>NW_024037825.1:0-365928 GCF_016077235.1 Cyprinodon tularosa
TGATATTTCTCTCCAGGATGGAGTCACAGCCAAACAGGAACAGACCAGATGAAGCTACTATGAGAAAAAGCAGAGAGAGCAGAGCGTTAGAGATTGAACTAACAGATTCTGCAGAGTGGGAGAATAGAGATAAAATGAAGCAGAATGATGAAAAAGGGGTCCCTATGTCCTCCAGCAGTCTAAGCCTATAGCAGCAGAACTATAGAGATAGAAAGAAGCAGAACTCCTGCCTGTTCGTTGAAGGTTGCAGCATCAGGATCATTCTGGGTCCATCAGCTGATCCCGCCTTCCTCTGATGCACTGAACCGTTAAACCAGGTAAGTGACTCACTCTGATAATCATCTTCCATCAGATCAACGTGTTTCCCGCTGAACCCGTGATGGGTTATGCCCCGCCTCCCCCCACAGGTCCACTAAGCTCCGCCTTTCAGTTCGTTTTAAAACGTTCCTGCTGCCTGAAACCAATAAAAACTGCCTCCTACATTATGAGGTTTCCTGACATCCAAAATATCTAGAAAAGGAAAGATGCAGATTCTCTCTTGGCTGCCTGAGAGCAAAGTGAGGCGTTCCTGAACTAATCAACCACTTTCAGTAACAGTGAAATGAAACATTTAAATAAATGATTTTCTGATAATCAAACCACAGACACCAGGCTGGGTGGAGCATTTTACTGACAGCAAAGAGTTCAACAGAGTTCAGCATCATGGAATCAAAATACAGAAACTAAAGAATATTTGGTTTTATTTCTCCTCCTGTTGGTTCCTGACTTCATGCTTTAAATAAAACCGTTTTCTTTCTGTTTATCGTTTCTCAGACTCGTCTGTGATCAGAGATTTAATGAAGGACAGGAGCGGAAAAAAAAGCACATAAAGTCACGACTGATGATTTAAAAATATAAACGTATAAAACAAAACACTGTAAGATGATCGTTACAAACCTCCTATAAAACAATCTACACATCAGGAAAAGATCAAAACCTTCTAATTAAAATCTGTTGAGAATACATTTCCTTCATTTTTTATGAACGTTTCTGTGGTTAAAAAATCAGGAGATGAATATTAAACTATTACAATCAATGAATCGCTAATTATTTATAAACTACTAAAATCATCCAGAGGTTTTAAAAAACTCTTCTTTCACAGTGAAATTCATCAAATAAGTTTATCATTAATATCGATATATTTCTATCATAGAACTGTCGTCTGAGGCGTCTGCAGGAAACATCAGTTTATTTAAAATCATTAAAATTATTTGACAGCTGTAATTTAACCCTTTATAGGAACTCAGAGAAATCCTCTGAAATCAACATTTTCAGCCGATAATGTTCCTGGAATCCAGGATGAAACTTTATTTCCTTTGGAACTTTCAGAAATGTGGTAATGATGATAAAATTAAAATCAATAATAACCAGAATCACTAATTTGCACCAATATATAAAAAAAAAAATAAGAAAAATGCTTCTAGAAGAAAATTATGAAAAACACTCAGAGTGAAAGAAACATTAATACTGAAACTGACATTTTTTAGTTTATAAACCTCAATATAATCGTTAACGAGGCTAATTAACTTTTTACCTTTTTTTTTCTTAACTTGTTAACTTTTTAATTCCCAGTAGATAATCTATCATCTGATTGGTCAGATGTACAGCCTGAATGGATGGATATAGATGTTGTGCTTCTAGACCTCACTGAGGGACGGGGGGGGGGGGGGGGGGGGGGGGGGGGGGGGGTGCGAGGAATAAAAAACATTGTCCTGTAAAGGGTTAACTTTCTCTCCACATAAAGTTTTAAATCTCACAGATTGAGGCGGTTTGATCCGAGCTGCAGGTTTTTGATCCGAGCTGCAGGTTAAAGCGTCGCGGCTGATAACAGCAGAACGCTGCGTTTCTATGCATAAATCTTTGACCAAATGAGATTGTGGTCTATAAGCAGGTCTTTCTTTGTGGTCTTCATTCATCCAGAGAGTGAGGCGTTCTCTGTGACGTGCTTCTGGTGCTGTGGGAGGTGAAGCTCATGTGGCGGGACAGACAGGGGATCTTCTTGGCCACCAGTCTGTTGAAGTGACTCTGGAACTTTTTCCCTAGAAACGTGTAAAACATGGGACTGATGCAGCAGTACAGGTAGGCGACGTTCCGGCTGACGTAGAAGGCATAATCCAGGGCCTGCGAACACCTTTCGTCTCCCATGTTGGATTCTGAGGAGGAAATCTGAAGCGCTTTGAGGAAGCAAACGATATTGTAGGGCGTCCAGCAGATGAAAAAGGTGAAGACGATGACAAAGATCAGCTTGATGGCGTGACACTTCTCCTTCATGCGGGTGGAGAGGATGCGCAGGGTGATCCTGGCGTAGCAGTACATGACCATGACCAGAGGGCACAGGAAGAAGAGCAGGAACTGCTGATAGTAACTGACCAGACGCCATCTCGCCATGACGTGTGGCGATAACCCAGACTCCTCACACAGCAACCCATCAAGCGAGTTCTCCGTCACGTTTCGAAGGACTAACTCTTTAACGCTCGCTGCGATACTAATGCACCAAACGGCAACAGAAGAAACAATGGCGTACATCTTTTTTCTTCGCTTGGCTCCTTCGATGGCGTGCACCACAGCCAGGTATCGGTCAAAGGTCATGAGGGTGAGGAAGAGGATGGAGCTGTAGAAGCCTATGAAATAAGCACTGCTGACCATCTTACAAAGCACCTGTCCAAAGATCCACTCAGAGGAATGATATTCAGCCCAGAAAGGCAAACTGGAGGCAAAGAGGAAGTTAGAGAGCACCAGGTTGATCAGGAAGATGTTGGTCACCGAGGTTAACTTCTCGTACTTGCAGATGATGAGAAGGACCAGACCGTTTCCAAAGTAACTGAGGAGGAAGTTGATGTAATAGAAAACTGGAACAAACTTTGCACCAAACTGATTTACAGTCTTTTTGGCGCACAGCTTGACCTGATCGCTGACCACGTAGCTCGGGTCGGTGGCGTTCGCAGTTTGAAACAGAAGATCCAGGAACAAACTATATTGGTCATCCATCTGGTTGTCATCCATGTTGATCTTCTACCTGTGGAAAATGGAACCAATGAAGGTCAGACCAGCTGGAAATAAAAGGTTTGAGTTCAACATTCTGACACGACGACATCAATCTGAATCAATGAAACAGCACTAATTCATTCATTTATATATTGACTGACAACGGTTATAGAGAGAGCCTCGCTTTAAAACACAGATTCATTTATTTGTTTTAAAACTCATCTAAAGAAGAAAATGTTTCGATATTCCTACTTTAAACTTATTCTTATAAATAAGATCTTTTACAAATTCATAAAATTAAAAAAGTGCCTCATTAAACATGAACCATAACGATAATCCAGCGCTGCGTGACCCGAGCCCGTGACATCATCAATGACCCCTCACCCCCCCACCATGCTGCCCTGTGGGAAGAGGCTTCCCAGCATTCAATGCAGGACCAGCAGGTTCTGCAGCAGCTTCTCCCCCCCCCCCCGCCATCACACTGATGAACTGTTGAACATGTCTCAGACTCTGCATCACTGATGACACCAAACCAAATACTGCAGATTTGCACCATAAATATTAATTCTCTGAACTTCCAGATCAATGCACTTTTTTTGCACCATTTTTTTCTCCCACACTGTTTACATTTGATCACTGCTGAACTTTATGGAATGGAAAAGCTCTACTTTCATACTAAATTAAACTTCATTTTGTATAAACTAAATGACAAACAAAATGACAATAAAAGTTGTCTAAGTCTAAGAGTAGTTGCTGCCCTCTGCTGGTGGTTCTGTGATACTGAGGAAATTAAAACTGCTCAGTATTTAACCCTAAAGCAGATAAAATCCTGCTGGGCAGCAGAAGCAGTTTTTGGTTGTTTGGATGAAGAATCCATAAACATCACATTCATTAAAAGCCGCTCTGCAAAAATTGTTTTTTAAAGAGACAAACAATAAGAGGATATTCCTCAAAAAAAGAAAGAAAGAGCTTTTCCTATAGAATTCGATGATTTTTTTAATTCTAATTATTTTGGAATGAATATGACCTTGATGACTGAGCAGCAGCTTTGTGCATGCTAACATGTTAGCACATGTTTTATTGAAGCATCTGACCCTAACAGATCTATGCCTTTTTGATTGTTCTGCAGGTTTCTGCTTCCTCCAAATCAACAACAAGCATCAGATCTTAAACTGGATTCATGAGTATTTCCAAAAACTATAGACTTGGTGGATCTTGAGTTTGGCAACAAAGACCCAGAAAAAAAACAACAAAGTCATCAGCAAGGAATCCAAAGCTAATTGCTAAGACCTGGGAGACTTTTAGGATATGTACATTTAAAAAACACTTTGTTTTTAAAAGATTGTCGCATTGGTTATTATAACACTACATTTGGTTGAAAATGATCTTGAACATTTCGTCCCCAAAAGCAAAATGGAGAAAAAATCTAATAGTTTAAAAGCAAACCTTAGAGCAGATTTAAAAGAGAAATTCATCAGGTTTTCTCTGAACAGAGAAAAACTATTACAGAAACAGAAACAAACTCTCTCTAAAAAAGCTTCACTTTGACGTTAATCTGTTTCAGAAATGAGCAGAAAGATTCTATAAGTATTTCTCTTTTAAATTTCAATTTCCCTGAAAGCGCTGGCTGAGGATAAGCAGCCATCTTTAGAGAGGAATCCAGCTGCCAGGCTTTAATAAATCTAAGCTGCATTACTTCCTCATCCAAAAAGCCAAAAACTGCTTCAGTTTTAATTTCCTCGGTATCACAGAACCACCAGCAGGTGGCAGTGTCAGCTGGTAGCCACAGAGTTTATGCAAAATGAAATTCCGTTTAGTGCAGCTTTTCAGACAGTAAATGAACTTTTCCATCCATAAAGTTCAGCAGTGATCAAATGTAAACAAATATGGAGCAAAAACGTTTTGATCTGGAAGTTCAGATCATTAATATATATTTGGTTTGGTTTTATCTCACCTCCATAATATTGCAACAGACACACATAAGTGATGCAGACAAACATCTTTTTCCATCTGAGCAAAACTTTCAGGAGGTGAAGAAAATACAGCAGAAAGCCTTTAGCTGCAGAGAGCGCTCTGCTGATCAGAGACAGATCATATCTCTGCAACATATCGTCTACTCAGTGGTTTTCTATGACATCCAGAATAGAATAATAATCTACCTACGATCAGAGATGTGATATTTCCATGGAACTGACAGAATACTGTGAAACTGATGCAGGTTTCCTGATGCTTGATGTTACATAAAGCTTATAGTCATGGTGGTTCAGGTTAGTTATGCTGCTAAACGCTTAGTGGCGGCCTGGTGGTTGGAACATGGGCCTTTGGATCCTGAGGTTGTGCGTTTGATCCCCCACTCCCACAGACTGCCACTCTGGGTCCCTGAGCAAGACCCTTAACCCCAGACAGCTCCCGGGCGCCACACAATGGCAGCCCTCTGCTCCCCAAGGGGGGGGTGTTAATAGGTTAAATGCAGAAAATTCATTTGGTTGCTCTGTGACAGTGGAATGACAATAAAGTTGAATTCTATTCTATTCTATTAGGCTGGTGGAAGATGGAGCGTTTTTTATTTTCTGTCAGATTCTATAAAAACAGCTTCAGTCTTGGATGTTCAGTGAAAGTTCCTCCTCAGTGTTGCTTCGTTCTCATCCTCAGCATCCAGTCTGCTGCAGGGCGGCCATTATTGGCTTCATCTGGTTCCATAGAAGGAGAACTTTAACCGATATTAAGAGTAATGAATTTAACTGCGTTGCTAAATAACTAGGATCAGTTTGCTGCTGTTTTTCACCATGAATCTCTACATAATGCTGCACATAGAAAGAATAGTTCCCTGAATTAAAGACTGAATAAAAAGGAGTTCATTTAGGAAATAGATTTAAACAGTGAAATGTCTGCATGGCTCCTTCTTTCAGTTCCAATTTATTCTGCAAATAAAAAGCAAACATTGCAGCCCGAACATCCAGCTGCACATTATGAGACCTTAAAAAACGTATTCATTATTTTATGCTAAATCTTTGTCAATATTTTGATAGTTGAGATAAACTATCAAAACAAGTTTCGCCTGTTTCTGTGTTTTTAAGGAGCAGTTAGTCTGATTAGTGAATTATCCTTCTAATGACTGCAGCTCACATGTTGATGCAACCAACAGATTCCAGAAGCTTCCAGAAAAGAGTTGGATTAAACAAATACTGCATCACAGATTTATGTTTAAACTATTAAACGTATTAACATCACTTATAGATCTAAAACACATAGAGTTTCTTTCAGCTTCATGTTCTAGTTTGGCTCAATGATATTCTTCATTAAATTAAACATAAATCGTATTCATTCTTTAAAGCCTAGGTCTTCAACAGGGGGTCCGCGACCCTTAGGGGGTCCTGGGAGGTACTGCATGGGGGTCACGAAAGTTTTGGTTGATTAGACTTTTTTTTATATTCCCCCTGCAATTATTTCCATTAATTGAAATGTTTTTAAATCCACATGAACATGAATCAACAGACTGTAGTAAACAGATAAATGGAGGCAGAAGATGTCTTTCAGTCATCAATGCTCACATTCAGAGACACACATCAAGCTGGGCACCGTTTCATTCACAACACCTGTCCCATCAACCAGGAATCAGAAATACTTTAATAATCCCAGGGAGGGATTACTTTAGTTACATTACTCCATCTGTAACAGAGTAACTATAGGACCAGTTTGATATAACACTATTTCATAATATATCTATTATCAGGGGGTCCCTGCTCCACCTCGCCATCAGTTGGGGGTCCTTGGCCTGGAAAACCTTGAAAATCCTTGCTTTAAAGTACTGAGAGTTTTGAAAGTGTAGATTTCTTTCTGCGTGAATCATTTCCAACTGCTTGGAACCAAAATGAAGAACAGAAAGTGCTGAACAGCAGCAAATAAAAGCTCCTGACTGCGATGATTTCTGTGATGAAGCAACATTAGTTACGTCTTACCAGAAACAAGTATTACTTATTAAACCACTTCCTGTTTTCAGATCAGATGGAGATATAATGGAAACTATTTGCTCTTTTAGATTGTGAGGATTTTAAAACACACAAAAAAACAAAAATAAAAACATTAAATGACCCCATATTTAAAAGCATGTAGGAGCATCAGGATCTTCTCTCTATGGGATTTACTCTTTCCTCTTTTCCTGTTTTTTTCTCATGGTTTTTTTTTTGTGCTACAAACCTTAATTTTTATATTTTCCAGGCAAACTGTTCAATCTATGACTTTAGTTAATGTCTCAGTTTCTGACGTTGAAATGAACGGAGTTCTCCAGGCGTCACATCCGTCCTACATCTGCTTCTGGGAAAAAGCAGGAACAAACGTTTTCTTTTAAAAAAATATATAAATAATTAATACCAGGAATATATTAATTCATATTTTATATGTTGTATATTTGTTCCCTAGTTATTAAATCAGGTCTTTATTTTCACAAGTTGGTAAAAAGTTGAGAAAACTTGAATCTTTACTGTTTGTAAAGAGCGGCTCGATTAGACTTTAGACGACTTTATGGGGATAATTTAGTTTATTTTTAATAATAATTCTAACAAACATTAAACCTTTTTTTCACCAACTGGAAAAAGTGAACTTATTCCCAAAAACGAGGCTGCAGTCAGAAAAGTCCAAAGGAAGATGTTATGGTAAAAGATAAAGACATCTGCCCGATTTTACATAAACAACAAACAAAAAATACACAAAAATAATAATAAGGAAATAAATGAAAGTTTGAAACGTCTGTGAGACTTTGGCCTCTTTGCTGCTTAGAAGCTTCCATCAGATTCAGAAGAAGTTAAAGCTGCAAATAATCTGGATTCATTTATAGTTTTTTATGGTTATAAAAAACAACAATAGCATCCAAAATGTTTGAAGCCAAGTTAAACTTACCAAGTTAAACTCACCAAGTTAAACTCACCAAGTTAAACTCACCAAAGCAGCAGAGCAGATATGATCTTGACAGAAGTTAAGACCTGAAAGAGTCACAGGAAACGTTCTGGGGCTTCTGAGAGTGGAGAGTTCACAGAGGGTTGGACTTCAGCCAACACTTTGCCTGTGTGTGTGTGTGTGTGTGAACATATGTCACATTCTGAGGGGCCCCTGCCCCTTTAGGGGCCCTCAGACCCTTGGCCCCATGGGAAAAGGTGCTGCTAGTTTGTAGACGAAGGTGTGAGTTAGTTTAGGGCCAAACATGCATAGGTGTGTGTGCCAGCTCCTGTTTTGGTATCAAAGTGAGGACATTTTTCTGCTCCTCTTTTCCTTTTTTTTGTCCACTATAGATCTGTGACGGTGGAATGACAATAAAAAAGTGGAAATATAACATTTTTGTGGCTTGATGTTCAGGAAAGCTGGAAGAAAAAGGCATCTTAAGGAAGATGTTGTGGAATCTGAGAGGAGCTTTGCAGGAGGTGAGATGTTCTCTATTAGAGTGGCTTCCTGACGGCTGCATACTGACCATGATCCCAGCGCCATGTCGCCATCATGGCCTGGATGAGTGAGGATCAGTGAGCAGACGAACTGCCTGTAGCCGGGACACATTGGCAGCCTGGGCGCGATGGTCAGAAAAATCTATTTCCTATCAAATCCCTTCACAGTATTCAGATGAGAGCTGATTGCATTTATTTTTATTTTATTGCCTTAAATGCAGATAAACAGGCAATTAGCATCACAAAGAGAAACAGGACAAAACAGACAAAAACTAATTGGGTCTAATTTGTCACCAGAGCAACACTGTAAGGTCTGTAGTACGGATCTTATCTAGTTCTGTTCTCCAGAAAAGGTTTAAAAGATTTAGAAAGAGATATAATATTAATAATAATAATAATAATTATTATTATTATAATAATAATAATAATAATAATTATTATTATTATTATTATTAAATGCAGAGAGGGAATTTCTCCAATGTGAGATTAAATAGTTATTATAATTATTTATAGATTTAATTGTGCATTTCATTTTAAAATCCAGTTTAGATCCTCAGATAAATGTTTCCTCCTGAAGGTTTTACCTGCAGTCAACATTCATCAGCAGGAAGAATGTAGCGCCCCCTGCCGGGCACGGCTCAACATGCGCCTCCTAACTTTGCTTCTTTCTTTCTTATTATTTCTACTCTTCGTCTTAGATTTAGAAAAATTGGTAAATAAATAAAGGGATAAATGAAAAATGGACAAATGAAAAATAGATAAAAAAGAAATTGAGAAATAGATCATCTGAAAAATAAATAAATAAAAAAAATTGGCTTAATGAAAAAGGGAAATTGAAAAGTGGTTAAATGAAAATTAGATTAATGAAAAATGGGTAAATGGATCAAGGGATAAATGACAAATAGATAAATGAAAAAGAGAAATTGGGAAATTGATAATATGAAAAATAAATAAATTAAAAATTGGTTTAATGAAAAAGCTAAATTATTTATTTAACACATTTTTTATTTATTTCACCCATTTATTTATTTATTTATTTATTTAATTTTGGCTGAAATGGCTCTCCATAGAAATGGCTCTCCATATGATTGAACCTAACAGGCCGCCACCATACAATAACATCACGTGTTCCCGAAGCCTAGAAGAGTTTCTGTCGTATCTGCAGCCGGCATGCTGGCAAGGGGCGCACCCTTAAAGATAACCCCGCCCACACATGTTGAGCCTCCTTATCTAACAGCAACAACCGGCATTTCAGACAAATTCAACCGACGCTTCAGTGAGACTGCAGCCATCACTGGACCACTGAGCAGGTAGGAGAGGAGGAGGAGGAGGAGAAAGGAGGAGGAGAGGAGGAGAAAGGAGGAGGAGAGGAGGAGAAAGGAGCTGCGGGGTTACTCTGCAGATGAAAGCTTGGGGCGGCTTTTATTCTTTCTATTTTGTTTCTTTTTTTCTGCTGTGATGTTGATTGAAGCCCAGAGATGAAAGGAGGCTGTTAACAGGAGGTGACGTCACCAAACTTTATTGACAATAACAATGTGAACAAACAGCCTTAAATAACAGTAGAGAGGAAGGTCATCCTGAAACAGAGCGTTAAATAATCTGTTCATGAAAATCATGTTAATGGCTTTCATTCATATTATTATTATTATTATTATTATTATTATTATTATTATTATTATTATTATTATTATGAATAAAAGCTGCTAATTTCCACCATCTTTCAGAGTTTGGTTCCTTCAGATGGAAACATCTGGAAAGAAAGAATAATTGATTCCAGGTAGAGAAAGTTTATTATGAAACCTGCTGCTGATCATAAAATGTTTTCTATCCTTCAGAAATAAATGAGTTGAAGATTTTTGACAGAAAATAAATGAACTTTAATCAGGAATGAATAATGTTAATTAATTAATGAATAATGCTCTAATGTTTTCACACGGATGGAAACTTTCTGTTTTCTCCTTCAACAGATAAATATTTGGAATAATTAGAAATGAAAGACAGTTTATGATCATCCCTCCATAAAAGGCCAAAAACAGCTGATCATGTTTGTTTGTTTTGTTCATTAAAATGTTGGATAATATTAGCTATTAGTTTAAATATTGTTTGTGGTGTTCATTATTTTATCTCAGAAACTGAATCCATTTAATCTGGACTTTTTAACCTTAATTGTTTAACTTTAGTTGGTTTTAGAGAAACTAATTGTCTTTTGTCTCAGAACAAAAGGATTTAGCCTCTTTGCTAATTCTTCTTTATATAAAACTGCTGCTGAGGAGCTTGAATCTTCATTTATCTTTAATAGTAGGAAAGTTGATCCTGTTGGTCTCATAGTCTCAGTATGGTTGGTCTTACTGGGATGCAGGGAGTACTGGGAGCACACCAGTTAAACTGCAGTGGTGGCATCAGAAGGGGAGACGGTTAAAGCAGTTTTCCTCTAATGGCGCCACAGTGGGGCGGCTTGGCATCAGATCTACGGTCTTTCATTGGTGGTGGATCAGTTTGGCACCAAGAGGCAAACCTCGGTGTGGAAACCAGACAGTAAGATGGACTGGATCCGTTAAGAAGACCGGAAGACCTGCATGGAAACCAGTTCTAAGGTTTACAGCGAGTCCTGCCAAGTCAGTGACTGGATGCAGTCTGGGGAGTTTCTCCGCTTCAGGCCCCCCCCCCCCACCCCCCGCAGCAGAGAAACATGTCAGCTGAAAGGCGTAAAGGTTTCAGTTATCAGTGAAGTGCAGACACAGGCTGACATCACAGGCCTGCTGCCTGCAGCAGCCTGATGGCTTTAGGGTTGACTTCCACCTGTCCTGCAGCAGGTGGGGCTTCCATTCCTCAGCTGTTAGTGCTCCGTCACGCTACAGGCCTTATATGGACTTCCTTCCTGCTTGCCTGACTGTGCCTCACAGCTCTGCTAACTTTTTCACCTCAGTTAGCTTCACAGACCCGTAAACGCCGCCTCCTCGCCATCTTCTAGATGGGACCGACGTTCACAGAAGGTTCTCTCTCTCCAGTATTGAAACCTGGTTGTTTCTCCTAAATTCCCACGGTGGGGAATCTTCAGAACAATAAAGGAAAAATCCTGCCTGACCGCTTCTCAACGTGTTCCTACATGTGCTGGACTTCGAAATGCTTCCCTCTTATATGAGCTTCCATGTTTGGAGCTGAATGCTTCAGGTCCTTCAGAGAACCAGTTCAACCTTCAGCTTTCTGATTCCAGTCAGTCAGCTCCTTCTATCCTCCTTCAGTTGGAGGAGTTTTAAATTAAAATGTCAGAATCAGCATTGAGTTCCAGGCTATTTCTGACATTTTGAACTGAACAATCTTCCTGGATGGGAAGAGAAACGTCTTCAAACCTGGAAACAAAGTCCAGTTGATTGTTTTATTAAACTTTTCTTGGAATGACTCTGGATGACTGGGAATCTTCTCCAGCATGAAGTGGGACCGTTTAGTTTCATATAGGGAAACATCTTTACCTCTCTGGGTTATTTTAATAATAGATCCTGGTTTCTTTCTTTAGACTCATTCATGTCTCATCAGGAGCTCCTCTTCTCTCTGGGATGTGACTCTGTGTCATCAAATAGTCGCTGACTCTTTATTTTAGCCCAAGCATGAGTCAGAGTTAAATCTTGGAACTAATAAAGTAAAATCTCTATATTTTTGTAAATCTTGTGAAGTTGAGTCTGAAGAAGCGGCTTTGTGGCGTCTGCTGGTTAAGAAGCTTTTCCAGTGGATGCTGATGATGCGCCTGATGCCACAGAAACCTGTTCTGACACCAAAGGTGTTTCCCTCTGTTTGGCGTCTCTGGCAGAATGTGGGGGGCGGTGGTGGTCGGCATCGGCACCGCCGGCGCCGTGCGGATCAGAGACATGTTGAACCCGTTACCTGGCAACGCCGCAGAGAAGCTGAGCGTCCGAGGATTCATATCCAGGTAGGACGCCACTGATGATGGCAGCAGATCAAAGACACATTATTCAATGAGCGGGGGGGACACCGGGTTTGGGGGCCATTCAAAGACCTGCAGGGCAGAACTTCTTTCTTAGACGGAATAAGAAGATGAATTAAACCGACTTTTTTAAATTACAGCAACGCATTAATTGATAGACCAGCTGTGAGGGATGAACGGGTCACTAACCCAGACCCACAGCCTGCCGGTGCTGCGGAGAACCAGGTCACTTTCCAGTTCAACCAGATCATCCAGTCAGATTGATTCAAAGTTTTCTATCTAAGGAAAACCAGCTGATTGCATCGACTCATTGACTCTTCAGCAATCCCTCACACTAAGCATGCTTGTAGCAACAGTGGAGAGGAAAAACTCCCTTTGAACAGGAAGAAACCTCCAGCAGAACCGCACCGACCCGCCTCGTTCCAAATGGGAAGATATGAGGTTCCCCTTAACGAGCAAGGCTGGTTTTAATGACATCGAATGACCCAGAAGGTTAAAGTGTGGTTAGAGGTCGCGTTTATTCAGTGACTGAAATCAGCAAAAAGGGCTGAATAATAAAGACTGGATAATAAAGACTGAATGATAAAGACTGGATAATAAAGACTGAATGATAAAGACTGAATAATAAAGACTGAATGATAAAGACTGGATAATAAAGACTGAATGATAAAGACTGAATGATAAAGACTGAATGATAAAGACTGGATAATAAAGACTGAATGATAAAGACTGAATAATAAAGACTGAATGATAAAGACTGGATAATAAAGACTGAATGATAAAGACTGAATAATAAAGACTGGATAATAAAGACTGAATGATAAAGACTGGATGATAAAGACTGAATGATAAAGACTGAATAATAAAGACTGGATAATAAAGACTGAATAATAAAGACTGAATAATAAAGACTGAATGATAAAGACTGGATAATAAAGACTGAATAATAAAGACTGAATAATAAAGACTGGATAATAAAGACTGAATGATAAAGACTGGATGATAAAGACTGGATAATAAAGACTGAATAATAAAGACTGAATAATAAAGACTGAATAATAAAGACTGGATAATAAAGACTGAATAATAAAGACTGAATAATAAAGACTGAATAATAAAGACTGAATAATAAAGACTGGATAATAAAGACTGAATAATAAAGACTGGATAATAAAGACTGAATAATAAAGACTGAATAATAAAGACTGGATAATAAAGACTGGATAATAAAGACTGGATAATAAAGACTGAATGATAAAGACTGAATGATAAAGACTGAATAATAAAGACTGGATAATAAAGACTGGATAATAAAGACTGAATAATAAAGACTGAATAATAAAGACTGAATGATAAAGACTGGATAATAAAGACTGAATGATAAAGACTGGATAATAAAGACTGAATGATAAAGACTGAATAATAAAGACTGAATGATAAAGACTGGATAATAAAGACTGAATGATAAAGACTGAATAATAAAGACTGGATAATAAAGACTGAATGATAAAGACTGGATGATAAAGACTGAATGATAAAGACTGAATAATAAAGACTGGATAATAAAGACTGAATAATAAAGACTGAATAATAAAGACTGAATAATAAAGACTGAATGATAAAGACTGGATAATAAAGACTGAATGATAGAGACTGGATAATAAAGACTGAATGATAAAGACTGAATAATAAAGACTGGATAATAAAGACTGAATAATAAAGACTGAATAATAAAGACTGAATAAAGACTGAATGATAAAGACTGGATAATAAAGACTGAATGATAGAGACTGGATAATAAAGACTGAATGATAAAGACTGAATAATAAAGACTGAATAATAAAGACTGAATGATAAAGACTGGATAATAAAGACTGAATGATAAAGACTGAATAATAAAGACTGGATAATAAAGACTGAATGATAAAGACTGGATGATAAAGACTGAATGATAAAGACTGAATAATAAAGACTGGATAATAAAGACTGAATAATAAAGACTGAATAATAAAGACTGAATGATAAAGACTGGATAATAAAGACTGAATAATAAAGACTGAATAATAAAGACTGGATAATAAAGACTGAATGATAAAGACTGGATGATAAAGACTGGATAATAAAGACTGAATAATAAAGACTGAATAATAAAGACTGAATAATAAAGACTGAATAATAAAGACTGGATAATAAAGACTGAATAATAAAGACTGAATAATAAAGACTGAATAATAAAGACTGAATAATAAAGACTGGATAATAAAGACTGGATAATAAAGACTGAATAATAAAGACTGGATAATAAAGACTGAATAATAAAGACTGAATAATAAAGACTGGATAATAAAGACTGGATAATAAAGACTGGATAATAAAGACTGAATAATAAAGACTGAATGATAAAGACTGAATGATAAAGACTGAATAATAAAGACTGGATAATAAAGACTGGATAATAAAGACTGAATAATAAAGACTGAATAATAAAGACTGAATGATAAAGACTGGATAATAAAGACTGAATGATAAAGACTGGATAATAAAGACTGAATGATAAAGACTGAATAATAAAGACTGAATGATAAAGACTGGATAATAAAGACTGAATGATAAAGACTGAATAATAAAGACTGGATAATAAAGACTGAATGATAAAGACTGGATGATAAAGACTGAATGATAAAGACTGAATAATAAAGACTGGATAATAAAGACTGAATAATAAAGACTGAATAATAAAGACTGAATAATAAAGACTGAATGATAAAGACTGGATAATAAAGACTGAATGATAGAGACTGGATAATAAAGACTGAATGATAAAGACTGAATAATAAAGACTGAATGATAAAGACTGGATAATAAAGACTGAATAATAAAGACTGAATAATAAAGACTGAATAATAAAGACTGAATGATAAAGACTGGATAATAAAGACTGAATGATAAAGACTGGATAATAAAGACTGAATGATAAAGACTGAATGATAAAGACTGAATGATAAAGACTGGATAATAAAGACTGAATAATAAAGACTGAATAATAAAGACTGAATAATAAAGACTGAATGATAAAGACTGGATAATAAAGACTGAATAATAAAGACTGGATAATAAAGACTGGATAATAAAGACTGAATAATAAAGACTGGGTAATAATAAAGACTGGATAATAAAGACTGAATAATAAAGACTGAATAATAAAGACTGAATGATAAAGACTGGATAATAAAGACTGAATGATAAAGACTGAATAATAAAGACTGAATGATAAAGACTGGATAATAAAGACTGAATAATAAAGACTGGATAATAAAGACTGAATAATAAAGACTGGATGATAAAGACTGAATAATAAAGACTGAATAATAAAGACTGAATAATAAAGACTGGATAATAAAGACTGGATAATAAAGACTGGATAATAAAGACTGAATAATAAAGACTGAATGATAAAGACTGAATGATAAAGACTGAATAATAAAGACTGGATAATAAAGACTGAATAATAAAGACTGAATAATAAAGACTGAATGATAAAGACTGGATAATAAAGACTGAATGATAAAGACTGGATAATAAAGACTGAATAATAAAGACTGAATAATAAAGACTGAATGATAAAGACTGGATAATAAAGACTGAATGATAAAGACTGGATAATAAAGACTGAATGATAAAGACTGAATAATAAAGACTGAATGATAAAGACTGGATAATAAAGACTGAATGATAAAGACTGAATAATAAAGACTGGATAATAAAGACTGAATGATAAAGACTGGATGATAAAGACTGAATGATAAAGACTGAATAATAAAGACTGGATAATAAAGACTGAATAATAAAGACTGAATAATAAAGACTGAATAATAAAGACTGAATGATAAAGACTGGATAATAAAGACTGAATGATAGAGACTGGATAATAAAGACTGAATGATAAAGACTGAATAATAAAGACTGAATGATAAAGACTGGATAATAAAGACTGAATAATAAAGACTGAATAATAAAGACTGAATAATAAAGACTGAATGATAAAGACTGGATAATAAAGACTGAATGATAAAGACTGGATAATAAAGACTGAATGATAAAGACTGAATGATAAAGACTGAATAATAAAGACTGGATAATAAAGACTGAATAATAAAGACTGAATAATAAAGACTGAATAATAAAGACTGAATGATAAAGACTGGATAATAAAGACTGAATAATAAAGACTGGATAATAAAGATTGGATAATAAAGACTGAATAATAAAGACTGGGTAATAATAAAGACTGGATAATAAAGACTGAATAATAAAGACTGAATAATAAAGACTGGATAATAAAGACTGAATAATAAAGACTGAATAATAAAGACTGAATGATAAAGACTGGATAATAAAGACTGAATGATAGAGACTGGATAATAAAGACTGAATGATAAAGACTGAATAATAAAGACTGAATGATAAAGACTGGATAATAAAGACTGAATAATAAAGACTGAATAATAAAGACTGAATAATAAAGACTGAATGATAAAGACTGGATAATAAAGACTGAATGATAAAGACTGAATGATAAAGACTGGATAATAAAGACTGAATGATAAAGACTGAATGATAAAGACTGGATAATAAAGACTGAATGATAAAGACTGAATGATAAAGACTGAATAATAAAGACTGGATAATAAAGACTGAATAATAAAGACTGAATAATAAAGACTGAATAATAAAGACTGAATAATAAAGACTGAATGATAAAGACTGGATAATAAAGACTGAATAATAAAGACTGGATAATAAAGACTGGATAATAAAGACTGAATAATAAAGACTGGGTAATAATAAAGACTGGATAATAAAGACTGAATAATAAAGACTGAATAATAAAGACTGGATAATAAAGACTGGATAATAAAGACTGGATAATAAAGACTGAATAATAAAGACTGGGTAATAATAAAGACTGGATAATAAAGACTGAATAATAAAGACTGAATAATAAAGACTGAATGATAAAGACTGGATAATAAAGACTGAATGATAAAGACTGAATAATAAAGACTGGATAATAAAGACTGAATAATAAAGACTGAATAATAAAGACTGAATGATAAAGACTGGATAATAAAGACTGAATGATAAAGACTGAATAATAAAGACTGAATGATAAAGACTGGATAATAAAGACTGGATAATAAAGACTGGATAATAAAGACTGGATAATAAAGACTGAATAATAAAGACTGAATAATAAAGACTGAATGATAAAGACTGGATAATAAAGACTGAATGATAAAGACTGGATAATAAAGACTGAATAATAAAGACTGAATGATAAAGACTGAATGATAAAGACTGGATAATAAAGACTGAATGATAAAGACTGGATAATAAAGACTGAATAATAAAGACTGAATGATAAAGACTGGATAATAAAGACTGAATGATAAAGACTGGATAATAAAGACTGAATGATAAAGACTGGATAATAAAGACTGAATAATAAAGACTGAATGATAAAGACTGGATAATAAAGACTGGATAATAAAGACTGGATAATAAAGACTGGATCCCAACACGTGAGTTTGCTCGGCCTCAAACCGCCCTCTTGGTGTTAAACGTTTTGGGGGAGTTTGTGCAGAAATATAAAAGATAAACTCTGCTTCCTAACGTTTGGTTCCACCTGCGGTGGTGGAACCGCATCTTTTAAAAGCGTCTCTGTCCCTTAAAGCCGGTTTGGAGGAAAACCGTCACGCCTGGTTTGTTTCCAACAGGAGGAAGCTGGACAGCCACCAGGATGTGAGCCAGATGTCGGTGGAGGAGGCGCTGAGCAGGGAGGACGTCCACGCTGCCTTCATCTGTACTGAGAACGACTCTCATGAGGAGTTTGTCAGGTGGAGAAGATATTAGATCTGGAGCCCAAACAGCAGATTCAGAACATTCCTGTCCGGATCTCTGGGTTTAACTTTAGATTCACAGAATCTGTTTCTTTGTTTTACTTCAATCGGCCTCCAGATTAATTTTATTCACTTTTATTCTCATTTAGTCGAGAATCTGATATTTGCTCTGATTTAATCATGAAATGCCTAATAAATCCTGAGCTGTGGGCTGCTGGCCACTAGGTGTCTCCATAGCACACCTGATGGAGCTTGGCCATTTAAGGCTTTATATGTGAGGATTTTAAATTCTATTCTGGATTTAACAGGAAGCCACTGAAGAGAAGCCAGGATAGGAGAGATATTTAATTTTCATAGAGGATCTGAATCTAACTGATCATTAAAACCAAGGTTCTGTTTTTAGTCACGTTTGTTCGTCTATTCGTAGAGGATAACTAGAAAAGTAATGAACTGATTTTAGTCAATTTAACAGAATTTTCACCAAAGCTGCTCCTTAGTCCAATGAACTATCCAGAACATTTTGGTGAAGATCTGAATTATAATCTGGATGCAGGGATTTATTGAAGGATTCCTTAACATGATTTGGAATAAACGGCAGTTCCCTCCTGAACCAGAGGGTGGCAGCAGAGACTATTGACAGCATCAGCATCGGACTGAAAAAGTCCAGCAGGGTTAAAGTAAAGACAGAAACAGGAAAGATGAACCTCCGTCTGCTGATGAAAGAAGAAAACGGAGAAACATTTTAGTTTATCAGCAGATCAGATTAATCATCTTTATTAATGTAAAAAACTTAAATGAAATGGATTTATTCCTCTTTAGTTACTTTTCTGCTGTTTGACTTTTTCTTCTCCAAGGAAGTTTTTGCAAGCTGGGAAACACGTGTGTGTGGAGTATCCCATGACGCTGTCCTACCAGGCTGCTGTTGACCTTTGGGATTTGGCCCAGAAAAAAGGTTTATAATCTTATTAACTCCATGTTTAATGAGTCATTTCAAATGTAGCCGCGTCCAATGTGGCATAAATCTACTTTAACGAATCGTGATCGTCGTCTCCCGCTTCCTCTGGGAAGCAGCAGTCTCACCAGAGACTCGCAGACTTCCCTCCATCCAGACTTCTCCTCCTGCTCCTCCCAGGCCAGCTGGAGGCATAGTCCCTCCATGGTGTCCTGGTCCTCCTCCTGGTGGGACGACCCTGACTGAGCTCCTCCCCCTCTCTCTGAGGGAGAGCCCAGCCTCCCTGCAGAGGAAGCCTGGATCCAGGATCTGGTTCTTTGGGTCCTGATTCAGGTTAATGAGCAGAGGTGAGGGGAGGAAGGTAGAGTGACTAAATCAGAGCTTTACCTTTTCTATCTGCTCTCTGAATATGGGGCCAAAATGGTAGCTTTAATATTTGCAAATGTGTGTGGAGAGTTGTGTGTCTGTATCTCGATTTGTGTGTGTGCAGTGGGATTTGAAAATGTGTAAATAAATCTGTAAATGTGTAAAACTACTTGTGTGTAATCCGTTTTGCAAATGTGTAAAAAATCCACAAATCTGTATTCAGATCTGCAAATGTGTACTGAGACTTGCAAATGTGTAGATCAATCTGTAAGCACACACAGAGACACTTGTGTCTGAAGTATTTTCGCTTCAAGACCCAGAAATACAGACAAATCATTGGTTACAAGTCAAGCGGTTTTTCGGTTGGCTCTCTTTACACACGTGATTTTTGCTACTCTTCTGCCGCGTGAGATGCACAAATGCGTAGAAGGATTTGTATGTGTATTTTCGCGATTTGTAACCCCTTGCGCAGGCTCGCAGGCTCACATGCTGCCCTGACCGCAGGCTCGCAGGCTCACAGGCTCACAGACAGCCTCTCTATGCTGCGACAGTTCAGCACATCTTGCTTCACATACAGCCACATACCACCAGTTGGCGGTATTGTACAGTTCGTGACGTTACTGGGGTCCTAGGGGTTGTACCTGCTAAGTTGAGAGCAATGGAATCCCGTCAGCTTTCTGTAAGTATATTTCTTTAATTTTTTCTATAGTTTGCATTAGTAAAACTGTTTCTTCTGCTTCTGTTTTATGGCGGCTGGCAAGCAACTTTATGATGTGCATTACCACCATCTACTTCAGTGGAGTGTGGATCGGGATGCTATGTATTTTCCCACTGAAAAATAAAAATTAATATTTACAATATTTACATAAATAAACTTATATCCTTTCTACCAATTTCTTTTTTTCAAGATTGTTTATCAAATTACAAAAATAATCATAAGTAGATTTTTTTCCCCCAAAATATCTTGTATATTTAACTGTCATTTATTTTCTTGTAACCCTTCTCTCCATAGAATATTTATAACAAAACAACAAAACATGCTCCACCGTCTCCCCTTGATAACAAAAACCACAACCTCCTGTTCCCATTCTAAATAAGTTTCCATTTAACCCCATGTTTCCGAAACTTAATCTAGATATAACCTCTTTTTTATTCCTTTCCGTTCTCCTCATTTCACCAATCTTCCTTTGAATACTATAAAGCCAACTTCCAGTTCTATGCTCTTCCCACAGCTTCTGCCATCTTTCCGTAACCTTTTGTTTAATAATAGATTAAATTTTTTCCTTACTGAATGGTATCAATATATCATCCTTGTCACGTCAACTCCCGCAGCGGAGGAAAAAAAAAGGTAGAGGCTGTCTGTGAGCCTGCGAGCCTGCGGTCAGGGCAGCATGTGAGCCTGCGAGCCTCAGGTCAGGGCAGCATGTGAGCCTGCGCAAGGGGTTACAAATCGCGAAAATACACATACAAATCCTTCTACGCATTTGTGCATCTCACGCGGCAGAAGAGTAGCAAAAATCACGTGTGTAAAGAGAGCCAACCGAAAAACCGCTTGACTTGTAACCAATGATTTGTCTGTATTTCTGGGTCTTAAAGCGAAAATACTTCAGACACAAGTGTCTCTGTGTGTGCTTACAGATTGATCTACACATTTGCAAAACGGATTACACACAAGTAGTTTTACACATTTACAGATTTATTTACACATTTTCAAATCCCACTGCACACACACATTTGCTAATATTAAAGCTACCATTTTGGCCCCATATCTGAACCACAGCAGATGGAGCAGAACCGACCCGTCTATAGATCCATCTATAGATCCGCCTATAGATCCGTCTATAGATCCGTCTATAGATCCGTCTATAGATCCGTCTATAGATCCGTCTATAGATCCGTCTATAGATCCGTCTATAGATCCGTCTATAGATCCGCCTATAGATCCGTCTATAGATCCGTCTATAGATCCGTCTGTAGATCCGTCTGTAGATCCGTCTATAGATCCGTCTGTAGATCCATCTATAGATCCATCTATAGATCCGTCTATAGATCCGTCTATAGATCCGTCTGTAGATCCGTCTATAGATCCGTCTGTAGATCCGTCTGTAGATCCGCCTATAGATCCGTCTATAGATCCGTCTATAGATCCGTCTATAGATCCGTCTGTAGATCCATCTATAGATCCGTCTATAGATCCGTCTGTAGACCCGTCTATAGATCCGCCTATAGATCCGTCTATAGATCCGTCTATAGATCCGTCTGTAGATCCGTCTGTAGATCCGTCTGTAGATCCGCCTATAGATCCGTCTATAGATCCGTCTATAGATCCGTCTGTAGATCCATCTATAGATCCATCTATAGATCCGTCTATAGATCCGTCTATAGATCCGTCTGTAGATCCGTCTATAGATCCGTCTGTAGATCCGTCTGTAGATCCGTCTTTAGATCCGTCTATAGATCCGTCTATAGATCCGTCTATAGATCCGTCTGTAGATCCATCTATAGATCCGTCTATAGATCCGTCTATAGATCCGTCTATAGCTCCGTCTGTAGATCCGTCTATAGATCCGTCTATAGATCCATCTATAGATCCGTCTATAGATCCGTCTATAGATCCATCTATAGATCCGTCTATAGATCCGTCTGTAGATTCATCTATAGATCCGTCTATAGATCCGTCTATAGATCCGTCTGTAGATCCATCTATAGATCCGTCTATAGATCCGTCTATAGATCCGTCTGTAGATCCATCTATAGATCCATCTATAGATCCGTCTATAGATCCGTCTATAGATCCATCTATAGATCCGTCTATAGATCCGTCTGTAGATTCATCTATAGATCCGTCTATAGATCCGTCTATAGATCCGTCTATAGATCCATCTATAGATCCGTCTATAGATCCATCTATAGATCCGTCTATAGATCCGTCTGTAGATTCATCTATAGATCCGTCTATAGATCCGTCTATAGATCCGTCTGTAGATCCATCTATAGATCCGTCTATAGATCCGTCTATAGATCCGTCTGTAGATCCATCTATAGATCCGTCTATAGATCCGTCTGTAGATCCGTCTATAGATCCGTCTATAGATCCGTCTGTAGATCCATCTATAGATCCGTCTATAGATCCGTCTATAGATCCGTCTGTAGATCCATCTATAGCTCCGTCTGTAGATCCATCTATAGATCCGTCTATAGATCCGTCTATAGCTCCGTCTGTAGATCCGTCTATAGATCCGTCTATAGATCCGTCTAACTCTCAGAGCTCCCAGAGCTCAGAGCAGCTGCTTGACATTCTGCTTCAAACCGCCCCGGTTCATGATGTCGGTCTCAGCCTGCAGGATCACGCCATCCTCAGAACGCAGGAAGATCCACAAACCAGAACTACTGATCCTAGAAAAGTTCTGAACAGGACTGGAGAGGCAGGGAGGCCCTCTTACAGTCTGGCACGCACAGGGAACAGGTCCGACTCAATGCCGGCAATATAGAGCAAACTCTAGTTCTGTTGCACAGAGACCAGACGGCCCTCCTCCTCCCCCATTCCACCTTCCCAGAGCCAATAAGGCTCCATGGATCAGGTTCGCCTCTGACTGCTGCCCCATCCAGGGATCCCCCTGCGGGTGCTGAGCCCCCTGGTGGATGACCTTGCCTTGCTCCTTCAGGATGGGCCCCGCTATGAGGAAGAGCTCCAGGTTGGGCTCCCAGCTCTACCCTACTGGGCCAACCAGATCATGTTTGCCTGGTTGACCCTATCAGGGTGATTTAAACCTCTGGGGTCATCCGGGCTTTGAAACCCGTCCACCATGTTGGGTTCAAAGAGGGGGGTGGGTGCCTCCAAACACGCCGACTCTAAATGTGTCATAAATCCACTCCAACAAATTATCTAAGAAATGAAAAATGTAAACTTTTGTTTTTGGGACAGAAAACTAATGACTGCTTATATTCCTAAACAGTGAAGATAGTTGTAGAACATATAGATTGGTTTTCTGTTTATCTGTAGGAGTGGTTCTACATGAGGAGCACATTGAGCTGCTGACAGAAGATTACAAACAGCTGAAGAAAGAAGTGGAGGGAAAAACTCTGCTGGAAGGTTCTCTTCACTTCACTGGTAAGAAGCAACTTATTGAACTTGGTTTTAAATCCAGCAGTTTAGCTTTGCAGGACAAAGACTCATTTTAAGTGTTGGACCAGGATTGGTTCTGTTTTCCTTAAGGCCGGCACCAAATACCCTCTATCAGAATATATATATATAGTGTATATATAATCATTCTATGACTCCTTTAAGCAGAGGTTTAATTCCAGCAACCTTAAAAGCTTTAGGTACATATCCCTGTAACAGAGATAGATTAATCACATCTAGAATGGAGGAGGAGATCAAAGGGAATACCTCCTTAAATAACCTGGTTGGAACTGGATCTAACATCCAATTGAAGGCTTAGATGAAGACAATAGTTTTGCTAACTGTGAAAGTTCAACTGGATCAAAGCAGTCTAAACCCGGTTCAGATTCCATGACTACCTCAGATGCTCAGCGACACAGAGGAGAGAGAAAGTGAAGCAGATTCTTTAAAATTTATAACTGCACTATCTGATAAAGATCTACTAAAATGTAACCTCCTTTTGGGGGAGGAGAACTCTGTTAAATAGTCCTGAAGGTTATTAGAAAGTGGTCAGAGAGGACAGGGTTGTAAGGAAATACTGTTATTTCTTCACATTCTATGCCGTATGTCAGCACAAGATCCAAAGTATGAAGATGAGAATGCGTGGGACTATTCACATTTTGAACAAAGCCAATAGTGTCTAAGATAGCATTAAAGGCTGCTCTTAAGCTATCGCCTTCAATGTCAGCATGGATGTTAAAATCTCCCACTATGATGACCCTGTCAGTATTTAATACCAAATCAGAAAGGAACTCTGAAAACTCATCTAAAAATTCAGAGTAAGGACCTGGTGGACGATACAAAGTTACAAAAAGAAGAGGTTTTCTTGCCTTGAAATTTGGATCAGGGAAATTAAGGGTTAAATGTTCAAAAGAGTTGTAGGTATTAACTGTTTTGGGAGTAATCAGTAAGTCAGACTGGAAGATTGTTGCTACTCCTCCTCCTCGCCCAGAACTTCTGGGGATGTGAAAATTTAAATAGCTTGAAGGAGTTGCCTCATTTATGCTCACATAATCCTCTTGCTGCAGCCAGGTTTCTGTAAGGCAAAACAAGTCAATGTGATTATCACAAATCAAGTCATTAACTAGTAGACTTTTAGAGGAAAGCGATCTTATGTTAAACAGACCGCATTTAATTGTTTTAACTTTTTCCCTAATTTGAGTTATTTTGATTTTAATTAGATTATCATGATTTACTCCTTTGGGAATCTTTGCTAATTTATTAGATTTTGGTCGTGGGCAAGACACTGTCTGGATGGAGTAAAGAGTGGGTAACAGTAGAGAAGCTGCAGAGAGGTCTGTTAAACTAGGACTCTGCTTCCTGGTCTGCACCCTGGGGGGTCAGGGTTTTGGAGGACTAATAAATGTGGCCAGATTCCTAGAAAGAAGAGCTGCACCATCCAAAGTGGGATGGATGCCGTCTCTCCGAATCAGACCAGGCTTTCCCCAGAAGGATTGCCAATTATTAATGTAGCCCACGTTGTTTAGGGCCTCAAATCTTCCAAAGAAGTTGTTTAGTCCATCAGCTGCATCTACCGGGGTGTGTGTGTGTGTGTGATGTGGTCTGTAGCTGCTTAGTGAAGGTGATCCGGTAAATTCCCTGATTCTAACCAGAGTCCTGTTCTGATCCAGGCGGCGCTCTGAAACCTGGGTTTGGTTTCCTAGCATTCAGTGGAATCGCTCGCCTCTGTTGGCTGGTGGACCTGTTCGGCGAGCTTTCAGTCACGGCAGCGACCTTTGAGCAGGACGCTGACAGAGGCTACACCAAGATGACGGCGCAGCTGCTAACCTCTGATAGCAGGTTGGACATAACTCTGCACCCCCCCCCCCCCCCCCCCTCCATGCACCATCTATCATTAACAGCCTGATTCTGACACATTCAAAAACAAGAAGAGACCTTTAACTGAATTAATTTGATTTGCTGCTGCAAACTGGCTCCATTTTTCTAGAAAATCTCAGCTAGACCATAAAGTCCAGAGCAACATGCTGTCCTTTAGTCCCGCCTTCCTGGATTCCTTCTCCTGTCAGGCATCTTTAAATAAAACCTGCAGCATCAAACATATCAAATATAAACGGAGCAGCAGGCTAGCTGTTAGCGGCTAAAACGCTAAAATCAGCTCAGTCAGGTTCTTTAGTTCAGGTTTATGCTTTGAAGGCAGCAATGACTTCCTGCAGGTTAATTAGTAATAAGTTTCTATTTAGTTTCATGAGTTTCTTAAAATGAGTGCATTTTGTGTTGAATTGAGGAAGTGAGACACTTTGCAGGTAGAACAAGACAATTTATTTAAAATAGGAAAAAATAAAACAATAAAACACTTATTTCAAGTCCATAAAGTCTTAATTATCTTTAATAAGTCATTCCATTGATCTTCATCTTTATCTATTTTTTTACTCATTTCAGGATAATTTTTGCAGAGCTGCAGCTAAAGATAAAAACCTGATGGAAATGTTCAGGCCGTTATTTTCAGCTCCTTTAGGATCAGATACCAGTTTTATATAAATTATAAATCCCAGAGACCTAAAACTGAGGTTTCCTGTGTTTTGTCAGGTGTTTGACGTGGGTGGAGGAGCGGCAGGCGGGCCTTCCAAGGACCAAGAAGATCAACTTTGTTTTTGACGGCTTGGTTCTGACCCAGATTCCTCCTGCACCCAGTGGGACCGTTGGACTCTTTATGCAGGATCTGGTCCTCTTCTCCTCCAAGCTGTCGGGGGGAGTGAGTCCTGAGGAGCTGGACCGAGAGAAGACCAGGATCCTGCACTGCTTCGAGCTGGCAGAGCGGATCCAGCAGCTCAGTCACATTTAGACGCTCCTGCTGTCAATCAGCTGTTTTCTGCTCGTTCTATTAAACCTTCTTCCTGCAGCCCTCCTTCAGTTGTTCTTCTTTCATTGTCATCGGTCTGCATCATTAAAGCTCCCAAAATCCAGCTGAACTGATCCTGAACCTGGGAACCTATAAAGGGGCGGGATCAAGCTAGCGGACCAATCAGAACCAGGAGAGCTGAAGGCAGAGCACCGTATTTCAAAGTCCTCTGAATGAAAAACAAAGAGGAAAACATGGTGGCAGCAGGAAAGAGACGCCAAATATCGCGGCAAAGGATTGCTGACTGCGTTAATGAGCAAGTTAAACATCAGAGGCTTTGAATGTTTCAAGAAGCCAGTTTAAAAAACTCAGATTAAATCCTCATCTCTAAATAGATCTGTCCTCCGGTCGGGAACTTTTCAGTTTCCTAAAAGCTGCGATCAGTTCGTTCAATCAGCTCCAAGTAGTTAAACACGTCCTTAATAGGTACGGAAAGCCATCATCAGTGGAGCACAGATACTACGAGTCACCATGACAACAGGCAACAGGAAGTGCCTGTTCACCCGACAGGAACGAGAGATTTTAATAAAGGAAGTAAAAAAAAAAGGAGAATGTGTTTAAATGACAGAGAATCAGGCTGGAGCTGCAAAGGAGAGGAAGATGGAGATCGATGCTCCACTCTGGCAAGCCGTTTATTACATTTATTCAAAGCACTGGGATTTTATTTCAGTATAATATGAGAAATTCTGACTTTAATCTCAGAATTGTGGATCTTAATGCTGATGGTCTCCATGAAGGCAGAGATGTGGAGAACTCAGCTTCAGGTGTTTGGGAGAAACAGGAACACATTGGTGGAAAATGATGGAATTAGGAGAGTTTTTCCGTCCCTGCTGATGCTGTTTGATTAATGGAAGAGCAGAAGGAGATTAAAACCAGAGAGATAGACTCTGAAACAGACACGGCTACGGCTGGATGCTAACATGTTGGTTAGCTGTCAGAATTCTGAAAAAAAAAGTCAGAATTCAGATTTTTTTTCTCATGCTAAAATAAAATGTAAAAATCAGAAACTTTTTTTTTTTTTTTCCAGTGGCCCTAATCCTCTCCTGGATTGTTGTTCCATTTATAGAAAACTAAAATAGGAATCACACTAGACTGAACTGTCATAATAGATTTTCTAAATTACATTAAAACTGCATTTTAAAAAGTAAAAAAAAACTAAGTAATTCTGGTAAGAATGAAGTTTAACTAGAAAGTGGCAGTTTTAACATTTATCAGCTTGACTGAATATTTATATCTGAAATAAATTTCTTCAAATTCAAAATAAAACAAATGATGTTTAAAGTTCTTAAATGTGATCTTCTATCAAAGGACACGTCATCGTTTCCTAACAGCTGATTGGCTGTTTTCTAGGATTCAGATCACCTTCTTCTCAGGTGATGAAACACTGCAGGAGATGGAGGACAGCGCCCTCTGCTGGTCAGCCCTGTGAACGGCTCACATGTCTTCGCTCTTTAGTGAGAAAAAGAGAAACTGACAGCAGCAGATTGATGCTCTGCTTTATTCTCTGATCGATCCGTTAATGAACAGAGCAGCTCTGCACCTTTAATAATAAATTATAGATTATAGATTATTTCCACCAACAACAGGAAGTCAGCAGAAATGAACAATGTTAGAATGTAGCCAGAATTTCATAAAACCATTTTGTATGACATCAGACATCATCGTCATGGAAACACGCTGTTAGGTTTATAGTTTAACCAACATGTTAGCATTTTAGCATTTTAGCTCTTTGGGAAATAAACGTAACTTTAGAAGGAAAATAAGTTTATTAGGACTGCATGGTGCTGCCTTGCAGAAAGAAGGTTCTGAGTTCGATTCCCAGCATGGAGTTAGCATGTTCTCCCTGAGCATGCGTGGGTTCTCTCTGGGTACTCCTGCTTCCTCCCACAGTCCAAAAACGTGACTGTTAGATTATTGGCTTCTCTAAATCCTCCTTAGGTGTGAATGTCCTGTTTGTCTCTGTGTTGACCTGCGATGGACTGGAGACCTGTCCAGGGTGGACCCCTCCTCTCTGTCCCCTCGCCACCCCACTACCACCCTGACAGGGACAAAGCAGGAGAAGACGGATAGATTATTAAACCAGTTTTAGTTCAGAAGTGAATCTTTTCATTGAGCTCATTTTTAAAAAGCTCCAGCTTCTGTTTTTCCTCATAAATGTCCTCTTTCGTCCACAGAGCCGGCCTTAGTAACAGGGTCCTCCTTATCTCCTGCTGGATTCTCCTGGTGGCGTCTCCTTGTGTGCACCTCCTTAATGACCTCCAGCTCTTGTTTTCACTCTTGGTCTCACCTGGGTCTGAAGCCCGCTTTATTATTGGACTCAGGTGTGTGGAAGCAGAGCCATCTAGAAATGAAGCTCTACGCCTTCTCAGCCAGATTTCACCTGCAATATGTTGCTTTTGATAGCAGATTCTGCCTGCTGAAATAGACAGGGAAGCTCTCATTAACAGCTGACCCCTGACCTCCTCCTCCATGGGGAGGGGCTAACAGCTGACCCCTGACCTCCTCCTCCCAGGGGAGGGGCTAACAGCTGACCCCTGACCTCCTCCTCCCAGGGGGGAGGGGCCTCTGAGGATCTGCAGCGTCTCTAACAGCCAGATTAGTTTAGTTTTCACTTTTTAATTTTTGTTATCATCTTTCATGCCTGCAGCTGCAACATCTGGTTGATGCAGCAACTTGGTGTTTCCCAGTAGAGCAGAAAGAGGTGAGCTAGTAGCTTCCTAATTAGTATTATCTCTGTTAAAAGCTTCCAAACTCCTTCCTGGGCCCCAAACCTGTAGGAGTTTCTGTTACTGAAGAGCTTGAAATGAGAAAAAAGGCCACCGGCTTTCAGTGTCATCTGGCCTGCATGAGGCAACCTTTGGGCCGCAGACTGTTGCTCCACCAACGGGAACATTTACAGCAATCTGATGGAACATTGCCCTCGGGCAGGCAACCCACAAACCGCAGAAATAAAGTCAATCTGCTCAACCAGATGCTCTGCAGATCATAATCAGAGGAGATATCTGCTAATAGTGGGATCCATCTCTTCTGATGACATCATACCCCCCCCCCCCCCCCATCATAGACCCTCTACAGTAATATTTCACTTTCTCTGGACTTTCAACCATGATTGTGGGTTTTAATGAAGCTTTATCCTTTGAGATTCCTGAGGGTTAGTTAGGGTTTTATGTTATGTTTAATAATCATGTCAGCGTTTGATAATTAGAAAAAATTATTTGGATTTATTTGTTAAAATGGTTTAATTTAGCAGAAATGCAGCTTAAGCCTTAATTCAATCTGTGAGACTCTTACTTCTGCCGGGACCCGAGTTCCAAAATGACCTGTTTCATTTATCTTTTTATCTGCTTCTGTCTCCTTGAACCCGAGTCGGCCTCAGCAGACGGCCGCTCCCTCTGAGCCTGGTTCTAATGGAGGATTCTTCCTGTTCAAAGGGAGTTTTTCCTCTCCACTGTCGCTACAAGCATGCTTAGTGTGAGAACATCTAGAAACAAAGGTGTTGATGGCAGCAGCACAGCTGATATTTCTCTCCAGGATGGAGTCACAGCCAAACAGGAACAGACCAGATGAAGCTACTATGAGGAAAAGCAGAGAGAGCAGAACGTTAGAGATTGAACTAACAGATTCTGCAGAGTGGGAGAATAGAGATAGAATGAAGCAGAATGATGAAAAAGGGGTCCCTATGTCCTCCAGCAGTCTAAGCCTATAGCAGCAGAACTATAAGACTGAACATTTTAGTCTTCATCTATTCCATCTTAACTTTTGGTTTTAGATTTAATCATATTTTTCTGTTCTGCACTTCAGAGTAACTGTAGATGAAAAAATGTAAGAAGTTCCCCGAATGAATCAATAAATGCTTCTTCCTCACTGATCAAACTGACTTTATCTGCTATATAATATAGAATAGTAAAACCACCTTTAAGGGCAGGCGGAGCGTTTATTCGTGTCGCATTTCAAAGTGTTTTATGTGTTGAACTTGTGGCTTGCTAATATCTGTCTTTATGGCATCAGCCGTAGAGCAAACACGTTCTCGGCAGGAAGTTAATTACAAACTGCAGTCAGGGTCTAATAAAAAGACAGACTGATAGGGTATAAAACTGGAAGCTTAGACACCGGGAAAAGTGACACGTTTCCATCCTGAAGCGCTGGATAAATAAAAACTCATTGTGTTCAGTCACTGTCCAGAAGGTCTCATTAACCTCTGCTGTAACACTCCTCCATGGGTGTCAACTGATTTAATTAAAAAGTTCAGTCACATAAGGTCCTACATGCAGACACAGCTTGCTTTAATTAGGCCTTATCATCACACACAGTTTAATACTTTATTGTTTCTGCCCTGTTTGGGTGATATCAGATCCAGCAGAGAAGAATGTGTGTGTGTGTGTGTGTGGGGGGGGGGGGGGTGGGTGTACAGGCGATGGAAGCTAAAACGTTCCTAAATGAACGACTCAATTCTTCACATTTAATGTCTGAAGTTTAGGAATTAAATCGTTTCGTCAGATCGGCAGATGAGACATAGTTTAGTTTCTTTCAGTGGCGGTTCTAGACCAAATGTACCAGGGGGGCCAGGAGGGGGCCAGCGTGTTTTCATGGGGGCCCAGAAAAGCATGAAATAAAAAAACAGGCCAAGGGATTCAAATAAGTTAAGATAGCTGCATGAAGTCAAATTTCTATTCAATTAGGTTTAATTAAAATTCTAAATGTCTTAATAGATCAATATACATTCAGAATTTAGGAATTTTACTTTTTTTTTTACTTAATTTAAGTTGAATCACAGTTTTCTATAAAATCTAAATTAGAATTTAAGAAAAACTGTTAAAATTAGCTGTAAAAAGTAGAGTATTTTTTTACATTTGTTTTGGGGAAAAAATTTAGCAGATGAAAACTGGGATCCTATCTCAATACCACTTATGATATATTTAAACAGTTAATACAACAGAATTAGTAAAGAAAACAATAAAATAGATCCAAAGGATCTATTGACCAATTTCTTTAAGTATTACGTCTTCAGTACAGGGGCCATAACAGGGGCCAGGACTTGATCTACAGGGGCCCTGGCCCCCGTTGGCCCCTGTCTAGAACCGCCCATGGTTTCTTTAGTGAAAATTCACTGAAATATTGAAAAATGTTTGAATATATGAGAAAGAAATACTTTATCAAACACCACCTTTACCGCCGCATCTTAGTGTTTCTTCCTAAAATGGTTCAAAGAGGAAAAAGAAACATGGTTTTAATATTATCTGTAGACTGAACACTGAATCTGGAAAATTAGCCACAAATTCCAAATCCTACAAAGGAAGGAAAGCAGAGTTTCTGTTCATCGGTGAAGGAGAACAGAGGCGGAGATTAGATTCCTGTTCAAAGGGAGTTTTTCCTCTCCACTGTCGCTTCAAGCATGCTTAGTGTGAGGGATTGCTGAAGAGTCAATGAGTCGATGCAATCAACTGGTTTTCCTTAGATAGAAAACTTTGAATCAATCTGACTGGATGATCTGGTATATCTGGATCTATAAATTGACCTAAGATGACATGATGTGAATTGGAGCTATAGAAATAAACTGAATAGAATAGAGCTGTTCAAAATATTAATTGTCATGGTCCTGGTCTGATTGTTCCTGTTATCCATTTGTTGTCCTCTGCTGCCCTCTTGTGTCCTCCCTTCCTCTGTTTCTCTGTCCTGCCAAGCACCTGCTGCCAATTTCCTCGTCAGCTCTCTCTCTGTCTCTGTCCCCTTTAAAAGCCCTCCCTGTTCAGTTCCTGTTTGCTGGATCCTCGTCAAACATCCTGTCTAACTTCTGTCTGTGTTCCTCGTCTCTCCCTGGCTTCTGGTTTGGTTAATCCCTGATGTCTCCTTGGTTCTGGTACGTTTGTAATTTTCCGTTGGACTCTGATCCCTGCTTCTGGACCTGAATAAACAGACTTTAATTCACCTCTGCCTACTGGTCTCTGCGTTTGGGTCCTCCACACAAACAGTGACTCATGACAATTAATGTTTATTACTAGAGGATCAACTTCAGCTTTTTACTCCAGTAAAAGTGTAAAAGTATCATTTTTAAAACTTCTTAAAGTATAAAAGTAAAAGTAATGCAGGAAAAACTGTTAAGGCCAGAAGCTTTACTGCTGTACTCTATTAAAGGAACATTTTTCTACAATTCTGGACGATAACTTCCTTAGACTTAATTTTCTTAGTTTTATAACTGATGGTAACAGTGTCACATTTAACTTTGTATCATCTGGAAAAACTATTTATTTTGGTGTGTGGTGAGCAACAAGTTGGGGCAGCACTGAGTCCAACCACAGAGAGATTAATTGTCTGGATGAAACTAATTATTTTGATGGTTTTTATTGTTTTTAAACACCAACAGAATGAAAACGATCTTAAATGAAACCAAGCTGACGAGTCTATTTTGAAAATGTAAGAAATAGAAAGTAAAAAGTCTTAATAATGACTCCAGTAAAGTAGAAGGATCTATAGACTGATCTATAGACTGATCTATGGACTGATCTATAGACTGATCTATGGACTGATCTATAGACTGATCTATGGACTGATCTATAGACTGATCTATGGACTGATCTATAGACTGATCTATGGACTGATCTATAGACGGATCTATAGACTGATCTATGGACTGATCTATAGACTGATCTATGGACTGATCTATAGACTGATCTATGGACTGATCTATAGACTGATCTATAGACTGATCTATAGACTGATCTATAGACTGATCTATAGACTGATCTATAGACTGATCTATAGACTGATCTATAGACTGATCTATAGACTGATCTATAGACGGATCTATAGATGGAGTAAAGAGTGGGTAACAGTAGAGAAGCTGCAGAGAGGTCTGTTAAACTAGGACTCTGCTTCCTGGTCAGGGTTTTGGAGGACTAATAATTTTTTATTTTTTTTATTTTTTTCTTTGACTGAAATTGAACGATTAAGACACAAATGCCCCCCCCCCCCCCCCCCCCCCCCCCATGTGAGGCCCAAACTCAAAAAAGATTACTTCCATCAAAGAGAACATTTTCAATAAAATCAAAAGTGTTCAAATGTAATTTTTGAAGTCTCAAATAATTTATTTGCATTCAAAAACAATTTTCTTTTTTTTTTTTATTGAAATTACTTTTTTATTGATTTTGTTGTTTATTTGAAGGAACTTCTTTTTTTTAAATATAATAAAGAAACAGATCTACCCACATAGACAGGCCACCTCTCAATGAGTTTTCAAAGTAAGTGTTGAAGCATTGGTAGAATCGAGCGTGTTTTAGTGCATCAGCTCCGCACATTTCTGCTTGGACATAACAGGACATTTCTGCTGATGCATGCTGGTGACAGGTGCTAGCAGAGCCGCAGGTAGAACTCTGAATTCTGCTTTTACTCAATGCAAAAATATGTTTTATTTTGGATTAAACTCTTATTTCACAGTTACAGACTAAACCCCTCAATAGAATCGTCTCACCAGACCGACTGCAGATTTATTTGAAGATGAAGCTCTGGCTGCTGAAGATTTTTTTATCTTTAAAATAAAATGTGTTTTGCTGCAGTGAGCCTGAGGACGTCTGTCTAAAGCTTTTACAGTCCAACACTCCAGATCAAACTATACCTTTCCAAAGTTTTCATGTCAGTGACTTCATACAAAAATAGCAAAAAAATAAATCTATTCTGACATTCCAATTTGAAGGGCTTTCTTTTTCTAAAGAAAAAAATTAAGACAATCATTTCCTGTCTAAATGAACTAAGGCAATCATAGCAAAGTTGCTCACAAACGCTGCTGATGAAGGTTCTCAGTCATCCAGGTCATAGTCATTCCGTAAAAATTCAAAAAATATCCACTGGACTTGGTTTCCAAGATTTGAAGACGTTTCGCTTCCTCTCCAGGAAGTTTTCTGAATTCAAAATGAGAAATTGAATTGAGAACGCTTCCTGGAGAGGTGGAGAAACGTCTTCAAATCTTGCCACACTGGTCCCTGAGCAAGACCCTTAAAGGTCTAGTTATCCTCCCGCAGCAGTGTGTTGCAGTTATCTTGTTGCAGGTATGATGCAGATATTTCTGACTTATGGCCAATATAGGAGCGTGGTCTGCGCTGTTATTCCACGCCACAACGTCAAAGGGCCAATCAGGAACTAGCTAGGATTGTGGGCGTCCATGTGTCGGTTTGACGAGCTTGTTCACCGTCTACAACGCCTCATCCAACGCCGGACGACACACAGTTCACCCGTGAGTTTTCCCCAAAGGCTGGCCGTGGCGCTGCGTGTTTTGGCTTTGGGTGAAAACCCAGCGATCGTCAGAGCTACAAACTAGCGTCCTGCACGGTGTCTGGGATAGAGTCCAAGGTGAGCCAGGCGCTGTGGGCGGAGCTACAGCCAGAGTTAGGAACCAAACAGGTAATACGCATAGCGTAGTCCTCTAGAACCTCTGGAGATGAAGATGGTGGACAACTGTGAGCATCCTCTTCATCAGACTGTTAGACACCAACAGAGGGTCTTCAGTCAGGAGCTTCTCCAGATCCACTGCAACACAGATCTCTACAGGAGATCCTTCAGATCTACAGCAATCAACATGTAAAATAAATAAACCCTGGAAGTTATGATACAGTTTAATTTCCCTTTGGATGAAAAAGCATTTTTGAATTTGCATTTAATTACAATCTTTCTTGATCCCTGCAGCTCAAAACGCCGTGAAGTTAGATGACATCACAAATACTGACCAGGAGACATTGTGTATGTACGGGGGGGTGAGATCCTGTGTGGCCGTAGGTGCGTGCCCATGCAGGTATGCAGCTGGCAGCTGTCCTCTCTGTTCCAGACCTCTGTCACAGAAACAGGAGCTGGCAGCTCTTCTGGCCTTCGAGATATTCGCATCATTTCAACAAACTGATGGAGAAGAGACCAAAGCAGCAATATGTCCTCAGAAGTCTGGTTAAAAACGTAACCTTTGAGTTTAAAATGACTAATTTCCCCCTTAAAGAAAAACACTCATCATAGCAGATCATTATCAGGCTGTTTTTAAATATTTTATGTTCAGTTTGATATATACAAGGTATACAAACATGTCACCATAGCAACAAAACACTCTCCCCATGCATAGCAACAACAAAAAAAGGTCAGAACTATATTGAGTATTTTGTGTAAAAGATATTGTCTAAATTGTTAAATGGTTGCTGATTTTCAGACAATAAATTATTTTATTACGGGGGGTGGGGGGTGTCGTGCAGCTGTTCTTCTCAACACACCACCTTCAACCTTCAACCTTCAACTTCAGTGAGTTTGTGTTGTGAGCTTTTCAGGGAACAATAAATAAAGATCATTGAATCCTGTGATTCTGGTTGAACTTTCTCACTCATCAGGCTGCAATTCAAAGGATCCCCTCACTGTCACATCTGAGGCACGTTAGTGACACATTACATTTGAATGACTTCAATATTTGTGGTTTACGGTTTAACTGATGTAGAAAATGTTAAAAGATCTATACTGGTTAAACTGGTTAACTGATAGTAGTTGACCAGTTGTTCTAATTTTGGCCAAAACTGTTCATCACTCGTAAGGTTGAGCTTCCATTTCATTCTAAACTTATGCAAACCTTCCTAGTTTGAGATAAAAGAAAAAGTAAGGTTTGATTAAACAGGTTTTATTTCTGTTCAAATGACATGAAAAGTCTTGATTCCATTATTCTGCCAAACGGCCAAAATCTTCTAATGAAGACGCGTCATTTTTCTGTTTCAGGTGACTGTCCCTCTTTCCAATATTTCTGAGAACCTCGTACCAAATTTTTACCCAGTGCCTCAATATTAGACTTAAACTTAGACAGATTTTATTTTTCATTTTGTTTACATAAGTGTAAAGAAAGATAAATTTTGTCTGTTGGAGCAACGGACACTAACCTTCGCTCTCCAGATGATTTAATCTTTGCAACCTTGGAAAATGGTAAAAAAATTTAATATATCAAAACAGTAATATAAACCTATGACTTTACAGTTTAATTTACAGTTCTAACATTTTTCATATTATGATAAAATATATTAGATATAATAAAATGCAATAACATATTTTATTCAACAGTTGGTTTCTCCTCCTCCTCCGCAATAAAGGGTTAATAACCTTTTGTCCTAATTATGCTAATGAGTAAATCACTCTGAACTCCTCCTTTCAGTGAGTGCAGTCCAGTTTGTATCCAGGGGGGGGCGCTTCTGTCCTCATTAAAGGAGCGTTTCAGCCTCAGCAGATGGCCGCTCACACTGAGCCTGGTTCTGCTGGAGGTTTCTTCCTGTTCAAAGGGAGTTTTTCCTCTCCACTGTCGCTACAAGCATGCTTAGTGTGAGGGATTGCTGAAGAGTCAATGAGTCGATGCAATCAGCTGGTTTTCCTTAGATAGAAAACTTTGAATCAATCTGACTGGATGATCTGGTTTATGTGGATCTATAAAGTGACATTATGTGAACTGGAGCTATAGAAATAAACTGAATAGAATTGAATTGGATTCCATCATAGTAAAATATCTGTAGGCTTTAAATAGAAAGGGAAAGTGAGAGTTGGAAAGGAATAGTTAAAGGAAGCCAACATTTGAACATATTTTAAACAATACTTTAATTATCCTGCATTAAACATCTGACTTTAAAAACAAACTAAGTTTCCTGCTGTTATCATTCCTGCTCTCCAGTGATGGAAACTAACAAAGTACATTTACCTGATAACTGTATTTAAGTACTTTTGTCAAGTATATTTAATTGAGTTACTTTTTTTGTTAGTTCCTTCTTCATCCATCATGGCAGATAGCAGCCCTATGGACTCAGTCTAGAAGCCACTGATCTACAGAGTTAGTGACATTCCTCTGATGTAGGTTACACATTAGTTTCTCTATTTAACAATAAAATCTAAACTCTCCTGTTATATTTTTTTTGGTTTGTTTTTATATAATAAATAAAAACCACAATAACTGCAGTTCTTTCCAGCTGGTGTAGAATCTATATCAGGCGGTTCTACGCATCAATACATCGGGTTGTTTCTGAAAGTTCCAGCTTCTTTAAAATAACTGAAAATTAGACAGAAATGTTCTGATATTAGAAAATTACATTTTTACTTTTGAATAATTAAATATTTTATAAGTGAGTATTTCAATACTTTAACATGAGAGGATATTTTACTGAGTAACTTTTACTTGTAGTTGAGTAAGGTTTTATCATGAGTATTAATACTTTTCTTCCTGTAGTACTGCTGAGTACTTCGTCCAGCTGCTGCTCTGCCTCCATCTCTTTCTACACAGAAATATAAAACAGATTCTAACACTGAGAAACACTCGATAAACGTTTCATTTTCAGTCGACGACGTCGCTAACAGATCGTTTATTTTATATAAACAGGGAATCAACTTATAGGCTGGAAAAACAGGGAGATTGCTGCAAAAGGACCAAAGAGAACGGAATGAGCTGACTGCCCAACACTGCTTCATTCAACTCTATTCAGTTTATTTCTATAGCTTCAATTCTCATCATCTCAGGTCACTTTATAGATCCACATCAACCAGATCATCCAGTCAGATTGATTAAAAGTTTTCTATCTAAGGAAAACCAGCTGATTGCTTCGACTCATTGACTCTTCAGCAATCCTTAAGCTGGACGTAAACTGTACGATTTCTTGCCGTTTTCGGGACGATTCTCCAGAATTGCGATAATTTTTTCAATGGGGCCGACTTTCAGCCTGATGGAGCGTCATGTAGTGTAAAATCTGCTGTAGGATCCTAGAGAATCAGGACTATTGTTCTTTTACTTTGATGGTTTCAGACTTTAGACCTCGGTTTGGGTCAATAGTGTGACTGAAATCAATACCTGTTATATTTAGAAACAATAGCGGCACAAACTATAAGAAACTCAGCATTAAGTTTAATTTATTGGTTTATTATAAGCCAGTTAGAAAACAAATCCAGTACAGTGATGTAAACAATAAGATCAGAGATGGACTCAGCTGATGGTGACCTTGAAATAACCTTGAGGCAAACAGACTCGGCTAACTGCTTAGCCTGTACTGTGGATTTCTGCTGTGGGTTAGCTTCACTCAGCGCAGAAAGCAGGAACAAAACAGAGCGAATACATCTGTCACCCTCTGACACCCAGATGGAGGGACTAATTGCTGCAGCCCCACCCTGGGGGCAATTATTTCTGTTACACAGAGAGGAGCACCTCAACCTTTCCTCTCAAAACAATTACATTTACAATCTTTATCTGTCACACTAAAGAAACGTTATATTTAACTATTAAGATTGATCAAATCAATCTGCCACTAAATTATCTCCCACTGATTAAGAACAGAAGTTGTTATAAGCAACAAAGCTAAAATATATATATCTATAAATAGCAGCAGCCATTCAACCTGATCCTTCCCAGTCAAACTCCAGCAGGCCTCCCTCCAACTCCCAGCATCCAGAGCACCGAAGCATCAAAGCAACTTGAGCAGAGATTGATCCAACGTTCAGATTTCTGCTTTTTAAGCGTTTTTGACGCCCAGAAAGTGTCCAATGTGACACAGCATGAGATTGAACCTGAATAACATTGAATATGGAGGTGAACTTCCAGAAAAACTCCAACAGGTTCTTCTTCCCACCATCCTAAACAACGCTGTGTTAGGGTTAGGGTGTATTTTCAGGTTCAGAGGAGCAAATCTCTCACAGGACCTCAGACCTGCTGAGAGGATCATGGGGGGTTGGGGGGGGGGGCTCCCGCTCACCTGTATGTGAGAGTATGAAACAAGAAAAAAAGTATTTTCGTTTTTTTTAAACTTTACAAAAAATGCTTTAAAGTCGTAGGGAAATCATATTTATATATGTTCTCTTCATCAGATATTGTCCCAAAAGTTAGAAAATGTCTATTTTAAATAAAATCTTATCTTAAAATCTGTGTTTTTTTCCGTTATCTTCTGCAGGCCAGTTAGTTCTACGTCAGCCTGAACACCGAAATTCAGCCAATCATATATCGACCATCATCTGTCAATCAAATGTTTTCGGTCATAGCATCTTGATTCATGTGTCGCAGCTAATATACGCAACGGTTGAAACCAGAATCCTTTCCTTTCCCATTGAGTTGCGTCCCAGTGTTCACGGGGATGGACGTCTGTGTCTTCGGCAGGCGTAGAGCTAACAGAACTGGCAGCGTTGCGAGGCAAGGGCTCAAACATGTACGGCTGGAAGCCTTCTACACCAAACCAAGCTTCTGCCGCCCTGGCGTCCTCTTCCACAACATCTTCGTCCCCGCTTTCCTCCACTAAATAAAAAATGGATGACGGAGGAGACTCATCCACGACCTCCGACACTAAACTCTCCTCCTCTTGCATGTTTCCGCTGTCCATAGCGTTCCTTGACAGCGTCGTTTCTAAGTCACCAATTTAGTGCTACTTGGTCCCAATGGAATTTCCCATTGGGAACCTGCTAGCACTAAGATGCTAACTGGTTAGCAAGATGCTTCCCACAAACCGGCCACAACAATCCCGCCCCCTTGATAATCGACCAATCACATTCACTTTATTCAGTCGTGTAAAGTCGGGCACCACTGGGAGAATTCAGAAATGCAACGATTAGAACGGCAGCTTCCCGACGACTTTAAATGAAAGCAAAGCAGAATTCTTTGTTGTATTCATCAAACTGATGAATAAAGCTGTTTCTACTGAGCTTATTAAAACCACAAACGTAGAGCTAGCTTAAATAGACGGTACTGCCAGGGCAGTGGCTGATGGCTGCAGTACAAAAACACACAAAGAAATGGTTTTACTTTATAAACTGAAACTGCTAAAAAGCTGCAGGCTTGATTTTATCCTTCAGTTTATTTATTTCTTGCTGCAGACCTTGTTGTTGCCGATATCTTTTTGTTCAATGTTCTCAAAGACAGAAGAGGGAAACTTTTCAAAAATCTTTCATGCTTGAATTCACAGCCCCCCCCCCTCCGGCAGTGACATCATGAAGCCAACGTTCTTGGTTCTTTTTGTTCGTTGTTTTAAACAGAGGCGGGCTGGAAATGATAACCGTCTGCTTTGTCTGCCCAGTTTTAAGGTTAGAACTTATCCATTTCACAGTTATATCACTTTACTTAGTAATGACAGCAACAAATACTATGACTGCCTCATTTGATGCCAAATTTGATAAACAAAAATGTTATCAGGTTGTAGAGTTTAACTATATAAGAATATTATTCCCAACCAGCCTTAAAACTTCCAGTTTTTATAAATGTTTGAATATATTGCAGAAAGAGCAAATAAACAGGATCACCCAAGAGACTGGTTTAAAACATTAAACATTATGCCTTTGCAACATCACACACGCTTAGCACTGAGTCAAATGCATTAGCATCAATTATATGTCTGCACCTCAGAGAAAATGATTCCCGGCATGTTGTTGTTTATGATAATTGCAGAAACTAAAATATCTGCTGCGCTATGATGTGCAAAGCTGATCTGGATCAATAAACCTGTCAGAATCTTTGGTTCTCAGATGTAGACGCATCATAAATCTGTTAAAACAGTTGCTCTGATTTTACCTTATTGAATAAAGGCAAGAAGAATTAATAAAAAGGAGGAAGAGTTTCTTCTTCCTCTTTGGTCATTGGAAGGTTTTCCTCTGCAGAGCTGCTTCCTGGAACACAGTGGAGCTCCAGTTGGTGTCAGCACCAGATCCCAGACAGACTGACAGACAGACAGACAGACTGACAGACAGACAGACAGACAGAGACAGACTGACTGACAGATAGACAGACACGTACTGACGGCCAGTCAGAGAAAGACTGACAGACAGAGAAAGACAGACTGACAGACAGACTGACAGATAGACAGACAGACAAAGACTGATGGACAGAGACGGCGGACAGACAGACAGACAGACAGACAGACAGACAGACAGACAGACAGAGACAGACTGACTGACAGATAGACAGACACGTACTGACGGCCAGTCAGAGAAAGACTGACAGACAGAGAAAGACAGACTGACAGACAGACAGACAAAGACTGATGGACAGACAGACACCTTTTCAAAACATAAAAACAACCAAAAACCACCCAGATGATGATGATCAGTGACTGACAGCATTAGGGCGGAGCTAATGCCAAAGGCCAGAGGGATTAGTGGAGATTATGTGTGATTTTGATCAATTAGAGGTTTTATAAGTAAAGACAATAAATTATACAAATGAACCACAGAGAGGAATGAGAATGATAGGAGAAAAAAAAAGAGAATATCTGCAAAATAAAAAATATTGGTCAAGAACAGGAAGTCACTTTAAAAATCCAGTGAAGCGATAGACTGGTTAGTGTTTTTACTCTGGACAGATTGTGGATGATAATATTTACTGACGGTCTGCAGGCAAACAGACCAAGAGGGACGACGGACTCCATAAGCCTGATCCTCTTTATTGAGGTCTGAGATAATAAAAGCTGAAATAAAGCCAGCTGCCTGCAGAATAACACCTTTTCCTGATTAAAACACGTCAGGTTATTCCTCTGCTGATAAGTGACAGGAACCAGGATGCTGGAGCTCAGATAAAGAGTTATATAGTTTCAGTTATTATCTCATTTTAATGCATATTCAATTCAATTCAACTTATTTATTCATGACACATCATCTCATGGCAGAGACAGATCACCGGAGATCCTTTGATTGGTTTGGATCTCAGGAAAACCAGCAGAATGCATCCAGTCATTGACCTTGTAGGACGCGCTCTTCCAGGTGGAGTGAGTACACACCAGAATTTACATCAATCCCTCCCACCAAGCATGCATGCAGCAACAGTGGAGAGAAACAGCTCAGTTTTCACAGGAAGAACCCTCCAGCAGAACCAAAAAAGCAGTTAACAAGTTAACTTAAGTCTGGGGGCGGGGCCACACCTACAACACTGCAAAAACAATCTAGAAATAAGTGATCGAGTGTATTTACCCTCAATCTTGTTTTCAATCAATTTATTTACTGGGTAAATAAGATGGTTTGGCAGTTGAATGAGTATTTTACTCTTAAAATAAGGTAATTAGATGTAATAAGACAATGAAGTTGCTTTTTTTAACAGTGTCCTGTCTGGCAACGTGGCAATAAGAATAATTGTCTTGATGCCAAAAAGAGTCCAACATATTTTACTTTCACCAGTGGAGCAGTACGGCTATCGCCATAGGGTTCCTCTGGTTTATGCATATAAATATCTTTATTATGATTCATGCGGGGAGTCTAACAGATTAAATGGACACTGCAATGGAAGTAGAACAGGAAAGGAAAAACAGGAAAAAAAGGAGAAAAGATGAAAGAAAGAGGAGATAAAACGCAGATAATGATGAAACATCTTCAGTCTGCTTCATCACCTGCAAAGAGATGGAAAAAGAACAGAACAACCAACAGATACAAGAGATACAATAAATTAACAGTTAGATACAATCGCTGAAGTATAAGTAGTATTATTCAATCTGACATGTATAGTATGGTAGCTGAAGATCAGAATATGGGCTTTCTGTCATGATCTGGCCTGTTTGCTCTCCCTTAATTAGTCATTCCTTTCACCTGCCATTTTTCCCTCCCTGCCTCAATTATAATTTATTCCTCTCACCTGTTTCCTCTAGTTAATATTCAGTTCAGCCGCAGCATTCAGGGCCAGATCATTACTTGTCTTTTTGTTAGTCCGTTCAGTTTTTCATTTCATGGTTCATGTCCTGGATCCTAGCTGCCAGTGGAAAGAGGGTTTTGTGTTTGTCTCGTCTCCTGATTGTCCACTGTTCCTCCCCCGCGGAGTCCTCTGGGTTTTTGGCTCAACATGTGGGGAGGTTCAGTTTTTATCCAGTAAGCCTGGCTCCAGGGAGGAGACCAGTTTAAAGTCCTGCTTCAAGTTCTGGTTCCACGTCCTGTCTCGGCTACCCTCTTCCACTGACCGTCTGGTCATGCTTCAGAACTCTGTCCGACTCTAAACCTGTCCTGGAGCTCTGTTATAGCCTGGAAGCCTGGATCCTGCTACCTGTTCTGTTCCTGCCTGATCTGCATCCCTGATCAGGATCAGCTTCCTCTAACTCCTCCGGAGCTGCAGCACCGGGGACACTCTGGGTTCTGCATCCCTGATCAGGATCGGCTTCCTCTAACTCCTCCGGAGCTGCAGCACCGGGGACACTCTGGGTGACGGGAGCCGCGTTAGCTGTCAGCCCATCGGCTGGATTGCACCCCCCAAAGGGGTATGGACTGAACTGCTAAACCAGGTAAGTGACTCACTGAGAACATCATCTTCAGTCAGATGATCGTGGTCACTTACCTGTGTTGCTGTCTCTCCTTGAATACTGGGTCCCTCTGTTCGCCCTTCATGACACTTTCTGTGTGGAAGTGAATCTCTGAGTACCTGGAACCAAGCACCTGTAGTTGATTGTGAGAGAGCACTTGTGCATTTAAAGTTTATCCAAATTAAAAATGCTCAATAGTGGTTGTGAAGAGCCAAAGAGGCGCCCCTTCAGAGCACCGAGGCGAGCGCCGGGAGAACCAAAGCCCCAGATGCTTAAGGGACCCCAAGAGCAAAGGTGCCTAGGAGGGGCCAATCCAGGAAATCCCCCCCCCCACCAAGGGAGGAGGAGACACAGCCCCGAGAAAATGCCCCAACCACCGCAATGTCGGAGCCCCCAGGAGCCATGGAGACAAGCCAACGGGCTCCGCCGGTAGCCAGCCACCCCGAATGTAGAACTGTGACTCAGTAGAGTGAGATATTTGTCCTGGTAGTCTGAGGTGTTGAGGACCGCGGTGCATCTTCCTTTGTCTGCTGGTAAAATGGTGATGCTTTGGTCCTGGCTGAGGGATATTAGGGATTTGAGAGATTGGAAGGAGGTGGTTTGGTGCTGGACAGGGTAGCTGTTACTTTCATTCTGAGTTGCTCTGCCTCAGTTTCAGCCAGATTGTTGTTCCTGATGACAGATTCAGTGGCTGTGATCAGTTCCACAAAGGGGATTTATTGTGGAGAAATGGCAGAATTCAGGCCTTTACTCAGAACATCCATCACTGGCTTGGTTTGTTGACCTTATCAACAAACCTGGAAACTTCTTCAAAGTTTTAGGGAGAAGGTTGGACAGCTTCTGCCTTGTCTGATCTATTTTGTGAGAGAGAGCTTCAATGTTGAAGTAAGTCTGTCTTATCTTCTCACTAAGCAGCTTGTTGTGCGCAGTCCTAAGAATGTCTCCTGCCATGTGTCCTTTGATAGTAGACCTCAGCCTTAAGCTGTTAGGAACAATTCTTTGCTGTCTTTATCTCAAATTGAAACCAAGATGGTTCCTATAATCTGCAGGTTCCCTAAGCAACTTCTTATACGCACGCATTATTCCGAGGGTGTCCTTTCCAAAATGGAGTGCAATATGCTGATGAAGATTCTGTCATCCAGATAAAAGTCATTCCAAAAAGTTGAAGAATAATCCACTGGACTTTGTTTACCAAGTTGAAGACGTTTTGCTTCTCATCATAGAAGCTTTTTCAATTCAAAATGTCTGGATTAATCTCTTGTTATGGCTTAGAAAACATGTAATTCAACCGAAAGAAAAGGTCCATCCTTAGTAACGTGGAGTCGTAGAGGTCATTGTTGGCCTGCAATACCCGATACTGGCCTATGCCTCTGAAAAGGGAGTCGTTAGGAGTACTGTTGACCTGGATGACCTGTTGAGATGTTTTGGTACTGGGGCTTGAGATAATACCATTGATTTTTCTCCCTTAACATAAATGGCTTCCCTCGCACCCCTTTCAAACCACCTGTCTTCTTTGAGACAGGAGACTTGGTTGCAGACTGGAGACGATGGGTTCTTTAACCAGCCTTTGGAAGCACTTCATCATGATGGGAGTCAGAGCGACAGGCCGCTAATCATGGAGGGAGGCGACCTGAGGCTTCTTTGGGACTGGAATAATGGAGGCAGACTGGAAGCATGCTGGCACTATGGATTGGTCCAGCCAGGTGTTAAAGATGTCTGTGAGGACACCAGCCAGCTGATCTGACCACTCCTTATACACCTGCCCAGGTGTGTTATCCTTGGGTTGACTCTCCTCAGAGTTTTCCTCCCTTCAGCTACGTCCAGGTTTAGTGCCTCCTGCCCCTGGTGTGGAACAGCTTTCACTGCTGGAGGCTGTTTAGTGCCTCAAACCTTCAAAAGCATCTACCGGGGGGGGGAGGGTGTGTTGTAGTCTGATCACCCGAATGCCTTGCCACATCCTCGTGGTGTTAATGCACGTTTCAAGTTGGCTCTCGCTGTTCTCAGAGCCTCTCTGTCACCGAACCCCGTTGGGTCGTCGATTAGCCAGGGTGGTGATGTTCTTGGGGGAGCTGATATCCTCAGTGCATTATGGGGGGGTGGTGGCCTTGTGGTAGAGAGAGAGATTTTCCCCTAATGACCCACCTTTCAGAGCCATAGACAGGTAATGGGTATTGCTGGCCAACAAAGAACCCAAACTACTGTCCATTTCTAAGGGGCAGATCTGTTCTCTGTGGTTCTATTTGCATGTTTTCTAAACTAAAACCAGGCTTTGTTGGGCTGCTGGATAAAACCTGGAACTAAACGCTATTTCTGACATTTTGAATTGAAAAATCTTCCTGGATGGAAGAGAAACGTCTTCAAACTTGGAAACAAATTCCAGTGTTTTTTTTTTTTTTTTGCGTTTTTTTTTTCCGTAAAGTTCAGTAAAAGTCCATCAAGTACAGTGAGAGTGTCTCTATGTGGCCAATACGTTTTTATAGGGCCATTAGGAAAGCTGTAGTCTGGCCAGCCTCCCAAAATAACATAACTTCATAAGTTCTTCTTTCAGCAGTGTGATGTAGACCGAACTAGCATGTAGGCTTCTGATTATTTCATCCAGATACTGTAGATGTTTGTGTCTACCAATAATGCAGTATAGTGTGCCGACTCTGTTGACAGAGGGACCTACCAAAAGCTTGTGTTAGCACCTAGCTTACTGAAGACTTTTGCTCCTGCCAAGGATCCAAGTGTCTGTTTGACAGAGGGCATGGCATTTTCCCTGCAAACTGCTCCATTAAGGTGGGTGAGGTCCACACAAATGTGCACTGAGCACTGCGGCTGAGGGAGGACTGACCCGCCTCGGGGGAGGATTATGGTTAGTAGCAGGCTGTAACTGATCCACATGAAAGGAGATTTTTTCTGTAAATGTTAACACTAACTTACTCCGCTGTGCATCTAGTTGGAACATTTCTAGTTGCAACAATGCCGGCTGCTCCTCCTGTTTGTTTAGCCGTCCCTTCCGGGCGCCCAAAACTGAGACCAAGTCTGCTGGTTTCTGGCTGGTTTGAAGGAACCAAATGCAGACACTGAAGCTGAAGTGTCTTCTTCAAGATTTAATAACAATAACGATAACAGAAGCAAAAATCCAAAACATAAATCCACAAAAACTGAGAACCAGGAATCCTCACAACAATGATGACAGACCTGTAAAGAGTGACTGAACAGGAGAATATATGGGAGAGAGAAGATCAGGCTAATCTGCCGATTGGGAGCAGGTGAGGACAGAGGAGACTAGAAGGGAGCTAGAAGGAGGAGACTAACACTAGAGGGCAGCAGAGAGCAAACAAGAAATACCTAAGAACTCAAATACAATAAAATGAATAACTAGAACATGAGATCAATGAAAACTCAGAGATTTGAACAGAACCAGAACCAGAACCAGGACCAGGACCGGCGGAACCTCAGAGAACTTTAAAAAACACTAAACCTGAATCTGAGCCCTTCGTGACAGGAGAGTGGAAGGGTGGAGGTGTTGACTCCGTGGGTGGTGAGTGGGCTGCCTTGTCACGGACTGCACCCCCCCCACTCAGCCTTTCATCCTGTGACGTAGGACCGAGGCAGAAGTTTAAAAAGCTGGCGCCCCCCCCCAGCAGCACTGCATTGGCTCTTCGTGGGGAAAAGTTGCAGCTCCGTTCGTGTCCGTGGATCTGCTGCTTCTGAAACACCTGTGGAAAAACAGAGCCGCGTCCTTCTCCCTCCGTTGGTCAGAAGCAGAGAAACAGACTGTTTTCAGTCTATTGGAGGTAAGAGTCAATCGGTCTAAACATTTAATTCCACCTCAATCATTAGAAGTTGATTTAAAGGTGATTTCTGCTCCTCAGCCAATGGCTGTGATCGCTCTCAGCTGCCTGTGGATGCTGCTGCTTGCGGGCTCATGCGTGAGGCTGGCGGCAGCCGCAGAGTGCGGGACGGAGTGCGCGCGCTGCGTGTTCAGTCTGCGGGGACAGAAATCTGCTTTCTCCACTCTGGTACTGTCATCATTCCCTTTAATATTCGCTCTGCTTTAAACTAAATGACAAGTTTGCTTTTCCTTCTAAACTGGATCAATGAACAGAAACAGCAGCTTAATCTGGATTATTTAATCCTTTAGAAAACCAACATCCTGCTTTTATAATCTCCATTTATCACTTTATGACCTTTTTCTCTTCTCCTTTTTAATAAACATGCATCTATATTCATGTAATCCCATCATTTCATGATGTAAAACAACCAGATTAGATCAGCCATTTTAAGGATTATTTAAACATTTCAACAGTTTTTCAAATTAGCTGAATTATATCGTTACATATTATACTAATTTATATTTAGTTACTTTAACTGATTTTTTTCATGTCAGCATAATAGAAAATAAAACAGAAACGCAATATTAAGGTGATGCAAAAATAAAAACGGTTGCATAAAAAATATTTAGTTATTAGTTATTTATCTTCATTGTGTTTGAAGTTGTATATATATATATGTATATATATATATATATATATATATATATATATATATATATATATATATATATATATATATATATATATATATATATATATATATATATATATATATATATATATATTAGTGCTACAGAGTGAATTTTCTGCCAAGTTGTTGCACACAGATAAACTCAAATAAATCTTATTCCCAGTTTTACAAACTGGACTCTAACTTTACACTGAAAGTATAATTTATAAATTGTCACTGAGCACCAAATGATCTCTGCTCAAGTAACAGACTAATTTCTGCCAAAGATCACGTGATATATGAAGAATGGTCGTTCCTTCGAGGCGACAGCAGGGGGCGCAATCTTATCAAAAGATCTGCAACTCACAATTATTTTGCTAAACGAATAATCTGCGATTATTTTTTTGCAATTAATCAATCAGTAATTGGATAGCTAAAGGTTCATCTATCTATCTATCTATCTATCTATCTATCTATCTATCTATCTATCTATCTATCTATCTATCTATCTATCTATCTATCTATCTATCTATCTATCTGGATATATCTAAAGATATAGATAGATAGATATCTATCTACTGCATGTCAGCAGCTAGTTGAAGGTAAAAATCCAACCTTTCTGAAGCTTTAAGGTTTTTTTTGGACCTGGATTAGAATCAGAAGGTGAATAAATCTGCAGATCAGCCAAAGAAGAAGAAGGATCATTAATTTAAATAATTTCTTTAAAGAAAGGGTAGATGATGGAAAGCATTGACTGTTTTACAGGTTCTTTATTTCTAAACACTGGTAATTCAATTCAATTCAATTCAGTTTATTTATATAGCGCCAAATTCACAACACATGTCATCTCAAGGCACTTTACAGTTCAAAGTAACCTTTCCTTCTCACACATCCAACAACCACGGATCTTCTTTGCAGGAGATTAAAAATCTAGTTTTAAACATTTCTTCTAATAGAAAGAGTCGCCATGATCGGTCCGTACCATTCGTTTTGATCCTGACCTGCTTTTCTTTTCTCTTTCCTGTCATCCCTTCAACCCAAAGCCTCATTAATCAATGGATATTAGTAGGGATGAATCTAACGACTCTTTTGCAAATCATTTAATCTGTTGATTATTTTTTTTTAATTAATAATCTGATGGTGAACGTTTCCTTAAAGGAGATTTATTTTATGAAATTAAACCAGGTGAAAGAAAAGCTTTTCCACCTGAGCAGTTCTGGATTGATAGATGAAAAATTTACATATTTATAAAAGATATTTGATCATTAAATCAAAATGTTTAAATATTTTTTACAATCTTGGTAAAATTCCTGCTCTAACTGGAACTTTCTGTCAGATAAAAGCAGGTTTTAGTTTCTATACTATAGTTAATGACTTACTAAATTAGTTAACAATTAGTTCAACAATAGATTAATTAATTATAATAGTTTCAGCCCTAAATATCATGTTTAATTAGGAGTGTGATTCTTTATTAGTGTCGTATAAATAAAATGTTATCCTTATCAAATAATAATCATGATTTGGTCAAATCTTTCTGATTTCTTTTACATTAGTATAATTCTAAATAATTTTTTTCTGTAATAAAAACTGATTTTAACATAAAGTAGTTTTATTTCTGTGTCAGCAGGATTTTTTTCTAGGCAGCCTGTAGAATAAAGCTGTTAAATGAATGTTTTCCTGCAGGTATCCGTTATCCTCTCCTCCATTTTCCTCTCCATTAATTCGCTCTTCATGAGCCTGCAGCTGTGAAAGCTCAGCAACGTTTCTTCTGGGTCATCAAACCGATTATTGCACCTTTAAGTCAGATCCAGTCGTGGTTTAGATCCTGTGCAGCCGTCGGGGTTTAGTGGTTTCAGGTGCTGCTCTGGTGTAACGCAGACTGTCGCTGTTAAAGACCTTCTGAAACCTTTTTACTGAAATCAACAATAATAAACTGATAAACCTTCAACTGTTTGATTCTTTCCTTTTCTCCTAATTTTCTACTGAAAAAGGAACTAAATATTTTCCAACTCCAGCTTGGCGTCCATATTGGTTGGTACAATAATCTGATTTCCTTAAACCTTTGGACATGAAACCGCTTTAATGGAACGGCTGCTTTCTTACAGCTGATTGGCCAATAATGCTCCTAATCAGTCTCCAGACCCGCCCACAGCATGTCGGTTTAAGCAGACATTAAAAACCAGCTCATGTTTCCCAAAGTTGGCAGAAAAATTAATCTGCTAAACAATAAATTAGCTGCTCTATTATTTACTAGCAGCTGTGCCACTGAATCACATTATGAAGTTTGCCACAGTTTAACATCTGAAACCTTAACTTTCACTTTCTATTTATCTACTTTATTTACAGCATAGAAAAATACATTTTAAAGCTTTACTTTGAGTCATTTCCATGTTTTATTCACTCGGATTTAATGTGGTGTTTAACTCGGCTGACAGATTATTCAGGTTCTATTTGCATGTTTTCTAAACTTAAACCAGGCTTTGTTGGGCTGCTGGATAAAACCTGGAACTAAACGTTTTTTCTGACATTTTGGATTGAAAAATCTTCCTGGATGGAAGAGAAACGTCTTCAGACTTGGAAACAAAGTCCAGAGGATTGATTTGAACTTATTTGGAATGAGAGACATATTGATCAAATTTCTTTTTTTTTTTTACAATAGATGGAAAATAATTGAAATTATGTTCAGATTACACATAAATACTTGAATCAGTTCTGCAGTTAAAAAAGGAATTATTTAAAGATTAGGATTCATTCATTGATAACGACCTGCTTTGTTTCCACAGCATTTTATCGTCATTCCACTGTGACAATGAAATGAAATCAACAAAATGAACCCTCTGCATCTAACCCCTCCCCCTGGGGGAGCAGCAGGCTGCCATGGTGCGGCGCCTGGGGGGCAGGAGGTTAAGGGTCTTGCTCAGGGACCCAGAGTGGCAGCTAGTGGGATTGGGGCTTAAACTCAGAGCCTACTGACACAATGAAGCCGTTCTATAGGACTGATAGCCTCTAATAACAACCATTTAAAGGGGAACGCTGTTTCTTTTTCATTGGTTCTTGATTTTCCGTTATTCCATCATGTTCTACTCACCCATATGAGTTTAGTGTCATTTGGAGCCGTTCTGAAGATATTCCGTTAGGTATATCCAGTATCGTCTTCCTATGGGCAACGACTTGAAGGCACAAACTAAACTGTTCATCATTTATTCTTTATGGTACGCCAGCATTCAGAACATGGAGGCCAATCACTGGCCCCCCGATCCACGGTTACAACTTTTAAAAACAAAGCAGCGTGTGTATGACGTCATCAGCGTGCACCGGCTACCATTCCTTCATCCTGTCCTGAACTGCTGCTAGTTTTCCTCACATGCCTGGAAGATGTCTAGTGCTGCTACCACAGATGATCTCGCTCTCCAGATGAACGATTCAGATGAGCTAGAATGAATAGAAGGGGTAGAGCGTAGCCGCCTGTGGCCCAGGCTGCCTGTCACAGCTCCAGTCCGGCGCCGAGATGGCGTTCCCCTTTAATAGGATGATAACATCAGAAGAGGCGGGTCTAGGGAACCCCGGCACTGATCAATGTCTGTAGATCCCTGAAAATGTTCCTCTTCTTCAACAAAGTCGTTTTCTCAGTTATTTGTTTCAGTTTGGTTGCTGCAGTGAGAATCTAATATAGAAGCTCTTCTCCCTTAAACCAGTGATGATGAGATAAACGCAGGCGTGGAGCCATGGTTGGCGCCTCGGCTGTTGGATCAGGTTCATCTGACACGTCTTTTCTCTGGCGCTGTACTCAGCCAACGCTGTGGGGGACATGCTTCTAGCAGCAGCTCAGACACATTGTCCTGTAATGACTGGACTGAATGGAAGGTAATGCATAGATCTACGCTGACTGGCTGAACAGAAGGACCCACATTTGGACCCATTCTAGAATAGAACTCCTCACACTGCATAGTGCAGCAATTTCTGAACATTTTTTCTTTTTTTATCTGGAGCTTACATTTGTTCCTCCTCAGAGATTTCTCTGAAGGATTTTTAGTGACATCATTTCTGCGTAGTCCTTCTGTGGCGTCTGAAGGAGTCGACCATCTCATGCCTTTTAAAGCTTCTATCATTTGCTTCCAGGGTTCCAGTCCAGCTGTGTTTATCTGTGAAAAACCTTTTATAATAAAGCTTTAGATCATTTAAACAAAACTCCAAACCTGTTCAGTTTCTCCTCAACAGTTTCCAGTGATTACGCCCACGAGGTTTAATGAGTGAGCATGAGGTAGAAGCAGGCATTAGGGAGACGGACCCTTTGGCTGAACACCCCTATATGGAGCAGATCTATCTGAGTCATGTCTAGGACTGAATCTGCACAACATAACCAAATATTTAGTTATTTTCATGCTGCTTATTTCACTGACTGCCCTTTCTCCCATTAGCTGTATTACCTCGTTGCAAATGCTTTTCCTGTTCCTGAATTTCCATGTTTTTCAATCAGTTTTTAAAAAGGGGTCAAACTGGCGGATTAGCTCCATATAGACCAGTTAGTTTCCATTGTTTTTATCAGCGAAGCCTGGGCTGCTGTGTCAAAGTCGACGTTTGACCAACGCTCACATTCCTCATTGAAATAATCTCCATGGTTCCACATTCTGCTGACTGGTTAGCATATGCTAAGATGGCCACGCTGCGACGCTGGCTGCAGTTTGTGGTATATTTCCAATCTAAACAGCCCAAGTTGGCAAAGGATGATAGCTGATGGATGCTTTTATCAAATCTGTTTAATAATCAGAAATAATTCCCTGTAGCTGTGAGTAACATCGCCAAACTTTGTCAAAAATATCTCTCTCTTTCTGTAAAACAGGATTAAAAAACCTGCAGCAGTATGTGGTGGAAGTTTAAGGCTCTTCATAGAGCCGGGTCCGCCCTGACCCCCACATCCCTCCGTCGCTATATATGGTGGGGTCTGCCCTGACCCCCACATCCCTCCGTCGCTATATAGGGTGGGGTCCGCCCTGACCCCCACATCCCTCCGTCGCTATATAGGGTGGGGTCCGCCCTGACCCCCACATCCCTCCGTCGCTATATAGAGCGGGGTCCGCCCTAACCCCCACATCCCTCCGTCGCTATATAGGGTGGGGTCTGCCCTGACCTCCACATCCCTCCGTCGCTATATAGGGTGGGGTCCGCCCTGACCCCCACATCCCTCCGTCGCTATATAGGGTGGGGTCTGCCCTGACCCCCACATCCCTCCGTCGCTATATAGGGTGGGGTCCGCCCTGACCCCCACATCCCTCCGTCGCTATATAGGGTGGGGTCTGCCCTGACCCCCACATCCCTCCGTCGCTATATAGGGTGGGGTCTGCCCTGACCCCCACATCCCTCCGTCGCTATATAGAGCGGGGTCCGCCCTAACCCCCACATCCCTCCGTCGCTATATAGGGTGGGGTCTGCCCTGACCCCCACATCCCTCCGTCGCTATATAGGGTGGGGTCTGCCCTAAACCCCACATCCCTCCGTCGCTATATAGGGTGGGGTCTGCCCTGACCCCTACATCCCTCCGTCGCTATATAGGGTGGGGTCTGCCCTAAACCCCACATCCCTCCATCGCTATATAGGGCGGGGTCCGCCCTAACCCCCACATCCCTCCGTCGCTATATAGGGTGGGGTCTGCCCTGACCCCCACATCCCTCCGTCGCTATATAGGGTGGGGTCTGCCCTGACCCCCACATCCCTCCGTCGCTATATAGGGTGGGGTCTGCCCTAACCCCCACATCCCTCCGTCGCTATATAGGGTGGGGTCTGTCCTGAACCCCACATCCCTCCGTCGCTATATAGGGTGGGGTCCGCCCTGACCCCCACATCCCTCCGTCGCTATATAGGGTGGGGTCTGCCCTGACCCCCACATCCCTCCGTCGCTATATAGGGTGGGGTCCGCCCTGACCCCCACATCCCTCCGTCGCTATATAGGGTGGGGTCTGCCCTGACCCCCACATCCCTCCGTCGCTATATAGAGCGGGGTCCGCCCTAACCCCCACATCCCTCCGTCGCTATATAGGGTGGGGTCTGCCCTGACCCCCACATCCCTCCGTCGCTATATAGGGTGGGGTCTGCCCTAAACCCCACATCCCTCCGTCGCTATATAGGGTGGGGTCTGCCCTGACCCCTACATCCCTCCGTCGCTATATAGGGTGGGGTCTGCCCTAAACCCCACATCCCTCCATCGCTATATAGAGCGGGGTCCGCCCTAACCCCCACATCCCTCCGTCGCTATATAGGGTGGGGTCTGCCCTGACCCCCACATCCCTCCGTCGCTATATAGGGTGGGGTCTGCCCTGACCCCCACATCCCTCCGTCGCTATATAGGGTGGGGTCTGCCCTAACCCCCACATCCCTCCGTCGCTATATAGGGTGGGGTCTGTCCTGAACCCCACATCCCTCCGTCGCTATATAGGGTGGGGTCCGCCCTGACCCCCACATCCCTCCGTCGCTATATAGAGCGGGGTCCGCCCTAAACCCCACATCCCTCCGTCGCTATATAGAGCGGGGTCCGCCCTAACCCCAACATCCCTCTGTCGCTATATAGAGCTTGGTCCGCCCTAAACCCCACATCCCTCCGTCGCTATATAGAGCTTGGTCCGCCCTAACCCCCACATCCCTCCGTCGCTATATAGAGCTTGATCCGCCCTAACCCCCACATCCCTCTGTCGTTATATAGAGCTTGGTCCACCCTAACCCCCACATCCCTCTGTCGCTATATAGAGCGGGGTCCGCCCTAAACCCCACATCCCTCCGTCGCTATATAGAGCTTGATCCGCCCTAACCCCCACATCCCTCTGTCGCTATATAGAGCTTGATCCGCCCTAACCCCCACATCCCTCTGTCGCTATATAGAGCTTGGTCCGCCCAAACCCCACATCCCTCTGTCGCTATATAGAGCGGGGTCCGCCCTAAACCCCACATCCCTCCGTCGCTATATAGAGCGGGGTCCGCCCTAACCCCCACATCCCTCCGTCACTATATAGAGCGGGGTCCGCCCTAAACCCCACATCCCTCCGTCGCTATATAGAGTGGGGGCCGCCCTAAACCCCACATCCCTCCCTCGCTATATAGAGCGGGGTCCGACTTAACCCCCACATCCCTCCGTCGCTATATAGAGCTTGATCCGCCCTAACCCCCACATCCCTCTGTCGCTATATAGAGCGGGGTCCGCCCTAACCCCCACATCCCTCTGTCGCTATATAGAGCGGGGTCCGCCCTAAACCCCACATCCCTCCGTCGCTATATAGAGCTTGATCCGCCCTAAACCCCACATCCGTCTGTCGCTATATAGAGCTGGGTCCGCCCTAAACCCCACATCCCTCCGTCACTATATAGAGCGGGGTCCGCCCAAACCCCACATCCCTCTGTCGCTATATAGAGCTGGGTCCGCCCTAAACCCCACATCCCTCCGTCACTATATAGAGCGGGGTCCGCCCTAACCCCCACATCCCTCCGTCACTATATAGAGCGGGGTCCGCCCTAAACCCCACATCCCTCCGTCGCTATATAGAGTGGGGGCCGCCCTAAACCCCACATCCCTCCGTCGCTATATAGAGCGGGGTCCGCCCTAAACCCCACATCCCTCCGTCGCTATATAGAGCTTGTTCCGCCCTAACCCCCACATCCCTCTGTCGCTATATAGAGCGGGGTCCACCCTAAACCCCACATCCCTCCGTCGCTATATAGAGCTTGATCCGCCCTAACCCCCACATCCCTCTGTCGCTATATAGAGCGGGGTCCGCCCTAAACCCACATCCCTCCGTCGCTACATAGAGCTTGATGCGCCCTAACCCCCACATCCCTCTGTCGCTATATAGAGCTTGGTCCGCCCAAACCCCACATCCCTCCGTCGCTATATAGGGTGGGGTCTGCCCTGACCCCCACATCCCTCCGTGGCTATATAGGGTGGGGTCTGCCCTGACCCCCACATCCCTCCGTCGCTATATAGGGTGGGGTCCGCCCTGACCCTCACATCCCTCCGTCGCTATATAGGGTGGGGTCTGCCCTGACCCCCACATCCCTCCGTCGCTATATAGGGTGGGGTCTGCCCTGACCCCCACATCCCTCCGTCGCTATATAGGGTGGGGTCTGCCCTGACCCCCACATCCCTCCGTCGCTATATAGAGCGGGGTCCACCCTAACCCCCACATCCCTCCGTCGCTATATAGGGTGGGGTCTGCCCTGACCCCCACATCCCTCCGTCGCTATATAGGGTGGGGTCTGCCCTAAACCCCACATCCCTCCGTCGCTATATAGGGTGGGGTCCGCCCTGACCCCTACATCCCTCCGTCGCTATATAAGGTGGGGTCCGCCCTAACCCCCACATCCCTCCGTCGCTATATAGGGTGGGGTCTGCCCTGACCCCCACATCCCTCCGTCGCTATATAGGGTGGGGTCTGCCCTGACCCCCACATCCCTCCGTCGCTATATAGAGCGGGGTCCGCCCTAACCCCCACATCCCTCCGTCGCTATATAGGGTGGGGTCTGCCCTGACGCCCACATCCCTCCGTCACCCCCACATCCCTCCGTCGCTATATAGGGTGGGGTCTGCCCTGACCCCTACATCCCTCCGTCGCTATATAAGGTGGGGTCTGCCCTAAACCCCACATCCCTCCGTCGCTATATAGAGCGGGGTCCGCCCTAACCCCCACATCCCTCCGTCGCTATATAGGGTGGGGTCTGCCCTGACCCCCACATCCCTCCGTCGCTATATAGGGTGGGGTCTGCCCTGACCCCCACATCCCTCCGTCGCTATATAGAGCGGGGTCCGCCCTAACCCCCACATCCCTCCGTCGCTATATAGGGTGGGGTCTGCCCTGACGCCCACATCCCTCCGTCACCCCCACATCCCTCCGTCGCTATATAGGGTGGGGTCTGCCCTGACCCCCACATCCCTCCGTCGCTATATAGGGTGGGGTCTGCCCTGACCCCCACATCCCTCCGTCGCTATATAGGGTGGGGTCTGCCCTAACCCCCACATCCCTCCGTCGCTATATAGGGTGGGGTCTGCCCTGAACCCCACATCCCTCCGTCGCTATATAGGGTGGGGTCCGCCCTAACCCCCACATCCCTCCGTCGCTATATAGGGTGGGGTCTGCCCTGACCCCCACATCCCTCCGTCGCTATATAGGGTGGGGTCTGCCCTAACCCCCACATCCCTCCGTCGCTATATAGGGTGGGGTCTGCCCTAACCCCCACATCCCTCCGTCGCTATATAGGGTGGGGTCTGCCCTAACCCCCACATCCCTCCGTCGCTATATAGAGCGGGGTCCGCCCTATACCCCACATCCCTCCGTCGCTATATAGAGCGGGGTCCGCCCTAAACCCCACATCCCTCCGTCGCTATATAGAGCGGGGTCCGCCCTAACCCCCACATCCCTCTGTCGCTATATAGAGCTTGGTCCGCCCTAAACCCCACATCCCTCCGTCGCTATATAGAGCTTGATCCGCCCTAACCCCCACATCCCTCTGTCGTTATATAGAGCTTGGTCCACCCTAACCCCCACATCCCTCTGTCGCTATATAGAGCGGGGTCCGCCCTAAACCCCACATCCCTCCGTCGCTATATAGAGCTTGATCCGCCCTAACCCCCACATCCCTCTGTCGCTATATAGAGCTTGGTCCGCCCAAACCCCACATCCCTCTGTCGCTATATAGAGCGGGGTCCGCCCTAACCCCCACATCCCTCCGTCACTATATAGAGCGGGGTCCGCCCTAAACCCCACATCCCTCCGTCGCTATATAGAGCGGGGTCCGCCCTAAACCCCACATCCCTCCGTCGCTATATAGAGCGGGGTCCGCCCTAACCCCCACATCCCTCTGTCGCTATATAGAGCTTGGTCCGCCCTAACCCCCACATCCCTCCGTCGCTATATAGAGCTTGATCCGCCCTAACCCCCACATCCCTCTGTCGTTATATAGAGCTTGGTCCACCCTAAACCCCACATCCCTCCGTCGCTATATAGAGCTTGATCCGCCCTAACCCCCACATCCCTCTGTCGCTATATAGAGCGGGGTCCGCCCTATACCCCACATCCCTCCGTCGCTATATAGAGCGGGGTCCGCCCTAAACCCCACATCCCTCCGTCGCTATATAGAGCGGGGTCCGCCCTATACCCCACATCCCTCCGTCGCTATATAGAGCTTGGTCCGCCCTAACCCCAACATCCCTCTGTCGCTATATAGAGCGGGGTCCGCCCTAAACCCCACATCCCTCCATCGCTATATAGAGCGGGGTCCGCCCTAACCCCCACATCCCTCCGTCGCTATGTAGATCGGGCCCATGAACCGTGGTGCCGGCTTCCTGCATTCCACCCCTAAAGGTGGGTCGACCTTCTTACCCTCCTGATATTCAGGTGCAGTGACCATCAGGCGGTTAGCAGCCTTGGTCTGGCTGTCTGATGTTCTACAGATAGCTCTCCTAGCCCTCCTTCAGGCACGTCAAAGCGGATAACTGGCCGGCAAAACCTTCAAATCTTTTTCCTGGATGGTCAACACCGGTGGCTGAACACAAAAAACCAACATAAAACGGAGAGAGCCCATTGGCGCTAGAAGGAGCAGAATTCAAAGCTTATTCAATCTATGGAAGTTGGCGAGACCACTTAGCCTGATGACAGGCTAACAGAGATCCCCAGCATAGCACAGTATTCTTAACCATCATAGTCACCAGAAGCAGGAGATCTGGAGAAAGAGGGAGTCTGGTGCAGCTCAGCAGAGTTCTCCCCTCCTCTGCTGAGCCTGTCCTTTTACCAGACAGGTCTGCCTTAGTGTTCCTCTCCGCCCCTGCTGAGACACAGGTTCAGATGGTGACTTTGGTCCTCCTCCTTGGAGAAGTTTGTGCATCACAGCTGCATCGGTTCGTAATCTGGTGTTCGGGCGGGATCAGGAACTGCTGCAGGTGCAGAGGGAGCGGCTGAGGAGCTGGTCGAGGACTCGTTGAGGTCAGAGCTCTTCGTTCGCTGCGATGTTCCGTGAGACGTTGATGTATTCGTGTGGCCATGTCCTCCATCTGCGTCAGAGTCTGAGGGTAGTGGCGGGTTGAAAGTTCAACCTTAATCCTTTCATTAAGGCCAAAAATGAAAACGTCCATGAGGGAGTCCTCATTCTAGGTACTCTCAGAGGATAATAGGTGGATAGACAAATGGATGGTGATCCATCCGTGGACAATTAGACAAACTTTACTGTCATCATACACGGAGAGTTTACAAAACGAGATTTCATTGCATAAAGCTTTAAACACTGAATGAGCAGCTTAAAACAATGAAATGTTATTAAACAGTTCAGAATACAGAGCGACCGGAAAGCTGCTGGACCAGATTCTGTTTCTCCCCCCACCTTGAAGCTTTGTGCTGATCAGCCGTCTCCAGTGTTTAGACATTTTACAGACACCTTACTGGTGACATGTCACGTACCAACCTGCCTCAGATCCTCCGCTATTATCCCTGTTCCTAAGAAGCCAAGGTCCACACCTGCTTTCACACCTGAATGAGGTCACTGACCCCCCCCTGGACCCCCTACAGTTTGCCTACAGGCCAACAGGTCCGCAGACGACGCCGTCAGCTCGGTCCTTCTCTCCATCCTCCAGCACCTGGATTCTGCAGGTTCCTGCTCCAGGATCCTGTTTGTGGACTTCAGCTCTGCCTCCAATCATCCCAGCTCAGTGTGTCTGACTCCACCTGCAGGTGGATCACAGACTTCCTGTCTGACAGGAAGCAGCAGGTGAAGCAGGGAACACCTGTCTCTGACCCCCAGCTCATCAGCACTGGTTCCCCCCGGGGGCAGTTCTTTCTCCTCTGCTCTTCTCCCTGAACACCAACAGCTGATTGCTGAAATTGATGTCTAGTAACTGACTAGATGACATCTTCATCAGTTTTGGTGGAATTCTTTCACTTCATCCACATTCTGTTATCTCAGCCTGTCATTGCTGATATAAAAAGCTGATAACTTATTTAAAGTCTTTTGATGTCGGCGTTTTGGGATTTCTTGTCTACTTTGTTTCTAATTCTATTTCCAGAATTTCCAGCTATATGTTGAATTTTAGCCTAACGGAATGTTTCACAGTATTTTTCCATCTTAAAATTGAAACTGTTGAGAAAATGCAGCTTTCTGTGATCCTGGATCCCTTAGACCAGAATGAGGGATGATTTTACCTTCGGAGTACACAGATATTCTGCAAACCCAGAATCTTTGCAGGAAATTTTTCAACAAATCCACGTTTTTATCCTGTGAGGATCATCCTCCCCTTCATAAGCAGCGTCACCTCAGCTGGATGCGAGTTCCACCTTAGAGGATAAAGTAGGAAATAAGGAGCCTGGGATTCACTGAGCGAAGTGGAAATTATTTTCTTATTTGACTCGACTGAACGTTCATTACTCTCTGCTTTTATAACCTTTAAAGCTGCTTTCTGTGGAAACTCACTGATATCTAGAAATGAACAAAGCTTTCTTTTCCTTTATGGATCTTCCTTGAGCTCATCTGCAGATTACACATGGTAATAAAGATCTTCATTCTGTAGAATAAAGCAGGAAGAGTTTCCACTCCAGAAAATAGAACAATAGAGATGAATCACCTTTATATAGATTTCCAACCTGTTTTATTTAGATTTGTGGGGTTTATTCCAAACAGACTAATATTCCTGGCAGCGTCTGATTTCAATAATTCATTTTTTGTAAGATGTTTGTAGGTAGAGCGCTATTTCCTGCAAGATCCAATGCATCAATAACGTCTGACGGCTGAAGCTAATGTCAGATTAAATAATCCTAAATACTCACCGTCCCGGTGGGAATTAAAAACAGATGAACAGAGAAATGAGATATTTTAGAAACAGGGGGGCCTTCCAGGGTTAGAGTCACATACTTTGCTCTATTAGTGACACTTTATGTGGAGTGAAGATATGGCAAGATTTTTATCCTACATGAGGATGAGTCAAGGTGAGTTTATTTCTATAAAACATTTCAATACAAAGACAATTTAAGTAATTTACACAAATCCCTCCGTTTGGCACATTTGCAAGGAAATAACTGCAGCCTGTGATTTTTGGCAATGTTTACAGAAATGTTTGTGAGTTAGGTTGGTGTAATTTACGCCTGAAATTATACATCTGATCAAATCAAATGTAGCTCCAAAGCTATAAAGTGGAAATGTGTAAAATAATGTTGGTATGACACAAACTCATGGAAGAACATTATAAATGCAATAATTTATGATTTATCGGTGATCAAAAACAGATGCAATCTAAATTTTTGAGCCCTGCCAAATTCTTATCAAAATAAACACCTTGGAAACCGATTTGAAACTCTGAGTAAAGCCTCACTGTAAAGAACCACATCTTGACCATAACTGCTGTAAATTTGGACTGAATTGGTTGAAGAATATTTCTTCCAGAAAGGTTTAAGTGGAAAGAGAGTCAGGAAGACCTGTTGCTGAGTTTTTCCCCCCAGGGGGGTCGGCCTCTAGACCCTGGAGGATACAGGATGCATGAGGGTCTAAGAAAATGTTTAGTGTCTGCCCCTGTGTGCATCGCTGGGGCTGCCACACTATGGCCCCTGGGGTTGGGCTCCTCAGGCACTGGGTCCCTTTGGGATTTGGACCCCCGGGAGCTGGGCGGTGAGTGCTCTCGTCTGACCTTATCTGGTCGGGGTGTCTGCCCTCCTTGTGTCCCAATGAACTGTGGTGCCTCTGAATATCTGGGGCTGGCCTTGCCTCTTTCGGTCATGGGCCCTGTAGGCTGAGTCTGGGGCCTCGCACACCTGCTATTAAACATGCTCTCCTTCTAACGAAGCTTTGTGAATTCTTTATACAGGAGCATGCTAATGCATAAATACCCCAGGAGTTTGGTTCCAGGTGTTACAGCTACAGATCTATACCATCTATAATAATATTAAAGAAACAACACAGGTTCTGTCTTCCACCAATGGATCCAATGAGGATGTGGGATGGATGCTGTCTCTCTGAATCAGACCAGATTTCCCCATAAAGTTGCCAATTATGGTACTGATTGAACCAGACGACCCAAAGACAACAGATAGAATGAAACTGTTTATCTGAGGCGGGCTGCAGTAGTTCAGGAAGAATCACCAGTGTCAGAGGCAGGAACCTCTGGAAGTGGAGACATCTGGTTAGTGACCAGACAGAGTCTATGAGACAGTTCAACAGACATAACAGAGGTCCCTAACCTCACAATCCAGGAATCGACTTGTAAGGTGAGCCTAAACTTGGGTTATGTCTCTAATGATAATCTCCTTGATCAGGGTGGAATCAGGGACTGAACGCATGGCAGGCAGATAAGCAGCAGTAAAGCAACATGCACAGTCAGAGGCGGGTGATGAGAATATCCAGGAAAATCTAGAGCAAAGTATGTTGGTGTGACTCTAAACTATCAGGTCTGAGGGGGGTTTGGAGGCTCAGAGAATCTGGAGGAGAAACGGGTCAAGAACAGACGAACTAAGCTCTCTGGACTCACTCAGCAAACAGGTTTGAATAATCTGGCACCGAAGTCTGAGGACAGGTTACTTAGCGGCTGGTGCAGGTGGATCTGACGGGTTAATGAGAAACATGGTGGATTGATGGGGGTGCAGGATGAGGGATCCAGTCAGCATCAGATCAAAAATGATTAATGTAGCCCTCGTTTCCATGACACCAATTAGACAAGCGTGTACAGTTACCCAATCGCCTGGCTGCTCAGGCACCGTTGGAGGCCTTAAACTTCATGGATCCACATCTTGACTGGACTGAATCAGTTGATCACGTTTTTATCACAAAGCTTTTAGTGGCTTTGCTCCACCCTGTGCCCATTATTTCTAATATGATCACCCTGTTCCTCCTCCTATTTAAGCCACCTATTCCCCCCAGTGGCTGACGAACAGCAGCACCTTGTTTTAAATAAAGGCTTGTTTCTAAAACTGATCTGTCTGCTTCTATTCTGGGTCCAACTTTCAGAGTCTTCTAACAAAGAGATGCTGATGGATCTGGGATTTTGGCTCAGTTGTGCCAAAGGTGTTTTTTTACCTCATAAAAAATTTGTTTTTTTAACTGCTGATTTCCATGGATGGATGGATGGATGGATGGATGATAGATGATGGATGATGGATGATGGATGATGGATGAATTCTCTAAAACAACATTGTTAATATTAAAAGGTTTCTCTGATTGTTGCTGCTCCATGAATGTCTGCAGCGATCAGTGATTGAAAGGCAGGGAACTTTCTAGAAAGGCCCAGAGATCAACATGACAAACCAGCCTGGTCTCACTGACAGAGAAAGCAGCAGAGTACCCAGAGAGAACCGACACATGAACAGAGAGAACTTTCTAAATCCAGGATGAAGACGTTCGTCTGTCTGGTTGCTGCTCCAGTAGCCTGTGAGGGTCGCTGCCATAATGCCGTTTTTATTTGTGTTTCCTTCCAGAGTTGCTCACTGGAGTGCGATGGTGTGATGGATAGCCAGAGACTTCGCCTCTGCAAGGACTTTTTATTTGAGACTGATGAGGATGTTTCTGTGGACGCCGAGCTCCAGCAGCAGCCCGATCAGCTAGCCGTGGACCCGGCGATGGCCGACGAGGCCGCTAGCCCTCCTCAACACCTGATTGCCAAAAAGTACGGCGGCTTCATGAAACGTTATGGCGGTTTCATGTCTCGGTCGCTGTCTGCCCAGACGGAACCAAGAAATCTGAACGAGGAAGAAAACATTCGACTTGGGATCTTAAAGATGATCAGTGCTACAGAAGACCAGGGCATGGAGGAAGGTGATGATGACAAAGGAGCGGCGCAGAGGTACGGGGGCTTCCATAGGGTGGGGGAGGTGGTGAGAGGCAAACTGCTTGAGGCGGTTTTGGGTCATGGTCTTAGAAAGCGTTACGGGGGGTTCATGAGGCGCGTGGGGAGGCCTGAATGGCTGGTGGACAGCAGCAAGGCTGGTGGGACTCTGAAGACGTCCTGGGAGAACGGCAGCGGGCTGCAGAAGCGCTACGGCGGCTTCATGGATTAGAAAGCAAACCTAACATTGCTTCCCGCCATGTTGGACTGTGAACATGTTTATGCTTGCATTAACGTCGTAAACCGCTGCAGTGTAACTTTATGGTTTGTAAAATGTGTTCTGTAGACTTTATTGATTTTATTTCTGGAGTGTAATAAAAACAAATAAAAATATACACAAAATATTCTCCATTTTTCATGTAGATATACCAGCAGTCTGTTTTTATGATGAATATGACTTTAAAATGAGTAAGACCTGCTGTCCTATCCTCAGGGTTGTGTGCAGTCTATACGTGTGCATCTATGTCCTCCACTGATCACAGGTTGGGACTGAAGGATTCTCTCAGGCAGATGCCAGATTGTATCGTTGACTTTAACCAGGGCCGTTTCTCAGGTCACTAGAACACGAGTACGGACTCATCTTCTCGCCAAGTCTGTTCTCGCTAAGAACGAAGGAAAGTCGGAGAACGCAGAATAAATCTGGGTCACCTGGAACAGCAGCGTACTGATGAAATCACCACATTCAAAGCTCGTCTGGAGCCGCATTTCACCTCCTGTTATTAATAGTCTCTAGATAATAATAAATTATGACTTTTTTTCATTTAGTGGAGGAATAATGATGAACACTAAATGAAACCCTAACCCTAACCTCAGATAAACACACATCAAATTAAGATTTTACCAAATAAATCTAAAAAATCGGCATCAGAACCAGCGGTGCTTCACACACGGCTATGCAGAGAGAGGGCTGCTACAGACGGGCTAATGTTAGCATTAGCTGCTGCAGACGGGCTAACGTTAGCATTAGCTGCTGCAGACGGGCTGCTACAGACGGGCTAATGTTAGCATTAGCTGCTGCAGACGGGCTAACGTTAGCATTAGCTGCTGCAGACGGGCTGCAGCAGACGGGCTAACGTTAGCATTAGCTGCTGCAGACGGGCTGCTGCAGACGGGCTAACGTTAGCATTAGCTGCAGCAGACGGGCTAACGTTAGCATTAGCTGCTGCAGACGGGCTGCTGCAGACGGGCTAACGTTAGCATTAGCTGCTGCAGACGGGCTAACGTTAGCATTAGCTGCTGCAGACGGGCTGCTGCAGACGGGCTAACGTTAGCATTAGCTGCTGCAGACGGGCTGCTGCAGACGGGCTAACGTTAGCATTAGCTGCAGCAGACGGGCTAACGTTAGCATTAGCTGCTGCAGACGGGCTGCTGCAGACGGGCTAACGTTAGCATTAGCTGCTGCAGACGGGCTAACGTTAGCATTAGCTGCTGCAGACGGGCTGCTGCAGACGGGCTAACGTTAGCATTAGCTGCAGCAGACGGGCTAACGTACCGCTATAGATTGACACTCTGAGCTCTGTGAGCGCTAACCTGGAAGCTGCCGCAGTGCATGCTGGGACAGCTGTCAGTCTGCAGAATGGTCTGCTCTGATGCATGCTGGGTAAAGAGGGAGGGGCCAGAACATCATCCGGGGGCTTTGTCTGTTCTCGGTCTGCTGTTCTAGTGAATTGGAACAGTGCTATAGCTGAGGCTGATGACTTTTCACGAGGACGCACGAGTACACCTAGTGAGAAACGGCCCTGGCCTTCTTCATTATAGTTGCTGCATTCATCTGCTTCCTCTTTGCTCTGTTTTTAGGAAACTGATTTAAAATGTGACACTCTGCTCTAAATTCTCTTCCTCCTTCCCCTCATTTTGTTGAGGAAATAACTTCCAGACTTTGTCCATGACTCCTCCCACTTCTCCTCTTCCAGCTCCTCTGCTGTCAGGAGAACCTCAGCCCATCATTATTCACTCCGTCCCTCCTCCAGCTCTACAGGGCTTCTAATATTTTCTCCTGTAAGAACGGAGGAGATAATCCATTGGTTTGATCCTATAGCGCCTCAGTGCTGTCCTGGACTCTGACCCTGAAAGAACATCCATACTTCATCCACTAACTGTTCAAAATGCTCTTTGCTGCAGTCAAATCTTCAAATTGATGTTGTTGATTGATGACCAAATGTAATATTTTATGTCTTTTATTTCTGATAAAATGCTTCATATAAAGAGGCGCATTAACAGAGAGCCACGGAAATGTTCACACATAATTATTCATTCCTCTGCTGGGAGAAACAATCTGTCTGCTTCTCCCACAACCTCCAGTCAAAATGTCATTTCTTCTCTGGCTTCTGTAGCCGACGTCCTTCCTCCTTATTTGGATCTTTTTCAGTTGTGATAAAAAGTTAGTTTTTAAACTGAATTTACATTCTTGATTGTTTCTGAACAAAATCACAGAGCTAAAAAGCAGTGGAACTGGTTGCCTTTTGTTTCTACCTCTCCTCGCCACTCGGGTCCATATTTATTTCAGCGCTTTCTCATCCTTGTGTTTTATTGGTAATATTTCATGTTAAATGAAGTGAAAGGTAACTGAATTTAATTTTAACACATTCCCAGTTGATTCCCCGATTTAAAAGCAACTAAATAGAATTTAAAATGAGTTCTAAAATATATGTTAGGCAGTGGGTTGAGGCTAAAATGCGGGAGATGAGCTCATAGCAGCGTGTTCCGGTTAAAAGGCGTCCTGCAGCATTTAGAACCATCTGGAGACGGGAGATGGAGGAGGTTCTAACCCCCCACATAGCGGTATTGCAATAATAACAGAGGCCTGGATCAACATTACAAACTGTTGATTTAAAAGAATTAGCTTTATTCTGGCCAGCCGCCTCAAATGATAAAAACTTGTAACGTCTTTAGATCTGCCTCCATTTTTACCCCCATAGGTTAATGAGGCTTTACGGCTTTTCTTTCTGCTCCTCATTCTCCGCCTCAGCGTATTCAGTTATTTTTCTTTTTTCATCTTTTTTTTCCATGTAACTTTTTATATCAAACCAGCTCAACCAATAATCTTTCTAAATAGAATAGAATAGAAAACCCCTTTATTGTCCCACCGTGGGGAAACTGGTGCTACACCAGTAGAAGGTTATAGCAGCATTGGTCACACAATGAGGACCTTAGAAAGTATAAAAAATAACAAAATAAGTTAATCCCCATATCATTATAAATGGATATTAAGATTTATTTCCTATTTATAAAATGATTTGGATCCAGAGAATCTCTGTTCTGGGATTCCTTTTTTATTTCATGTTTTATTAATTCTATATTTCTTTCCCTCCTCTGAATAATCAGCAAAGATTAAAATGGTAGAAAAATGGTGAATAAATCAAATGTAGACAACAAAAACGGAATTTAAATGTTTGAGTTTAAAATAACATTTTCATGAATATAAACACTCAGATTTAGGAAATGAAAACATAGCGATGGAATGAGACGGAAAGGGAAAAATTAGTGACACAATAAATTAGCTTGTTTATTATCTCGTAAATATGCTTGTTTTTTTTTCAAGTAAATTTGCAGGTTTTTACTTGTAAAAATGTCACTTTAAACTCAACAATGTAAATTCCTTTTTTTTTATTACTCTAATACCCCGTCCAATAGGGCAGACCGTTATGACATTTATTACCTTGACTCAGTATTTAATCCAGATCTGAAATGCATTTCTTTCCAGTCAAAATGAACATTTTAGATTTCTACTATAAAATTCTTCCTGTCTAAAAATGAATTGTGACGAGGATGAATTCTAATTTCCCATCTCTATAGTAGAGTTACTGCTAGTCATAATTACTATTTCAGATATCAGAAATTATTATAATATTCTAGATATCCACAAATCCGATTCTTGGCATCTAACATTTATTTCTACTAGTAGAAATAAATTGGAAATTAGAATTCAGCGTCGTCAGATTTCAGTTCTAAATAGGAAGAACGTTTATTATAGATATCTGGCAGTTAAAGCCCAATACACATGAATGGGAAACATGACGTCATTGGAACCAGTAGGAATTACATTTCAGATTTCTGGAATGTTCATTCTGACTGGGAAGAAACGCATCTGAGACATCTGGAATATTTATTCAGTCAATCTAATACATGTCAAAAGGGAAACTTAAAATGAACAATAAACAAAAGTTTATTCTTGTTAGTACAATTATAATTTTGCAGCCTGAAATTTAATTTTGCTGAAAATAATGTAATTTAGGATCTATATGAACATTTCAGACTAGTAGAAATGTAGTTTCTGTAGATCAAGCAATGGAAGAATAGAGTGGACTGAGCTTCTAATAAATGTCTAAACGGCCTGCCATACTGGAAACACAGAACCGCTTCATGCATTGGCTGGGGGGGAGGGGGGGTCGACAGGTTTCTGACTAACAGAGGTGTATTGTTTCCGGACTCAAAGTACCGTGATGCTTTGCGTGCATCCGGCCCCTCCCCTGTGAGGCTGGATGTGATGACAGTCCTGTTTTTACGCCCCTGGGCTGCAGAAAACGCCTGGATCGGAGCAACAAAGTCCAGACTGAGGCTGATCCTGCTGCGCGGTATGTCCGACTTTCCTTTCATCTTATTGGGGGGGGGGGGGATCAAAGCACTTATTAAAGCTTTGATCCAGTACTTGAGGACCTGACTGCAGGTCTGCGCTGTGAGTTCCGGATCAGTTTTATTAGTTTGGCTGCAGGATCCAGTCCTGAGCGGCTTCTGGTTTGGAAGCTCTAGAACCTTCAGCCGGTCCAACTTTCCTCCCCAGGAAAGAAACCTGGGAGGAAAGTTCTGCTCATCCTGTCTGATGCTGAGTCTCTGTCTGTTCTGGTTCCGGACCGGATCAGCAGGTCCAAACCTCTGAGGAACCTCCAGAACCAAGAGTTATGTCAGCGTATAACTGTGAGGGTGACGTCAGAGGAGAGTCACGTGACGGAGAACGCTAATAACTTCCGGCCATTAATGGATCTTTTATCTGTAAAGTCTCCTTCCTCCCAGCCAGCAGCGCAGAGAGCTGCCCTCTGAGGTTCCTGCTGGGGCCCCTGAGGGCCGCCGGTCCTGCTGGGGCCCCTGAGGGCCCCCGGCCCGCTGGGGCCCCATTAGTCCAGCCTATGCTTTACAAACCTGCAGCCCAGAGCTTCAGGAGGAAGAAAACTGAACCAGAAGTGAAAACTTGCTGCAGCTGTGAGAACATTTTAAGGAAAGCAAAATGAAACCAATGAAATTGATCCAGTTTCTTCAGCTAAAGCAGCATCAGGCTGCATGTTTTACAGTTTGATGCTTTAATGAGATAAAAGATGAAAGTGAATCAGGTTTAACTTCACTATCTGACGCATCTATAAAGTGATGGGATGTTAACCGTAAACCTTCCTGTTCTGCCTCCGTTTCATCAAGCAGGTTTACGGAAAACTCTTAAAGTTTTCTAAACCTGAAATCAGAGAAACTCTGACTTCCTGTTTCCTCCTCCTCTGTTTCTGTTGCCATGGTAACAACCTCCCAAAACTAACCAGCTCAGCAATCTCCTCTGTCTCAGCTCTCCTTACAGCCAATCATAATGTTTTACTTCCTGATTTAGTCCAATTTTTGTCATAGTTTTGTGCAAAAAATTATATATATATATAATTAATATATATAAATATATAATATATATAAAATTTTATTTATTGTGCCGATTATTCTTTTATAAGATCCTCATCAAACGGACATGAAATGTTTTAAGTATGTTTTAAAACACACACACATATATATATATATATATATGTGTGTGTGTGTTTTAAAACATACTTAAAACATTTCATGTCCGTTTGATGAGGATCTTATAAAAGAATAATCGGCATTAATTCAGAGAATTAAATATTTATAGGGAGAATAAACTCTGAGAGGAGATTACTGGTTTCTGGTTTGTTTAATATGAGCGAGATGCGGATCATTTTATTTTTATTTAGTTATATTTACAGTATATAAATAACTACTGAGATTATTTTCAGATTACACATAAATAGATTAATTTCTTCTGCAGGGGAAACGGGTTCAGGATTATTATTCACTCGATGATAACAACCTGCTGAACCTGCTGGTCCAATCAGAAGCGCTGATAATAACGAGCATTTATTGGGATGATGAGATCTGAAGCAGCTACAGTCACTGAGTAAAAGAGACTGAATCAACCTGAGGAGGAACCCATCAGACGATGAACAGGTTCTATAGATTAGAACAACTTCTTTATTCTTCATCTTCACCTGCTGACAGAAGTTTTCACCTGAATAGATCCATTGATCTACGACCATTCAAGAAATAAACTGTAATCTTATCGCGGTAACTACAGGATATGGCAAGCCGTTATGATATTTATCAGTTTGACTGAATATGTATTCCTGATCTCTGAATAAAATGTTTTCCTTTTTATAATGAACATTTCAAACAAAATACACTCTTTATATCTAGAATAAACATCCTGGATGCTTAGAAATTAATGATAGATCTCCGTATTCCTGTTACTGCTCAGCATTAATATTATTTTCACTAAGAAGAAATATATTTCAGATATGAATACATTTTCAGTGAAGCTAATAAATGAGAAGGGCTTTCATTCTTGATACGCACGGGTTGATTTAGTTCCCAGCAGCTTTGAGGAAAGTAGAGCTCAGTTTCCACCATCAGGCCGCATCAATGTAGAGTTGAAGGTTTGAATCTGAGGATTCCAGGTCTGTAATCGTTTCTAACTGAAAAACATGGTCAGCAAAGTCCAAAAACCTCTGCTTCAGCTGCAGTCGATGCCTCTGAGGCGTGTCTGTTGGCACCGTTGTCATGGTTACCAGGGCAGGTGTTTTGCATGAATTTTTCCTGCTCCACCTGGGCAGCCTCACAGCTTCTACCTGCCATACATCTGTGCCTCCTGGTTTAGATCTCCCCGTAAGATGTTTGCTGCCCCGCACCCAGATCTATGTAGATAGAGTTTCTCCAGCTTTCTGCTGGAATCTCATTAAACTGGAACCCAGTGCTGAGTCTTTCTTTCCACCTCATCTGTTTATGGTAAACAGTTTGATGAAAAACACTCTGAGGGAAAGAAACACATTTTATTGGTCCAACATAACTTTAGAGGCATTAATGCTGATACTGACATCTTTTAGTTTATAAACCTAAATATAATTATTAACTAGACTTAATAACTTTTTAACTTTTCAATTTACTTTTTACTTTTTAACTTGTTAACTTTCTTCCAACTTAATTTCCAGTAGATAATCTATCGTTCATGTTCATCTAATTGGTCAAAAACCTAAATCAGATGTGCAGCCATGCAGCAAGATCTTCTGCTTCTAGATCTCACTGAGGGGGGGGGGGGATGCTAGTGATCAAAAACGCTAACTTGAAGAAGGCGTGTATCCAAGGGAGGTTCAGGTTCATAGAGATCCAGTTAAACATCACCTGCTAGAACAGAGGAGTGACGCGGCCGCTAGCATCACTCACACCTTTTAAAGGTGAGGCGCTGCAGCAGCCTGCAGAAGGAGGCGGGGCTTAGGAGAGACAGGTTTCTGAATACAGCTGGAAATATGATGATGGACAGCATGGTCTCTGTGATGGAGCAGCTTCTGTTTCCTGGTTAGCCGCTATTGGTCCAGTGTTCTAAACAGGGTGGGGCTGGTTATGCAGCAGGGCTGGAACAGACGGACACTGGATAAAACCTGGAACTAAACGCTATTTCTGACATTTTGAACTGAAAAATCTCCCTGGATGGAAGAGAAACGTCTTCAAACTTGGAAACAAAGTCCAGTGGATTGATTTTAAATGTTTTTAATATTACTGATATGGTATGTGGTGTAACCTTGCTGAGGACTCCTGGGTTTTCATTGTTTATTATTAACTTTCATGCTACAGAAACATCTGATTTAATCCAGTCAATGGAGATCTCTCTCTAAGGGTTAGCTGTTGTTGCTAAGCATCCGATCACCTAGGCAACCCAGTTTGCTGTGATTTAGTCAGCTGATGGTTCTGCTGGGGCCTACTGGAAGCTGTGGTTCCTTTAATGGTGGCCTTTAGGTTGGTTCTGCTGGGGCCTACTGGAAGCTGTGGTTCCTTTAATGGTGGCCTTTAGGTTGGTTCTGCTGGGGCCTACTGGAAGCTGTGGTTCCTTTAATGGTGGCCTTTGGGTTGGTTCTGCTGGGGCCTACTGGAAGCTGTGGTTCCTTTAATGGTGGCCTTTAGGTTGGTTCTGCTGGGGCCTACTGGAAGCTGTGGTTCCTTTAATGGTGGCCTTTAGGATGGTTCTGCTGGGGCCTACTGGAAGCTGTGGTTCCTTTAATGGTGGCCTTTAGGATGGTTCTGCTGGGGCCTACTGGAAGCTGTGGTTCCTTTAATGGTGGCCTTTGGGTTGGTTCTGCTGGGGCCTACTGGAAGCTGTGGTTCCTTTAATGGTGGCCTTTAGGTTGGTTCTGCTGGGGCCTACTGGAAGCTGTGGTTCCTTTAATGGTGGCCTTTAGGTTGGTTCTGCTGGGGCCTACTGGAAGCTGTGGTTCCTTTAATGGTGGCCTTTAGGTTGGTTCTGCTGGGGCCTACTGGAAGCTGTGGTTCCTTTAATGGTGGCCTTTAGGTTGGTTCTGCTGGGGCCTACTGGAAGCTGTGGTTCCTTTAATGGTGGCCTTTAGGTTGGTTCTGCTGGGGCCTACTGGAAGCTCTGGTTCCTTTAATGGTGGCCTTTAGGTTGGTTCTGCTGGGGCCTACTGGAAGCTGTGGTTCCTTTAATGGTGGCCTTTGGGTTGGTTCTGCTGGGGCCTACTGGAAGCTGTGGTTCCTTTAATGGTGGCCTTTAGGTTGGTTCTGCTGGGGCCTACTGGAAGCTGTGGTTCCTTTAATGGTGGCCTTTAGGATGGTTCTGCTGGGGCCTACTGGAAGCTGTGGTTCCTTTAATGGTGGCCTTTAGGATGGTTCTGCTGGGGCCTACTGGAAGCTGTGGTTCCTTTAATGGTGGCCTTTGGGTTGGTTCTGCTGGGGCCTACTGGAAGCTGTGGTTCCTTTAATGGTGGCCTTTAGGTTGGTTCTGCTGGGGCCTACTGGAAGCTGTGGTTCCTTTAATGGTGGCCTTTAGGTTGGTTCTGCTGGGGCCTACTGGAAGCTGTGGTTCCTTTAATGGTGGCCTTTAGGTTGGTTCTGCTGGGGCCTACTGGAAGTTCTGGTTCCTTTAATGGTGGCCTTTAGGTTGGTTCTGCTGGGGCCTACTGGAAGCTCTGGTTCCTTTAATGGTGGCCTTTAGGTTGGTTCTGCTGGGGCCTACTGGAAGCTCTGGTTCCTTTAATGGTGGCCTTTAGGTTGGTTCTGCTGGGGCCTACTGGAAGCTCTGGTTCCTTTAATGGTGGCCTTTAGGTTGGTTCTGCTGGGGCCTACTGGAAGCTCTGGTTCCTTTAATGGTGGCCTTTAGGTTGGTTCTGCTGGGGCCTACTGGAAGCTCTGGTTCCTTTAATGGTGGCCTTTAGGTTGGTTCTGCTGGGGCCTACTGGAAGCTCTGGTTCCTTTAATGGTGGCCTTTAGGTTGGTTCTGCTGGGGCCTACTGGAAGCTGTGGTTCCTTTAATGGTGGCCTTTAGGTTGGTTCTGCTGGGGCCTACTGGAAGCTGTGGTTCCTTTAATGGTGGCCTTTAGGTTGGTTCTGCTGGGGCCTACTGGAAGCTGTGGTTCCTTTAATGGTGGCCTTTAGGTTGGTTCTGCTGGGGCCTACTGGAAGCTGTGGTTCCTTTAATGGTGGCCTTTAGGATGGTTCTGCTGGGGCCTACTGGAAGCTGTGGTTCCTTTAATGGTGGCCTTTAGGTTGGTTCTGCAGGGGCCTACTGGAAGCTGTGGTTCCTTTAATGGTGGCCTTTAGGTTGGTTCTGCTGGGGCCTACTGGAAGCTCGGGTTCCTTTAATGGTGGCCTTTAGGTTGGTTCTGCTGGGGCCTACTGGAAGCTGTGGTTCCTTTAATGGTGGCCTTTAGGTTGGTTCTGCAGGGGCCTACTGGAAGCTGTGGTTCCTTTAATGGTGGCCTTTAGGATGGTTCTGCTGGGGCCTACTGGAAGCTGTGGTTCCTTTAATGGTGGCCTTTAGGTTGGTTCTGCTGGGGCCTACTGGAAGCTGTGGTTCCTTTAATGGTGGCCTTTAGGTTGGTTCTGCTGGGGCCTACTGGAAGCTGTGGTTCCTTTAATGGTGGCCTTTAGGATGGTTCTGCTGGGGCCTACTGGAAGCTGTGGTTCCTTTAATGGTGGCCTTTAGGTTGGTTCTGCAGGGGCCTACTGGAAGCTGTGGTTCCTTTAATGGTGGCCTTTAGGTTGGTTCTGCTGGGGCCTACTGGAAGCTCGGGTTCCTTTAATGGTGGCCTTTAGGTTGGTTCTGCTGGGGCCTACTGGAAGCTGTGGTTCCTTTAATGGTGGCCTTTAGGTTGGTTCTGCTGGGGCCTACTGGAAGCTCTGGTTCCTTTAATGGTGGCCTTTAGGTTGGTTCTGCTGGGGCCTACTGGAAGCTGTGGTTCCTTTAATGGTGGCCTTTAGGTTGGTTCTGCTGGGGCCTACTGGAAGCTGTGGTTCCTTTAATGGTGGCCTTTAGGTTGGTTCTGCTGGGGCCTACTGGAAGCTGTGGTTCCTTTAATGGTGGCCTTTAGGTTGGTTCTGCTGGGGCCTACTGGAAGCTCTGGTTCCTTTAATGGTGGCCTTTAGGATGGTTCTGCTGGGGCCTACTGGAAGCTGTGGTTCCTTTAATGGTGGCCTTTAGGTTGGTTCTGCTGGGGCCTACTGGAAGCTGTGGTTCCTTTAATGGTGGCCTTTAGGTTGGTTCTGCTGGGGCCTACTGGAAGCTCGGGTTCCTTTAATGGTGGCCTTTAGGTTGGTTCTGCTGGGGCCTACTGGAAGCTGTGGTTCCTTTAATGGTGGCCTTTAGGTTGGTTCTGCTGGGGCCTACTGGAAGCTCTGGTTCCTTTAATGGTGGCCTTTAGGTTGGTTCTGCTGGGGCCTACTGGAAGCTGTGGTTCCTTTAATGGTGGCCTTTAGGTTGGTTCTGCTGGGGCCTACTGGAAGCTGTGGTTCCTTTAATGGTGGCCTTTAGGTTGGTTCTGCTGGGGCCTACTGGAAGCTGTGGTTCCTTTAATGGTGGCCTTTAGGTTGGTTCTGCTGGGGCCTACTGGAAGCTGTGGTTCCTTTAATGGTGGCCTTTAGGTTGGTTCTGCTGGGGCCTACTGGAAGCTGTGGTTCCTTTAATGGTGGCCTTTAGGATGGTTCTGCTGGGGCCTACTGGAAGCTGTGGTTCCTTTAATGGTGGCCTTTAGGTTGGTTCTGCTGGGGCCTACTGGAAGCTGTGGTTCCTTTAATGGTGGCCTTTAGGTTGGTTCTGCTGGGGCCTACTGGAAGCTCTGGTTCCTTTAATGGTGGCCTTTAGGTTGGTTCTGCTGTCTTCATCCTGGTTAAACCAACATATTCTCTCTCCCTCCTCCTCACATATTGACGCCTGGTCAAGTCCCCTGAGCTTCAGTATTTGACATAAAGTCTAAATGACAGGATGCAGACAGTGGATCACGTGACCCCCAACAACAATTAAAATTAGGTTTAGCCTTCAAAGTTAGTTTAGTAGCTTTAGAAGGCTATGCTAACATGCTTTAGAAGGCTATGCTAACATACTTTAGAAGGGTATGCTAACATGCTTCAGAAGGTTATGCTAACATGCTTTAGAAGGCTATGCTAACATACTTTAGAAGGCTATGCTAACATACTTTAGAAGGGTATGCTAAAATGCTTCAGAAGGTTATGCTAACATGCTTTAGAAGGCTATGCTAACATGCTAACATACTGTTTCTCTAGGTCTAGTTGTTAGTTTTTACTTTCCAGCTCAGTTCCTGCCTCAGCCCATCATGAACGCCGTTATGTCCGTTTGTGACGAGTTGGGAGGGAGGATGCCTGATTAAACCCATCGACTCTTTAAAGCTAAAAATGAAATCTAACTTTCCATGGCCCCAGAAACTAAAAATAGATTCTAGAACTGTGGTTCTAGAATAGTGAAATACGTTATATCAGCTACTGTAGAACTGTGCGTATCTCTTCAATACACAACCTCAGAGGTAAGCTGGGTGTGTTGCTGCAGCAATGGCCGCCACCTCCTAACGCTGCATGTCGGTCTGGTCTTAGTAATGACCTAATCTAGCAAAGATGGATGACTGATGCTTGACAGAAGCTGCTGAGTTCTTTATCAGAGCGCTAACAAGCTTTGATCTCCTGCAAAGAGAGCGACCTTCCTGCAGCTTAGAGCCATCCAGAGTTAAACTGTTACTGCAGCTTAAGTTGAACAGAAACAGCATTAACAATGGATGCTAACGTAGAAGTAGTGACCTAGATAGGGTGCTTCCTGTCCTTAATGAAGTTGTACTGAACCAAAGCAATCTATTCTTTTCTATGAGAACTTTAATTTCTCTGTCTGTGGATGAGAGTTTGATTTCCTGATGCTAACCTGATGCAGAGCAGGAGCAAGGAGACGAGAGAGGGAGAAGAAATTGAAGTCATCTCTTCCTTCAATCATCACGGCCAATGTGAGATCTTTAGGAAATAATTTAGAAGAACTCCAAGACCTAGAAAGGACCAAGAAGAATCCAATCTAGACTTTTCATGGTTGTTCCAAGATGGCGGAATGACCAACAGAACGCTAAAAGATCAGCAGTGTCCCTGTTTAACTTTAGGAAACTCCTAAAGACGCAGCTCTTCCACGATCATCTGCTATCCTAACTATTACTCATAGCTCTATACCACTGATCCTGACTCAGATGTTCCTCCAGAAAACTCGTCATATTGATGATAACTGGAACGTTGTGTCTACTTTAAGTCGCTAAATGTATAAACATTATCCTGACGTCCTGTTTTTATGTCTGTGTTCTAAGTATTAAACATTAGATCGGGTTTTATTGTTGGAGCGCCTGATGGGCAGGAAATCATTCTTCTGACTGCCACATGTTGCTCTGCCCCTGGGCAAGGCACCTTCCCCCAAGGGGCCTGAGGAGCCTCATGTTGGCTCTAAGTTAGTGTGTTTGGGGTCTGGGGGAGTGGCGTCCATCGCCCTGAGCTGCTCTGTCCGCTCCGTCTCATAGCTGCTGGTGCTCGTTAGCTGATGGGTGGAGGTAATGGTGAAGGTGGAGGAATCTGCTGTTAAAGCTCCATTAATGTGTCCTTCTAAAACCTTCGATGAAGTCGTTTCTGCTCTGGAAATCACTGCGACCTGTGGCCGCTCCTTCTAATACGTTCTGTTCTTTCTAGATTCTCATCATGAACTTCTTCCTGGAAACAATCCGAGTCATCTTCCTTTCCTTATGGTTCAACATCGAAGCTCTGGTTTACCTCCTGGTCCCCAGGAAGAAGAAGAACATAGCTGGGGAAGTGGTTCTGATCACGGGTGCCGGCAGTGGAATCGGCCGCCTGATGGCCCAGGAGTTTGCAGCTCATGGAACCGTTCTGGTTCTGTGGGACATTAACCAGGAAGGCGTGAAGGAAACGGCCAGACTGGCCAAAAACGCCGGAGCCAGCCGAGTCCACCACTTCATCTGTGACTGTAGCAACAAGGACGAGGTGTACCGGGTGGCCGACCAGGTGAGCCTCTCTGGGTTTCATCATGCTTCACTGCGGGGGGTGGGGGGTGATTTGTTGCAGTCGGTTTTTAATGTTTCGGTTCTTCCGGATGTGCTGCTTGTTTCCAGGTTAAAAGGGAGGTGGGCGACGTCAGCATCTTGGTGAACAACGCTGGAATTGTAACCGGGAAGAAATTCATGGAAGCTCCGGATTCTCTGATCGAGAAGACCATGGAGGTCAACACCATGGCTCACTTCTGGGTCAGTCAAAGCTCTGTTAAATGCCCCGATGCATTCTGGGTCCATTTTCTTAAGAAACACGTGTCGAACACGAAATCAGAAAATGAAAGTCCAGTCAGTTCATGTTGGTAGAAACAGCTTCCCTTCCCAAACTGTGAAAATGTTCTTCTTCTCTTCCTGCTCAGACCTATAAGGCCTTCCTACCGGCCATGATCGCCAACAACCACGGACACCTGGTCAGCATCGCCAGCTCTGCCGGGCTCATCGGAGTGAATGGATTGGCAGGTGGGTTTCCTCTCACCATGGGGGGGTTAGTCTTTGACTCCTTCGTTTAGATCAAGAACCTTCGTTAGAAAGTAAAGCTCCTCAGGGAGGCACCAGTCGACTTTTTCAGGTTCCTCCTACTTAGCCACACATCATCGTCGTCGTCATCATCATCATCATCATCATCATCATCATCATCATCATCATCATCATCATCATCATCATCATCATCATCATCATCATCATCATCATCATCATCATCAGTATTAAACCAGAGCTACGCCATTTTTCCTTTCATTGTAAATTAGCCTCCACTGAGCAGTCCATAGACTTGGTTTTTGTAGTTTAGTTTAGATGTCTGATCTGTTCTAATCCTGCTGTCAGTCAGGAAGCATGAATTTCTCCACTGATGGACAATAAAGGATATTTCTCTTCTTTGTTGATATCAGCTTGAAAACTTTAGCCTTAGCGACGGCGCAGGGACTCTAGACGCCATCCCTGGTGAACATCATCACTCTTCGTGTGTCGCTGCCTTCTCTCATATCTGCCTTTATTCACAGCAAAGGTTTATTTCCATGCAGCATTTTTTCCCAGTTATAGTTTCAGCTGACGGTCAGTGAAAAGATGCTGCTTGGTGTAAACATCCTCTGGAAACATCCCTCTGTTCCTGCTGAAGGTGTTGCTGCAGGAAGCGGTCAGCTGTTAGCATCACCGCCTTGCTCAGCCGTTGCTTCAGACCCTTCTGTCTGTTTCTTCCTGGTTAGTCATTGTGAGCATGAACTACGTCGACCCCCCGGTAACATAACCATTCACCGTAAACATAAGTGCAAATGGAGGAAGCAGCGGTGAGCGGAGACGCCGCATTAATTTGACGGACGGGACCCAGAGGGAGTTAATGGCAAAGGAAGGAATCCATCAGGTCATCATTCATGATTAGGCTCCTTTAAGATGGACAAAATATTATCCTTCCTGCTAAACTCTGAGCGTCCGAGTGGCTCCTCACAGGAAACTGATGCTTCTCTATTAGCAGTAAACATCATTGATTAATTATAGATCTATATCTAATATTCCTTCTGCTCCAGAAAGTTAATGTGTGAGCACTTCCACCATAATGACCTTTCAAAAGAGTTTCCATCAGATTTTAGAGCTCATTGAAACTGCTTTGGTTAAAGCCCTGACCACTATATCGTGGTTACGCCATTTTAGATGAGCGTCCGACCGTCCGCCCTCACCACTACACTCAGCGGCCACTTTATTAGGTACTCCATGCTAGTAACGGGTTGGACCCCCTTTTGCCTTCAGAACTGCCTCAATTCTTGGTGGCATAGATTCAACAAGGTGCTGGAAGCATTCCTCAGGGAGTTTGGTCCATATTGACATGATGGCATCACACAGTTGCCGCAGATTTGTCGGCTGCACATCCATGATGCGAATCTCCCGTTCCACCACATCCCAAAGATGCTCTATTGGATTGAGATCTGGTGACTGTGGAGGCCATTTGAGTACAGTGAACTCATTGTCATGTTCAAGAAACCAGTCTGAGATGATTCCAGCTTTATGACATGGCGCATTATCCTGCTGAAAGTAGCCATCAGAAGTTGGGTACATTGTGGTCATAAAGGGATGGACATGGTCAGCAACAATACTCAGGTAGGCTGTGGCGTTGCAACGATGCTCAATTGGTACCAAGGGGCCCAAAGAGTGCCAAGAAAATATTCCCCACACCATGACACCACCACCACCAGCCTGAACCGTTGATACAAGGCAGGATGGATCCATGCTTTCATGTTGTAGACGCCAAATTCTGACCCTACCATCCGAATGTCGCAGCAGAAATCGAGACTCATCAGACCAGGCAACGTTTTTCCAATCTTCTATTGTCCAATTTCGATGAGCTTGTGCAAATTGTAGCCTCAGTTTCCTGTTCTTAGCTGAAAGGAGTGGCACCCGGTGTGGTCTTCTGCTGCTGTAGCCCATCTGCCTCAAAGTTCCACGTACTGTGCGTTCAGAGATGCTCTTCTGCCCACCTTGGTTGTAGCGGGTGGTTATTTGAGTCACTGTTGCCCTTCTATCAGCTCCAACCAGTCTGGCCATTCTCCTCTGACCTCTGGCATCAACAAGGCATTTCCGCCCACAGAACTGCCGCTCACTGGATGTTTTTTCTTTTTCGGACCATTCTCTGTAAACCCTAGAGATGGTTGTGCGTGAAAATCCCAGTAGATCAGCAGTTTCTGAAATACTCAGACCAGCCCTTCTGGCACCAACAATCATGCCACGTTCAAAGTCACTCAAATCACCTTTCTTCCCCATACTGATGCTCGCTTTGAACTGCAGGAGATTGTCTTGACCATGTCTACATGCCTAAATGCACTGAGTTGCCGCCATGTGATTGGCTGCTTAGAAATTAAGTGTTAACGAGCAGTTGGACAGGTGTACCTAATAAAGTGGCCGGTGAGTGTAGATCGTTGTTACACCATTTTAGATGAGCGTCCGATCGTCTAGTGGATTAAAAAGTAGTGGACTTGAAATTTGCCACAATGCACCTTGAAAAGTAGCGATCATCCATGGTGACTAGACGAACAGATATATCCCAGAATGCTTTGCGAGAGCTCTCCTCGCAATGCATTCTGGGACTTGTTGTGGTAAATAAAGATGGCGAAGGCGGCGTGTGGGGAGGCGGAGTCACATGACCAACGGGGAGTGAAAAGTAGTGATCATCGGGTCAGTTAACTGAGTTCACTATATAGTCTCCGCTCTATAAAGTGATGTCAGAGATCAGGGGTCAGGGCGGACGTTGGGAGACAGCCACAGCTTAAAGAGGATTCAGAAAACAGAAAGTTTGGTTTGGCTGCAGCTCGTTGTTCTGTTAGTGGAAGTGAAACTGGTTTCTTACTGGAACTGGTGGAAACTGGAACTGGTTACTTCCTGCTGATTACGGACAGAAGCTACTGGTGATTGATGGATCTGTCCCACTGTGCCTCAGATGTGTCCTTCGGTGCTGTGATGAAGGTAACGACTCTTCGGTCTCCCACTCAGCATGCTGTCGCTGACTTCCTGTCTTTGTTGATTCCTCTCCCTGCAGACTACTGTGCCAGTAAGTTTGCAGCTGTAGGCTTTGCAGAGTCGATAGGCCTGGAACTTCTGGCGACAGGCAAAGATGGGATCAAAACCACCATTGTGTGTCCCTACTTTATCAACACGGGGATGTTTGATGGATGTCAAACCAAGTAGGTCTCTTCATGTCAATCTATGATGGTGCTGATTTAATGTCACTCTGACACTTTAACAGGTATTCAAGCTCACATTTTTATGACGTTACGCCTCCAAAGAAAAGACCTGCACTGCAAAAAACATCTAGAAATAATTAAAAATGTCTTAAATTAGGTGTATTTACCCTTAATGTGAGCAGATAAATATGGAGAGAGTATTTCTACTCTTAGAATAAGATCATTAGATAACCTGCACTTGGAATAAGGCGATGTATTTGTTTTTCCTTATTTTAAATGTAAATTGTTTTGTTCCATTAGCAAAGATTCTCGCTTATCTTCTCAATTCATGAAAAAAAAGTCATTTAGATTTAAATTTTTAGCATTGTGTGCAGTTGCAGAGGCAAAAACCCTGAAAGCCACACTTTGCTGCTTCCACATGAATCCCATTTAATCCCTAAAGCAGCAGAATGTCCTCACTCTGATGGTAAACTAGGAGGAAACACACGCAGCCGCTTAGTTTTCCAGATCATTCAAGCATCACTCATTTGTCCAAAATGAGCGGCGCCGCGCCTTCTGCCCGTGGATCAGAGATCCATCATGATAACGGTTCATCGTTTCCACCTTTACTCCACTACCCTGCATGATGTAACCCGACCTCACCTTACATAAGGAACAGACAACCTGTTGGTCTTTTTCACAGCAGGAAACGGAGGATCAGCTTCAGTTTAACATTAGAGGAAATAGGACACATTAAATCAGGGCACCAAGGGGCCCCCAGGTTCACATGGGGCCCTCCAGGTTCACATGGGGCCCTCCAGGTCCACATGGGGCCCTCCAGGTCCACATGGGGCCCTCAGCATCTTCTGAAGCCAGAGCATGTGGCATTTTATGTCATTCTGTTGTTAAATCATTTATACAGATTTCAAAATGACAATATCTAAAATAAAATTGGAAATTGAAATTAACCATATAAATGGGTTAATTCTGTCTGAAGTTGAGGCGATGCTAAAGTTCAAAGGTCAGTATTGGAGGCCCTGTGAACGGTTCACAGCAGGAATCTGACTTTAACTACAAGCAGTCAAAGAAAACTGTCATTAAATATGAAACCAGTGGAGATAAAGGCTGCATGGAGAGAACTGCGATCAACAAGCAGGACGACTGAAGAAGAACGGATCTCAGTGTCAGATTCTCATTCAAACTTGACCTAAAGTTCAGGATCTGCAGACATGTTAGGAGGCCTCACATATAAAGCCTTAAATGGCCAAGCTCCATCTGATATCAGAGATCTGATTGTTCCTGATGTTCCTAACAGAGCACTTCGCTCTCAATCTGCAGGTTTACTAGTGGTTCCTAGAATTTCTAAAAGTAGAATGGGAGGCAGATCTTTTAGTTCTCAGGCTCCTCTCCTGTGGAACCAACTACCAGTTTTAGTCCGTGAGGCAGACACCCTGTCTACTTTTAAGGCTAGGCTTAAAACTTTCCTTTTTGATAAAGCTTCTAGTTAGAGTAGCTCAGGTTATCCTGATCTATCTCTATAGTTCTGCTGCTATAGGCTTAGACTGCTGGAGGACATAGGGACCCCTTTTTCATCATTCTGCTTCATTCTATCTCTATTCCACATTTTGTATCTATGCTTCTTTTTCTATGTCTGCTTCTGTCTCCTTGAACCCCAGTGGGCCTCAGCAGATGGCCGCTCACACTGAGCCTGGTTCTGCTGGAGGTTTCTTCCTGTTCAAAGGGAGTTTTTCCTCTCCACTGTCGCTACAAGCATGCTTAGTGTGAGGGATTGCTGAAGAGTCAATGAGTCGATGCAATCAGCTGGTTTTCCTTAGATAGAAAACTTTGAATCAATCTGACTGGATGATCTGGTTTATGTGGATCTATAAAGTGACATGATGTGAATTGGAGCTATAGAAATAAACTGAATAGAATTGATTTCAATCGTAACGTTGAATAAAGGCTGCAATTGTTTTAGGCAATTCATTAAAAATATGTTTATATCAGCCAACATGAGCAGGTTTATATTTTCAACATAGAATTGGACTCATATTCTTTGATATCATCAATAAATCAATTTAACTTAATTCAGCTCATTAAGATAGATTTAGATAAACCAGATTTAACCATGACATCCACTTCATTTTGTAGAATCACTGCATAGGAGTCTGATTTATAAAACTTTACACCTAGAATAGAAAGAACTAACGATGGTTGAGCTTTTCCTCCATTCTGGATTTAATCTCCTTTGGTAGAAAGAACGTTTTTTATCACCTGTTGGCTAAATATCTATAGAGATAGCTCTGGATAAGCTGAGCCACTCTAACTATAAGCTTTATCAAGTATGAAGTCAATTATGTTGTTATCAATGAAGGAAGGTAGAAAAGGAAGAAAGTAACGCTGCTTCACATCAACACATAATCACTGATCACTTAAGATGAAATGATGGATGGAACGCAGCTAAAGCTATAAAAGCTGCACAGTTCCAGATGAAACGGCTGTGAAAAGGAGCGGATCTCAGGAAGTGGAAACAGAATAACCTCTTTACAAAGTATCCAGCATTCAGAGACGATAAGCAAATCAGTGGAACAAACAGTCCAGCCCGCATATCAGGCCTTGAGGAAAGTACGTCCTCAGATAAAGTTCAAACCAAAGTTCATGGCAGGAAAAGAAACAGGCTGACGGTTCCAGCCGATAAATCCCATCTGACCGGCAGAAGAAACGGTCGTTTATCCAAGTTGAATGAAAGCATCTATGAGGCGCCGCCTGTAGAGTTAAGCAGTCAGAAATTAAGAGCAATATTTATGGTTATTTAGCCTGTTTTAATGGACAAATTATTTTTTCACTATATTATTCATTAATTTATAAAAATCTGACTTTGTTATTTAGCTCCAAACTAATTATTTAGTTTGTAAAATATTTATTTAGCTAATATGCAAATTGACTTGCTGAAAAGCGGAAGTCAACTTCAAAGTAAAAACCTTCGATCCTCTGGTCTTTACATTCGATCCTCTGGTCTTTACATTCGATCCCCTTGTCTTTACATTCGATCCTCTGGTCTTTACATTCGATCCTCTGGTCTTTACATTCGATCCTCTGGTCTTTACATTCGATCCTCTGATCTTTACATTCGATCCCCTTGTCTTTACATTCGATCCTCTGGTCTTTACATTCGATCCTCTGGTCTTTACATTCGATCCTCTGGTCTTTACATTCGATCCTCTGGTCTTTACATTCGATCCTCTGGTCTTTACATTCGATCCTCTGGTCTTTACATTCGATCCTCTGATCTTTACATTCGATCCTCTGGTCTTTACATTCGATCCTCTGATCTTTACATTCGATCCTCTGGTCTTTACATTCGATCCCCTTGTCTTTACATTCGATCCTCTGGTCTTTACATTCGATCCTCTGGTCTTTACATTCGATCCTCTGGTCTTTACATTCGATCCCCTTGTCTTTACATTCGATCCTCTGGTCTTTACATTCGATCCTCTGGTCTTTACATTCGATCCTCTGGTCTTTACATTCGATCCTCTGGTCTTTACATTCGATCCTCTGGTCTTTACATTCGATCCTCTGATCTTTACATTCGATCCCCTTGTCTTTACATTCGATCCTCTGGTCTTTACATTCGATCCTCTGGTCTTTACATTCGATCCTCTGGTCTTTACATTCGATCCCCTTGTCTTTACATTCGATCCTCTGGTCTTTACATTCGATCCTCTGATCTTTACATTCGATCCCCTTGTCTTTACATTCGATCCTCTGGTCTTTACATTCGATCCTCTGGTCTTTACATTCGATCCTCTGGTCTTTACATTCGATCCTCTGATCTTTACATTCGATCCTCTGGTCTTTACATTCGATCCTCTGGTCTTTACATTCGATCCTCTGGTCTTTACATTCGATCCTCTGATCTTTACATTCGATCCACTCGTCTTTACATTCGATCCTCTGGTCTTTACATTCGATCCCCTCGTCTTTACATTCGATCCTCTGGTCTTTACATTCGATCCTCTGATCTTTACATTCGATCCTCTGGTCTTTACATTCGATCCTCTGGTCTTTACATTCGATCCTCTGGTCTTTACATTCGATCCTCTGGTCTTTACATTCGATCCTCTGGTCTTTACATTCGATCCTCTGGTCTTTACATTCGATCCTCTGGTCTTTACATTCGATCCTCTGGTCTTTACATTCGATCCTCTGGTCTTTACATTCGATCCTCTGGTCTTTACATTCGATCCTCTGGTCTTTACATTCGATCCACTCGTCTTTACATTCGATCCCCTCGTCTTTACATTCGATCCTCTGGTCTTTACATTCGATCCCCTCGTCTTTACATTCGATCCTCTGGTCTTTACATTCGATCCTCTGATCTTTACATTCGATCCTCTGGTCTTTACATTCGATCCTCTGGTCTTTACATTCGATCCTCTCGTCTTTACATTCGATCCTCTGATCCTTACATTCGATCCTCTGGTCTTTACATTCGATCCCCTCGTCTTTACATTCGATCCCCTCGTCTTTACATTCGATCCTCTGGTCTTTACATTCGATCCTCTGGTCTTTACATTCGATCCTCTGATCTTTACATTCGATCCTCTGGTCTTTACATTCGATCCCCTCGTCTTTACATTCGATCCTCTGGTCTTTACATTCGATCCTCTGGTCTTTACATTCGATCCTCTGATCTTTACATTCGATCCTCTGGTCTTTACATTCGATCCCCTCGTCTTTACATTCGATCCTCTGGTCTTTACATTCGATCCTCTCGTCTTTACATTCGATCCTCTGGTCTTTACATTCGATCCTCTCGTCTTTACATTCGATCCTCTGGTCTTTACATTCGATCCTCTGGTCTTTACATTCGATCCTCTGGTCTTTACATTCGATCCCCTCGTCTTTACATTTGATCCTCTGGTCTTTACATTCGATCCTCTGATCTTTACATTCGATCCTCTGGTCTTTACATTCGATCCCCTCGTCTTTACATTCGATCCTCTGATCTTTACATTCGATCCTCTGGTCTTTACATTCGATCCTCTGGTCTTTACATTCGATCCTCTGGTCTTTACATTCGATCCTCTGGTCTTTACATTCGATCCTCTGATCTTTACATTCGATCCTCTGTCTTTACATTCGATCCTCTGGTCTTTACATTCGATCCTCTGGTCTTTACATTCGATCCTCTCGTCTTTACATTCGATCCTCTGGTCTTTACATTCGATCCCTCTGGTCTTTACATTCGATCCTCTGGTCTTTACATTCGATCCTCTGATCTTTACATTCGATCCTCTGGTCTTTACATTCGATCCTCTGATCTTTACATTCGATCCTCTGGTCTTTACATTCGATCCTCTGATCTTTACATTCGATCCTCTGGTCTTTACATTCGATCCTCTGGTCTTTACATTCGATCCCTCGTCTTTACATTCGATCCTCTGATCTTTACATTCGATCCCCTGGTCTTTACATTCGATCCCCTCGTCTTTACAGTCGATCCTCTGATCTTTACATTCGATCCTCTGGTCTTTACATTCGATCCTCTGGTCTTTACATTCGATCCTCTGGTCTTTACATTCGATCCTCTGGTCTTTACATTTGATCCTCTGGTCTTTACATTCGATCCTCTGATCTTTACATTCGATCCTCTGATCTTTACATTCGATCCTCTGGTCTTTACATTCGATCCTCTGATCTTTACATTCGATCCTCTGGTCTTTACATTCGATCCCCTGGTCTTTACATTCGATCCCCTCGTCTTTACAGTCGATCCTCTGATCTTTACATTCGATCCTCTGGTCTTTACATTCGATCCTCTGGTCTTTACATTCGATCCTCTGGTCTTTACATTCGATCCTCTGGTCTTTACATTCGATCCTCTGGTCTTTACATTCGATCCTCTGGTCTTTACATTCGATCCTCTGATCTTTACATTCGATCCCCTGGTCTTTACATTCGATCCTCTGATCTTTACATTCGATCCTCTGGTCTTTACATTCGATCCCCTGGTCTTTACATTCGATCCCCTGGTCTTTACATTCGATCCTCTGATCTTTACATTCGATCCTCTGGTCTTTACATTCGATCCTCTGATCTTTACATTCGATCCTCTGATCTTTACATTCGATCCTCTGGTCTTTACATTCGATCCTCTGATCTTTACATTCGATCCTCTGGTCTTTACATTTGATCCTGTCATTCAGAACTTTAAGAGAGAAAAGTTTGGTAGCCATGATGGGTTCAATCCAGGCCTGCTGCTTAAAAACTAGGTCTATAGTTGCTGAAGGAACGAGGCTAAAGCAGAGGGAAGATCTGCTCTTATTTCTGCCTGGAAAAACTTCACTTCATTGCAAAAAGAGTTTTTCATTGAGCTAAAGCAACATAATGACTTTAGGTTTAAAAAGTAAAGAATGAAGAACAGAAAGCTGAACTTGAGCAGCCAGATGGAGAAATATAGGAGGTGCTGAGTCCCTGCATGCAGCCTGCTTCTCTGAGCACAAATCAAACTATCATCTATTTATTGTCTTTTTCACTCAGTTAAAGGTTCATGTTTTTCTAATTAAAGCATTTTATCACAATCTGTCAAAGCTAAAACACAAAATGTAGATCCAGGGAAATAGAGCATAGTTTTACTGATAGAAGGTCTGATGTGTGACGAAGGGAGATCTACGGCTTTAAGGGTTATTTAGAAATGAATCGGTCTCTTCTGTTCAGAGAAATATTGGGCTGTAAATAGAAAAGTTTAATCAGCTGGACCTGCAGACTGCTGCAGCTATCGAACGTTAGCTAACCTGATAATCATAAGATTAGAAGTCAATGTTTAACTCAGTCCTGCTGGTTTAAAGGAACAGCTTTGTTTGTATCCAGGTAGATATTAAAATATAGAGCAGATAATTATTTGAACCTGTCCTGCTTAATCATCCACTGTAACAATGGAAGGAATCAATCAACTGCATTGAAATCTTTCAGCGCGTTTCTTTTCTGAGCTTCTATTGTTTTCTGTGCTTTACTCTAAATCATCCATAACGTGATATTTTGATAGATTTCTGTCTGAGTAATGATTGACTGTAGCCCCCCCCCCCCCCCCCCCCCCCCCGTCCTGGAAACAACCGTTGCATTGGGATACCTTTACCTCCAGGAAGCGCAGACCTTGGCCACGCCCCTCCTATCCTAGAGAAACACGCCCACTTTCTGCTCAGCCATGATGTCAGACAGAAGATCGAGACAAACTTTTGCTGTTTTTTAGCTAAAGTAGGAAAATTTGTTCATCGTAAACTCTTTTCAGTTTCCTACTTTTAAGGTGAAACAGAATTTATTCCAATTAACTGTAACAGGACAATTAATAAGGATTAAATCTTACAGAGAAAAAACTCCTGCTCCTCAAGCTTGGCCTCCCCTCCATCAGCAGAAGGAAAAAGACCCTAAAACTAAAACCGTCCCGCTTCGGCTCCGTCCGTCTGTCTGTCTGTCTAATGTCCAGGATTCTTATTTTCTCCCCCAGATCAGAGGATGCCCATATAAGGAAACCGAATGACCCTGCATGGGTCTGACTGTATCCGTACCGTTCAGAACCAAGACCCGACCCGTTACCCTGGGCTGGGACGGCACTGATCACTAAGAGACACGCAGCCTTTATAACAGCTTTTCATGCCTTCTTTTCAGGATCAGTCTGTAAGCTTGAACAGTTTGTTAGTCGTATGTGCTGAAAGCGATGAAGCAGTGGTGTTCTACATGTTTCCCTGGTTTCACTCTGCTGTTAATGGATCATTAACAGCAGCTGAGTCGTTAACGATCCATTAACAGCATCATGTGGAGGCAATAATTCAGTGTTTTCATCCAACTGTTTCGGAGGGCGGACGCATTTGGTGCGGAGCTCGCCGAGGACCTTCAGCTCCTGAAAGGAAGCGGTTTCTGTCTTCCTCCATGAAAGCTGTCTGTAGTTCACAGAAGATCTGACCCGAAGCATGAATGAGACTTTTAAAGTTTAGCTACTGACTGGACTAAAACCAAGTCAGCATCTAAGAAGTTACTGCAGAGGTGCTTCCTGGACACAAAGCAACTATTCCAAAGTATTAGTGCCACATGCTGCTGCAGCTGCTGCAGAAAGCCTTTAGCTAGCTGTTAATACGCCCTGAAAGCACTTTGGAAGCTTCATGTTGACTAACCGTCTGCTAACACACCCAGTTCCACTGCAGAGGGAGGAAAGATGACTCCTACACATGATATGAACATTTTAGCAGAGATATTGTTTAAGGCGAAGTTTTTGCAGCCATCTGAACTCAGATCTGCTTTATTCCTGACTGGCATTACGTCCTCCTGCAAAGATGAGCAGTAAGACAGGTAAACCTGCTGGTTGAAGATAAAGCTCTGAACCACGTTGGCTTTTTCACTGCAGACTTTAAAGGAATAGTACACCCAAAACATGATTAGCCTTCATTTTCTACTCACCCCCATGCTGAACAACACTCTGGAGTACTTTTTTGATATCTCAAATGCATCTGGAGATCTGGGAGGCTTCTTGCTGTCTGCTGACATTCAAATAATGGAGGTCTATGGCGCCCGAGGCAGAAAGGTCCATAAAAGTCCACAAAAAACGTGTCAATATTCCTCCATACTGCTCGTCCAATGTATTCCAAGTGTCCTGAGTGGGTAGCGTCCAGAATTTACTCGAAACGAAGTCATTTAGAATGTTTTTAGAGCATAAACAGTAGTGTATAGGATTTCCTGAAAGCGCGTTCACGAGTCTACGCGCTCACGAGTCTACGGAAACTCTTCAGCAATCCCTCACACTAAGCATGCTTGTAGCGACAGTGGAGAGGAAAAACTCCCTTTGAACAAGAAGAAACCTCCAGCAGAACCAGGCTCAGTGTGAGCGGCCATCTGCTGAGGCCCACTGGGTTCAAGGAGACAGAAGCAGATAAAGAACATAGAAGCTCTGATCTATAAATACTTTCTATGTTAGAACAGCTAACGGTAAACTAGCTCCACAGGCGGCCCTGAGTGTGAAAGAAACAGTTAATCAGGTGAACTCTGAGCCAGTTTCTAGGTTAAAAAATAAAGCTGTGATTTAGAATAAGCTGCCTGGTTTCACAGCAGGGTTGCTGTAGTTTTTAAATGTAGCGCCGACATGAAGATGAAAACCTGAACAGGAAGTGTGAAGGAAAGGTGGAGCTATGCGGTTCTCATGATGACTTCAGTCTCCTTTTCCCAGTTTAATTCATTTCAATCATTTGTATCCGGCGGTAGTTACTGGAGAATCTCACTGATAGTTTCTGTTTCTCTATAGCCTGTCATGAAATAAAGTGGAGAATCTTCCAGTAAAACCTTTAAGGCTCCCGTCACGCCTCGCTGATCTAACCAGCGTCTGCCTGACGTCCCAGAATCTCCTAAACTCTGGCAGACGCTGAACTTTATATGGATTCTTTCTATTCTGGGCGTAAACATAGAGTATTCATAATGAGTCCAGAACTTCTGTCCAATGACAGCCTAACTTCTGCATAATGCACGGCAGCATGATGCCCAGGAAATGATGCACAGTGTCCTGAGGGGGGCAGCGATGCGCCTTTATACCAAAACGCTGCCAATACGCCATTATACAGTAGCTGGAAGTTAGAAACACGTTCAGCGCTCGTCTGGAACACGTCAGATACGCTGATAAGTTGGAGAGAAGTTCTGGATAAGTTACGCAGAAGTTAGTCAGAGGTTTAGGATCAGCTAGACGCCACGACTGATGAGGAACTGATGCTGAACGGATGTCAACCATCAGATAACTGACCTGGAACTGATGGACCACGGATGGCGGATGCTGGCGTACGGCGGGACATTTTGAGCATCCTCAAAACTTCTTGTCATATTTGTGCTGGAGGTTTCTTCCTGTTCAAAGGGAGTTTTTCCTCTCCACTGTCGCTACAAGCATGCTTAGTGTGAGGGATTGCTGAAGAGTCAATGAGTCGATGCAATCAGCTGGTTTTCCTTAGATAGAAAACTTTGAATCAATCTGACTGGATGATCTGGTTGAACTGGAAAGTGACCTGAGATGATGTGAATTGGAGCTATAGAAATAAACTGAATAGAATTGAACTGAATAGTATTTTCTGCATGTCTACTTGTGCTAGCATGTTTCAGTGTACTTCAGTCTACTCATAACTTACAGAAAACGTACCCATAACTTTCACCACTAAACCAGCGTATTTGGCAGATATTTCGTACGTCAGACATTCGCTGGTCTAAATCGTCAAGGTCTGTCATCGGCTTTAAATCCGAGGTCAGGAGGTCACAGCGTGCCAGAGAACGGGTTAGAATCTGTGCCTTGTTTCCTGTAATGTATAGAAAGTGTTGATGCGTGACATGATGTGTGTGCTGCAGGGTTCAGAGCGGATTTTAATCTGTTCCATTTGTCCAACAGGTGGCCGAGGCTGATGCCAATCCTGAATGCAGAGAAGGTAACCAAGAAGATCCTCCATGCTGTCCTCACAGACCAAACCTACCTCATGCTGCCTAAGAGCATGTACCTAATGGTTGCTCTGAAGAAGTGAGTTTTTACTTTAGCATCCTACTTTTAAAGGAAGGATCTAGATGGGAATATTGGAGGAGTTTGAAAATGTTTTCTATCGATGAGGAATTCCATCCAGAAAGAAGCTGCTTCCTCTCTGCTGGTTTCCACATCTTCAGCTGATATCAGACGTTACACTGAGTTTATCCGCTTTGACGACGGTTCCTAAAACCCAGAACAAACTGCGTACGACTTTTTAAGTCCGATCCGATTGTTTTCCATGTCCCTCAGCCTGCATATAGAGCAGCTCTGACCAGGCAGGCTGAGCAGATTCTTCAGGTTTCGCTCTCTGTGCTACAAACACATTAATTCCCACATTTAGCTTGGAACTGATCAGGAAACATTTATTAAAATAAATAAATAAAAGCTGCTGGTGCATTCTATAAAGCAAAGCTCTACTTTTAACTGGTGTTCAGATGCAGGTGGTTCTTCTCACACCAGTCCACAAAGTTCATGATAAATATATTCAAGAACATTTTTAGTTTTTACTACTTTTTGGTTCCCAGTTCCTTTATCATGATGATGTTTAAGTTCTTAAATCCGTCTTCAATCAAAGACACGTCATGGTTTCCTGACAGCTGATTGGCTGATGGTCCACCATGAAAGCTAGCCGGCCCGTAGCGGGTTAGCCGATCAGATTACGTTACCATGGAGCTAAGTCAGGCTTAAACCTGAAGTTATCTGGTGATCCCAGTGATCCTGCTCCATGGTTTAGGGACTCCTGTTGATCTGCGCTTTAGAAAGCTGTGGTTCCTCTAATGTTCAGGAAGGATTCGCCCAGACTGGGTTCCTGGCTGCCAGGCCTCGGTCCTTACAGGTCTACTGGCTCTAGATCTAGGTTAGGCTTAATTATGCTCTGATAGAACAGAATACAATAGAATAATGGTTAGGTTGGGATTAGTTATGCTATGCTAATGGTTAGGTTGGGATTAGTTATGCTCTGCTAATGGTTAGGTTGGGATTAGTTACGCTATGCTAATGGTTAGGTTGGGATTAGTTATGCTCCGCTAATGGTTAGGTTGGGATTAGTTATGCTATGCTAATGGTTAGGTTGGGATTAGTTATGCTCTGCTAATGGTTAGGTTGGGATCAGTTACGCTATGCTAATGGTTAGGTTGGGATTAGTTACGCTATGCTAATGGTTAGGTTGGGATTAGTTACCCTATGCTAATGGTTAGGTTGGGATTAGTTACGCTATGCTAATGGTTAGGTTGGGATTAGTTATGCTCTGCTAATGGTTAGGTTGGGATTAGTTATGCTCTGCTAATGGTTAGGTTGGGATTAGTTATGCTCCGCTAATGGTTAGGTTGGGATTAGTTATGCTATGCTAATGGTTAGGTTGGGATCAGTTACGCTATGCTAATGGTTAGGTTGGGATTAGTTACGCTATGCTAATGGTTAGGTTGGGATTAGTTACGCTATGCTAATGGTTAGGTTGGGATTAGTTACGCTATGCTAATGGTTAGGTTGGGATCAGTTACGCTATGCTAATGGTTAGGTTGGGATTAGTTACGCTATGCTAATGGTTAGGTTGGGATTAGTTACGCTATGCTAATGGTTAGGTTGGGATTAGTTACCCTATGCTAATGGTTAGGTTGGGATTAGTTACGCTATGCTAATGGTTAGGTTGGGATTAGCTATGCTCTGCTAATGGTTAGGTTGGGATTAGTTACGCTATGCTAATGGTTAGGTTGGGATTAGTTACGCTATGCTAATGGTTAGGTTGGGATTAGTTACGCTATGCTAATGGTTAGGTTGGGATTAGTTACGCAATGCTAATGGTTAGGTTGGGATTAGTTACGCTATGCTAATGGTTAGGTTGGGATTAGCTATGCTCTGCTAATGGTTAGGTTGGGATTAGTTATGCTCTGCTAATGGGTAGGTTGGGATTAGTTACGCTATGCTAATGGTTAGGTTGGGATTAGCTATGCTCCGCTAATGGTTAGGTTGGGATTAGTTACGCTATGCTAATGGTTAGGTTGGGATTAGTTACGCTCTGCTAATGGTTAGGTTGGGATTAGTTATGATCTGCTAATGGTTAGGTTGGGATTAGTTATGCTCCGCTAATGGTTAGGTTGGGATTAGTTATGCTCCGCTAATGGTTAGGTTGGGATTAGCTATGCTCCGCTAATGGTTAGGTTGGGATTAGTTATGCTCCGCTAATGGTTAGGTTGGGATTAGTTATGCTCCGCTAATGGTTAGGTTGGGATTAGTTATGCTCCGCTAATGGTTAGGTTGGGATTAGTAATTATCTGCTAATGGTTAGGTTGGGATTAGTCATGCTCTGCTAATGGTTAGGTTGGGATTAGCTATGCTCTGCTAATGGTTAGGTTGGGATTAGTTATGCTCTGCTAATGGTTAGGTTGGGATTAGTAATTCTCTACTAATGGTTAGGTTGGGATTAGTTGTGCTCCGCTAATGGTTAGGTTGGGATTAGTTATGCTCTGCTAATGGTTAGGTTGGGATTAGTAATTCTCTACTAATGGTTAGGTTGGGATTAGTAATTCTCTGCTAATGGTTAGGTTGGGATTAGTAATGCTCCGCTAATGGTTAGGTTGGGATTAGTAATTCTCTACTAATGGTTAGGTTGGGATTAGTTATGCTATGCTAATGGTTAGGTTGGGATTAGTTATGCTATGCTAATGGTTAGGTTGGGATTAGTTATGCTATGCTAATGGTTAGGTTGGGATTAGTAATGCTCCGCTAGTGGTTAGGTTGGGATTAGTTATGCTCCGCTAATGGTTAGGTTGGGATTAGCTATGCTCTGCTAATGGTTAGGTTGGGATTAGTAATGCTCCGCTAATGGTTAGGTTGGGATTAGTAATGCTCCGCTAATGGTTAGGTTGGGATTAGTTATGCTCCGCTAATGGTTAGGTTGGGATTAGCTATGCTCTGCTAATGGTTAGGTTGGGATTAGTTATGATCTGCTAATGGTTAGGTTGGGATTAGTTATGATCTGCTAATGGTTAGGTTGGGATTAGTTATGCTCCGCTAATGGTTAGGTTGGGATTAGTTATGCTCCGCTAATGGTTAGGTTGGGATTAGCTATGCTCTGCTAATGGTTAGGTTGGGATTAGTTATGCTCCGCTAATGGTTAGGTTGGGATTAGTCATGCTCTGCTAATGGTTAGGTTGGGATTAGCTATGCTCTGCTAATGGTTAGGTTGGGATTAGTTATGCTCTTCTAATGGTTAGGTTGGGATTAGTAATTCTCTACTAATGGTTAGGTTGGGATTAGTTGTGCTCCGCTAATGGTTAGGTTGGGATTAGTTATGCTCCGCTAATGGTTAGGTTGGGATTAGTAATGCTCCGCTAATGGTTAGGTTGGGATTAGTTATGCTCCGCTAATGGTTAGGTTGGGATTAGTAATTCTCTACTAATGGTTAGGTTGGGATTAGTAATTCTCTGCTAATGGTTAGGTTGGGATTAGTAATGCTCCGCTAATGGTTAGGTTGGGATTAGTTATGCTCCGCTAATGGTTAGGTTGGGATTAGTAATTCTCTACTAATGGTTAGGTTGGGATTAGTTATGCTATGCTAATGGTTAGGTTGGGATTAGTTATGCTATGCTAATGGTTAGGTTGGGATTAGTAATGCTCCGCTAGTGGTTAGGTTGGGATTAGTTATGCTCCGCTAATGGTTAGGTTGGGATTAGCTATGCTCTGCTAATGGTTAGGTTGGGATTAGTAATGCTCCGCTAATGGTTAGGTTGGGATTAGTAATGCTCCGCTAATGGTTAGGTTGGGATTAGTTATGCTCCGCTAATGGTTAGGTTGGGATTAGTAATTCTCTACTAATGGTTAGGTTGGGATTAGTTATGCTATGCTAATGGTTAGGTTGGGATTAGTTATGCTATGCTAATGGTTAGGTTGGGATTAGTAATGCTCCGCTAATGGTTAGGTTGGGATTAGTTATGCTCCGCTAATGGTTAGGTTGGGATTAGCTATGCTCTGCTAATGGTTAGGTTGGGATTAGTTATGCTATGCTAATGGTTAGGTTGTGATTAGTTATGCTATGCTAATGGTTAGGTTGGGATTAGTTATGCTATGCTAATGGTTAGGTTGGGATTAGTAATTCTCTACTAATGGTTAGGTTGGGATTAGTTATGCTCTGCTAATGGTTAGGTTGGGATTAGTTACGCTATGCTAATGGTTAGGTTGGGATTAGTTATGCTATGCTAATGGTTAGGTTGGGATTAGTTATGCTCTGCTAATGGTTAGGTTGGGATTAGTTATGCTCTGCTAATGGTTAGGTTGGGATTAGTTATGCTATGCTAATGGTTAGGTTGGGATTAGTTATGCTATGCTAATGGTTAGGTTGGGATTAGTAATGCTCCGCTAGTGGTTAGGTTGGGATTAGTTATGCTCTGCTAATGGTTAGGTTGGGATTAGTTACGCTATGCTAATGGTTAGGTTGGGATTAGTTATGCTATGCTAATGGTTAGGTTGGGATTAGTTATGCTATGCTAGTGGTTAGGTTTATGGTTATTGCCAGTGTTGGGTTATTGACAGGGTTGTTAACGTAATGTCAGTGGAGGTCAATGGGAATCATTAGTCTCATTATGATTCTCATTATGAACAGGAAGCAGGAAATCTCCCTCCTCTCACCTGTTGGTCGCTTCTAGAGTCGCTAACAAACTTTAAAAGGCTTTGAATAGTTTTAACAGTAACAGCTAATAGCTTTTTATAGAATCAAACAATGAAACCGATTTAAGTAAATCAATAAAGCAAAGTACCTGGCTGTCGGTGGACATTAAAACAGCAACGAGTTTCTGCTGAACCGCTCCACATCGGTTCATCTCCATGGCAACAAGTCAATCTCCATTATGGGATAAAGAAACACGAGGAACACATCCACATGAGAAGTGATTAATTTTAATCTCAGCCATTTATTGTGTTAAAAAGACTTTGTCACATCCTTTATGTTTTCATCAAAGCTATTGTGTTTAGGCTGCTAACAGTGTTTTGTTTCTGCTGCCATTCTTTGCTGCCTCTCTGCAGACATTCTTTGTTATTGATGTTTATTAGTCACTGAAAAGCTGCTAACATGCTTTGATTTATGAAGAAACAAGCAAACAATAATTCACAACCAAGATTGTTTGTAAAACTGTTTTAGAAAAGCTGGTGAGATTGCTGCCAGCCTTAAACATTCTTTATGGATGGATGTTTCTACATAGAAAAACCTAAACAGAAGTCACAAACTATGCCGTAAAAATATAAACCAGTTTGGTGGTTCTTTATTTGCACCAAATGAAAACAGATTTATAAATAGAAAATGACACCAGGTCAATATAAAAATCAGACAGATGTTTAAACCATTTAAACAATCCAGATCCCGTTCAGACCTAAACTACCTCTGCTAACTTGAAGAGCGATCCATACGGACGTGCTGATTGGTCACCAGGGTCGGCTTTAGGCAGGGAGGGGAAAGACGGAGCATTTATGGAAAAACACATCGGACAGAGAGTAGATATGGCTGCAGGAACATGTGCAGGAAAGGCTTAGCAATACAGAGTACAGAACCAACTGGTTCAGCTGTAGGTTCTGGTGGTTCAGCTGTAGGTTCTGATGGTTCAGCTGTAGGTTCTGGTGGTTCAGCTGTAGGTTCTGGTGGTTCAGCTGTAGGTTCTGGTGGTTCAGCTGTAGGTTCTGGTGGTTCAGCTGTAGGTTCTGATGGTTCAGCTGTTGGTTCTGGTGGTTCAGCTGTAGGTTCTGATGGTTCAGCTGTAGGTTCTGGTGGTTCAGCTGTAGGTTCTGGTGGTTCAGCTGTAGGTTCTGGTGGTTCAGCTGTAGGTTCTGGTGGTTCAGCTGTAGGTTCTGATGGTTCAGCTGTTGGTTCTGGTGGTTCAGCTGTAGGTTCTGGTGGTTCAGCTGTAGGTTCTGGTGGTTCAGCTGTAGGTTCTGGTGGTTCAGCTGTAGATTCTGGTGGTTCAGCTGTAGGTTCTGGTGGTTCAGCTGTAGGTTCTGATGGTTCAGCTGTAGGTTCTGGTGGTTCAGCTGTAGGTTCTGATGGTTCAGCTGTTGGTTCTGGTGGTTCAGCTGTAGGTTCTGGTGGTTCAGCTGTAGGTTCTGGTGGTTCAGCTGTAGGTTCTGGTGGTTCAGCTGTAGGTTCTGGTGGTTCAGCTGTAGATTCTGGTGGTTCAGCTGTAGGTTCTGGTGGTTCAGCTGTAGGTTCTGATGGTTCAGCTGTAGGTTCTGGTGGTTCAGCTGTAGGTTCTGATGGTTCAGCTGTTGGTTCTGGTGGTTCAGCTGTAGGTTCTGGTGGTTCAGCTGTAGGTTCTGGTGGTTCAGCTGTAGGTTCTGGTGGTTCAGCTGTAGGTTCTGGTGGTTCAGCTGTAGGTTCTGGTGGTTCAGCTGTAGGTTCTGGTGGTTCAGCTGTAGGTTCTGATGGTTCAGCTGTAGGTTCTGGTGGTTCAGCTGTAGGTTCTGATGGTTCAGCTGTAGGTTCTGGTGGTTCAGCTGTAGGTTCTGGTGGTTCAGCTGTAGGTTCTGATGGTTCAGCTGTAGGTTCTGGTGGTTCAGCTGTAGGTTCTGGTGGTTCAGCTGTAGGTTCTGGTGGTTCAGCTGTAGGTTCTGGTGGTTCAGCTGTAGGTTCTGGTGGTTCAGCTGTAGGTTCTGATGGTTCAGCTGTAGGTTCTGGTGGTTCAGCTGTAGGTTCTGGTGGTTCAGCTGTAGGTTCTGGTGGTTCAGCTGTAGGTTCTGGTGGTTCAGCTGTAGGTTCTGATGGTTCAGCTGTAGGTTCTGATGGTTCAGCTGTAGGTTCTGGTGGTTCAGCTGTAGGTTCTGATGGTTCAGCTGTAGGTTCTGATGGTTCAGCTGTAGGTTCTGATGGTTCAGCTGTAGGTTCTGATGGTTCAGCTGTAGGTTCTGATGGTTCAGCTGTAGGTTCTGATGGTTCAGCTGTAGGTTCTGATGGTTCAGCTGTAGGTTCTGGTGGTTCAGCTGTAGGTTCTGGTGGTTCAGCTGTAGGTTCTGGTGGTTCAGCTGTAGGTTCTGGTGGTTCAGCTGTAGGTTCTGGTGGTTCAGCTGTAGGTTCTGATGGTTCAGCTGTAGGTTCTGATGGTTCAGCTGTAGGTTCTGGTGGTTCAGCTGTAGGTTCTGGTGGTTCAGCTGTAGGTTCTGGTGGTTCAGCTGTAGGTTCTGATGGTTCAGCTGTAGGTTCTGATGGTTCAGCTGTAGGTTCTGATGGTTCAGCTGTAGGTTCTGGTGGTTCAGCTGTAGGTTCTGGTGGTTCAGCTGTAGGTTCTGGTGGTTCAGCTGTAGGTTCTGGTGGTTCAGCTGTAGGTTCTGATGGTTCAGCTGTAGGTTCTGGTGGTTCAGCTGTAGATTCTGGTGGTTCAGCTGTAGGTTCTGATGGTTCAGCTGTAGGTTCTGGTGGTTCAGCTGTAGGTTCTGGTGGTTCAGCTGTAGGTTCTGATGGTTCAGCTGTAGGTTCTGGTGGTTCAGCTGTAGGTTCTGATGGTTCAGCTGTAGGTTCTGGTGGTTCAGCTGTAGGTTCTGATGGTTCAGCTGTAGGTTCTGGTGGTTCAGCTGTAGGTTCTGGTGGTTCAGCTGTAGGTTCTGATGGTTCAGCTGTAGGTTCTGGTAGTTCAGCTGTAGGTTCTGATGGTTCAGCTGTAGGTTCTGATGGTTCAGCTGTAGGTTCTGGTGGTTCAGCTGTAGGTTCTGGTGGTTCAGCTGTAGGTTCTGATGGTTCAGCTGTAGGTTCTGGTGGTTCAGCTGTAGGTTCTGGTGGTTCAGCTGTAGGTTCTGGTGGTTCAGCTGTAGGTTCTGATGGTTCAGCTGTAGGTTCTGATGGTTCAGCTGTAGGTTCTGGTGGTTCAGCTGTAGGTTCTGGTGGTTCAGCTGTAGGTTCTGATGGTTCAGCTGTAGGTTCTGGTGGTTCAGCTGTAGGTTCTGGTGGTTCAGCTGTAGGTTCTGGTGGTTCAGCTGTAGGTTCTGGTGGTTCAGCTGTAGGTTCTGGTGGTTCAGCTGTAGGTTCTGATGGTTCAGCTGTAGGTTCTGATGGTTCAGCTGTAGGTTCTGGTGGTTCAGCTGTAGGTTCTGATGGTTCAGCTGTAGGTTCTGGTGGTTCAGCTGTAGGTTCTGATGGTTCAGCTGTAGGTTCTGGTGGTTCAGCTGTAGGTTCTGATGGTTCAGCTGTAGGTTCCGGTGGTTCAGCTGTAGGTTCTGATGGTTCAGCTGTAGGTTCCGGTGGTTCAGCTGTAGGTTCTGATGGTTCAGCTGTAGGTTCTGGTGGTTCAGCTGTAGGTTCTGGTGGTTCAGCTGTAGGTTCTGATGGTTCAGCTGTAGGTTCTGGTGGTTCAGCTGTAGGTTCTGGTGGTTCAGCTGTAGGTTCTGATGGTTCAGCTGTAGGTTCTGGTGGTTCAGCTGTAGGTTCTGGTGGTTCAGCTGTAGGTTCTGGTGGTTCAGCTGTAGGTTCTGATGGTTCAGCTGTAGGTTCTGATGGTTCAGCTGTAGGTTCTGGTGGTTCAGCTGTAGGTTCTGGTGGTTCAGCTGTAGGTTCTGATGGTTCAGCTGTAGGTTCTGGTGGTTCAGCTGTAGGTTCTGGTGGTTCAGCTGTAGGTTCTGGTGGTTCAGCTGTAGGTTCTGGTGGTTCAGCTGTAGGTTCTGGTGGTTCAGCTGTAGGTTCTGGTGGTTCAGCTGTAGGTTCTGATGGTTCAGCTGTAGGTTCTGATGGTTCAGCTGTAGGTTCTGGTGGTTCAGCTGTAGGTTCTGATGGTTCAGCTGTAGGTTCTGGTGGTTCAGCTGTAGGTTCTGATGGTTCAGCTGTAGGTTCTGGTGGTTCAGCTGTAGGTTCTGATGGTTCAGCTGTAGGTTCTGGTGGTTCAGCTGTAGGTTCTGATGGTTCAGCTGTAGGTTCCGGTGGTTCAGCTGTAGGTTCTGATGGTTCAGCTGTAGGTTCTGGTGGTTCAGCTGTAGGTTCTGGTGGTTCAGCTGTAGGTTCTGGTGGTTCAGCTGTAGGTTCTGATGGTTCAGCTGTAGGTTCTGGTGGTTCAGCTGTAGGTTCTGATGGTTCAGCTGTAGGTTCTGGTGGTTCAGCTGTAGGTTCTGGTGGTTCAGCTGTAGGTTCTGATGGTTCAGCTGTAGGTTCTGGTGGTTCAGCTGTAGGTTCTGGTGGTTCAGCTGTAGGTTCTGGTGGTTCAGCTGTAGGTTCTGATGGTTCAGCTGTAGGTTCTGATGGTTCAGCTGTAGGTTCTGGTGGTTCAGCTGTAGGTTCTGGTGGTTCAGCTGTAGGTTCTGATGGTTCAGCTGTAGGTTCTGGTGGTTCAGCTGTAGGTTCTGGTGGTTCAGCTGTAGGTTCTGGTGGTTCAGCTGTAGGTTCTGGTGGTTCAGCTGTAGGTTCTGGTGGTTCAGCTGTAGGTTCTGATGGTTCAGCTGTAGGTTCTGATGGTTCAGCTGTAGGTTCTGGTGGTTCAGCTGTAGGTTCTGATGGTTCAGCTGTAGGTTCTGGTGGTTCAGCTGTAGGTTCTGATGGTTCAGCTGTAGGTTCTGGTGGTTCAGCTGTAGGTTCTGATGGTTCAGCTGTAGGTTCCGGTGGTTCAGCTGTAGGTTCTGATGGTTCAGCTGTAGGTTCCGGTGGTTCAGCTGTAGGTTCTGATGGTTCAGCTGTAGGTTCTGGTGGTTCAGCTGTAGGTTCTGGTGGTTCAGCTGTAGGTTCTGATGGTTCAGCTGTAGGTTCTGGTGGTTCAGCTGTAGGTTCTGGTGGTTCAGCTGTAGGTTCTGATGGTTCAGCTGTAGGTTCTGGTGGTTCAGCTGTAGGTTCTGGTGGTTCAGCTGTAGGTTCTGGTGGTTCAGCTGTAGGTTCTGATGGTTCAGCTGTAGGTTCTGATGGTTCAGCTGTAGGTTCTGGTGGTTCAGCTGTAGGTTCTGGTGGTTCAGCTGTAGGTTCTGATGGTTCAGCTGTAGGTTCTGGTGGTTCAGCTGTAGGTTCTGGTGGTTCAGCTGTAGGTTCTGGTGGTTCAGCTGTAGGTTCTGGTGGTTCAGCTGTAGGTTCTGGTGGTTCAGCTGTAGGTTCTGGTGGTTCAGCTGTAGGTTCTGATGGTTCAGCTGTAGGTTCTGATGGTTCAGCTGTAGGTTCTGGTGGTTCAGCTGTAGGTTCTGATGGTTCAGCTGTAGGTTCTGGTGGTTCAGCTGTAGGTTCTGATGGTTCAGCTGTAGGTTCTGGTGGTTCAGCTGTAGGTTCTGATGGTTCAGCTGTAGGTTCTGGTGGTTCAGCTGTAGGTTCTGATGGTTCAGCTGTAGGTTCCGGTGGTTCAGCTGTAGGTTCTGATGGTTCAGCTGTAGGTTCTGGTGGTTCAGCTGTAGGTTCTGGTGGTTCAGCTGTAGGTTCTGGTGGTTCAGCTGTAGGTTCTGGTGGTTCAGCTGTAGGTTCTGGTGGTTCAGCTGTAGGTTCTGGTGGTTCAGCTGTAGGTTCTGGTGGTTCAGCTGTAGGTTCTGGTGGTTCAGCTGTAGGTTCTGGTGGTTCAGCTGTAGGTTCTGGTGGTTCAGCTGTAGGTTCTGGTGGTTCAGCTGTAGGTTCTGATGGTTCAGCTGTAGGTTCTGGTGGTTCAGCTGTAGGTTCTGGTGGTTCAGCTGTAGGTTCTGGTGGTTCAGCTGTAGGTTCTGGTGGTTCAGCTGTAGGTTCTGGTGGTTCAGCTGTAGGTTCTGGTGGTTCAGCTGTAGGTTCTGATGGTTCAGCTGTAGGTTCTGGTGGTTCAGCTGTAGGTTCTGGTGGTTCAGCTGTAGGTTCTGGTGGTTCAGCTGTAGGTTCTGATGGTTCAGCTGTAGGTTCTGATGGTTCAGCTGTAGGTTCCGGTGGTTCAGCTGTAGGTTCCGGTGGTTCAGCTGTAGGTTCCGGTGGTTCAGCTGTAGGTTCTGGTGGTTCAGCTGTAGGTTCTGGTGGTTCAGCTGTAGGTTCTGATGGTTCAGCTGTAGGTTCTGATGGTTCAGCTGTAGGTTCTGGTGGTTCAGCTGTAGGTTCTGGTGGTTCAGCTGTAGGTTCTGATGGTTCAGCTGTAGGTTCTGATGGTTCAGCTGTAGGTTCTGGTGGTTCAGCTGTAGGTTCTGGTGGTTCAGCTGTAGGTTCTGGTGGTTCAGCTGTAGGTTCTGGTGGTTCAGCTGTAGGTTCCGGTGGTTCAGCTGTAGGTTCCGGTGGTTCAGCTGTAGGTTCCGGTGGTTCAGCTGTAGGTTCTGGTGGTTCAGCTGTAGGTTCTGGTGGTTCAGCTGTAGGTTCTGGTGGTTCAGCTGTAGGTTCTGGTGGTTCAGCTGTAGGTTCCGGTGGTTCAGCTGTAGGTTCTGGTGGTTCAGCTGTAGGTTCCGGTGGTTCAGCTGTAGGTTCCGATGGTTCAGCTGTAGGTTCTGATGGTTCAGCTGTAGGTTCTGATGGTTCAGCTGTAGGTTCTGATGGTTCAGCTGTAGGTTCTGGTGGTTCAGCTGTAGGTTCTGGTGGTTCAGCTGTAGGTTCTGATGGTTCAGCTGTAGGTTCTGATTGGACGGTCAGAGTGCTGCTGATGTCATACGTCTCGTGTGCTTACGGTCTTTGAGAAGAACGCAGGTCTGCAAACCGACGGTGAGGGAATCTGCTGCCTTAATACAGCATCTTTCTTCTCTTGGGTCACGTTAGAACGGTTATGATATCAGGATGATTAATTCACAGCAATCTTTGAATTGGTCTCATGTTTGTTCGTTCGTTTGGTCGTCAGACTCTCAGCCTGGATGTCTGAAAAAGAAAGAGACATTAGAGACATAAGTGGCTCCATGAAGCAGCAGATCCACTTCAGGATCCTCCTCCACATTTTAAATAACTTTGGAAAGTATATTAGTTTTATAAAAACTGCTGATAAAATAAAACATACAACTTATATATTATTATCATCATCAAAAAGAAATAAATATATATACATCCAAGCTGATAATAATTGTAAATCTGTGTGTTTTTAATGGATTGATTGATGCTGTTTGACTCATGCATCCAAATAATTGAACAGGAAGCTGAGATGCAAGAAGAAGTGAAGGAAACAAACATCTGAAATAAACATTTTGTCCATCAGTTGCACTAATAGTTCACACTCGTCTTTTCACCAGAGTAAAATACCGTTCAAATGAGAAAAGTTATTTCTGGACATTTTGATGGAAACACAATAAAAATAATTTTAAAACCGACTAAAAGGTGTTGAACAAAGATATTTGCAATGATGTCATCAGAGAAGTGCAGATTATAAAAGGAAGAAAATAAACTTCCTGTAAGTCTAGTTCATCCTGAGCAACGCGATGAAAGCAAAGGAACCATGAGGCAGATATCTGAATCAATCCAAAGCTTCTAGAAGCATCCATCCTCCTGGATGAATGAAGAAGTCGGCCAGCAGGTTGAGCTCGGCCTGCTGGGAACGCTGGGAATGTTTTAGTCGGTCAGCAGCATGGGCGTAGGTTTGCATAGGGACCATAGGGACATGTCCCTACCAAAGTTTTGAACCGACCTAATTGTCCCTACCAATAATTGGATGTGAGCAACATGTTTATAATTTCCAGCAGTAGTTGTTGCAGCAGTGGCTTCTTTTCCTCTCGCAGCTCCTCTGCCTGCTCTCTCCTGTCCCTTTCATGTAGCAGCGCATGGAACTGTGCTGCGCTGTTTAACTCTACTCTCATTGGTTGTTCTGCCTTAGGTTCCGCCTTCTCTCTCTCTGATTGGCTGTTTTCTAGTCCTGGCGTGCTTGGAGCACAAAATTTAAAATTTATTCACACTAGAATGCTGCGGTTACTACAATAAATATTACGCTACAAAACTAGTCCCAATTAAAAAAAAATTATATCATGTACACTAAAAAACAAAAACCTTTTTTTTTCTTTTATAAAGCGAAATATTCTGAGTCAGCCAGGAGTTCTGAAGACTGTTGGAAAAATGGGCAAATAAAGGCTGTAAGCCATCAACATTTCTGATTCTTATCCACAGCCAACTAAAAAAGAAAAAGTGAGGGTTTCCTTTTTACCAATATTTAGTTGCTATTACTGGTTTCATTTTTTATGACTCTTTGAGAAAGTTCAGGTATATATCAGGTATGTATATATATATATATGTATGTATATATATATATGTATGTATGTATGTATATATATGTATGTATATATATGTATGTATATATATATATGTATGTATATATATATGTATATGTATATATATATATATGTATGTATATATATATGTATATGTATATATATATATATGTATGTATATATATATGTATGTATGTATATATATATATATGTATGTATGTATATATATATATATATGTATGTATATATATATATATGTATGTATGTATATATATATAGTATTTTTACAATTTTGGTATAATTACTGATCTAAGTTGATTGCTCTATAGGGGAAAGGGACATTTATTTTACATTTATATTATGTTTTATAGTCTCCATTCTCCAATTAATGATTAATCACATACTAAATTAGTTGACGATTATTGAAATAATAAATTAATACGATTCATTTTTTCAGTCCCAGATAAAATACATGAATGGGCTACACAGAGTAACTAGAGCCCAGATGTTCAACTTTTATAGTGAAGTTAATATTTTATTGAATGTATTATTTTTGCTTGATACAGAGAGAGCATAGTAGGTAAAAAAATAAGAGTGGGGTTTAACTCTGCACAATTGTATATCTTCAAAAGAAAATACTGTATTTACCTTCTCTATTAGTCATGCAAATGAAACCATTTACAAAGTGGAAAACAGTCCTAATTCCACATTCATCAGAGCCGGTGATACTTCAAACATTGATAAACAGCATCTAATGAGTGTAGTGCTTATAAATGTTTTATTAATGTAGCAAAATGATGCTTTTCTCTTTTAACAATGAATTCGTCTTATCAGTACGGATGCCCACATCGAGCATAAAAAAGGGCATGAATATTGCAGCACCAATGACACCCGACCAATATAGTGTCCCTACCAAAGTTCAAATCAAACCTACGCCCTTGGTCAGCAGGAATAACTGGATCATTATTTAAACCTAAAACTAAAACGTTTGCTGTGATTTAATGAATTTAGTTAATCAGTAAAGAAATAAAAACAATAATTTTCGTCTCGATCACAGAGTCTGGGAGCGGCCATCTTTGCCCAAATAGCCTATAGTAGCCCCTCCCTCCTGCCATCTTCCAGCAGTGACGTCACGGTGCGGTAAGCCTAGCGCCATTCTCCCCGCTTTCCAAGCTAAATCAATGGGAACTACTAGACACATCTGCAATCAACAACAATTATTGAAGATTTCCAGAGGACTTCACCATTGAAATTCACCAGAGCTATAGTGAAACTGACAATGCCCACGTGCATGGCAGCTGGATGCTGGAATACATCGGGTAAAAGTGAAAAAAAGAATTAATCTTTCCGAACAGACCGAACTTTTCCTTTAATGTAGCTCTGCTGCCTCAGCAGGAAATTCCTGGAAAAGACAGATTGATTCTGAAGGTTTAGTCTGGCAAAGGAAGATAACAGTAAATGTGTTAATTTAGCAATGAATGGAGAGTTTTTCTACGCTGCTGCTGACCAGCTGAGGTTTAGCCCTCCCCGTTCCTGATGGCAGCGAATGTTGATAGAAAACAGCTGGAAGTCGTGATCATTAGGCATCAGCAGCGGGACGGCAGACTCCCTGTAATCCCTGCAGATGTGGAGCCACCGCTGCTTAACTGGAGGCTCAGAACCAATAGCTGAGACTCACAGAGAGGAGGAACCAGCAGCACCTCCTCCTAGCGCATCAGGTGGGGGGGGGACTTTGAACACTTCCCTGTGGATGAAAATTAACCTGCCTTCATTTTAGAGAAGTTACTGCTGAGCGCCCCCTGCTGACAGACGAGCAGCTCATTAGCCGTTCTGCCATCAGAAACATCACAGCTATTAGCATTAGCATCAGACACCAGGAGTCTGTCAGACCTGAAGGAAACGGCGCCTCCCTCCAAGATTATATTGATGGATTTTCTTTAAATATGTTTATTTTTTAACTCATTTATGTTTCACGTTTTCACAAAGCGACGACTTTCCTTTCAGAAGAGTAGATCATCTGCTGAAATACATTCCTGTCATCAGGAAATAATAATATTCTGGATTTTAGGTGATGCTGCAAACCAGAGGTCAGGGATTAGCGGACCGCGGTCCGGATCCGGACCCACTGGCTAATCTGGACCCAACCTGATGTAAAACATTTATAAATTACCGCATGTTGTCTGACGACAGAGTCTAACTTCCCTTGCTCCTCTTCTCCTGTTAATACGGTAAAGCCCTGGGGAGCGTCCGGCTCCAGGCTGCACGTGATCCAAATGAGCCAATGAGCTGTCAGTCTGGGTTGCTGCTGCTGCTACTTCTAGACACAGCAGGCAAACCTGTGGCAAGCCGGGCGATGGGAAAGAAGGAGAAGACCATGAGAAAAAGAGAGCAGAGAAAGTGTGGACTGCTGGAAGAACTGCGGTGAACTGGTGAAAGAAAAGTGAAACGGCGTGCTGAAAGATGACCCTGCACATTTAGAGGATGTTTGGCTCAACCTGCTGCTGTGAAGCAGGATTCTCCACCATGAACAGAATCAACAATAAATCTGGATCCAGGCTCAAAATGAGCTCCTTGATATGTGCTTGAGAATGGCTTAGTCTCCGGTTAAACCCAGGTTTAAAGCCTTGCAGGGCAGCCTAAAGCCCACTGCCAACATTAAGACAGAAAAAAGAAAGAAAATAACAAACGCTCAGTTCAGGAGAAAATATGGGAATCAGGAAATGATCTATAAACCAAACTGAACGATTGTTGTTCTCTACTTAAAAAAACACTTTAGATTATTTTTCAAATATTTTATTTTATTTTTTAATTAAATGTATAACATTTACGCATAAACACCTCATTATATTTCAGTGTTAAATTCTGTTTAAAGTAACAGAATATAATTAAAAATGTCTCCTTTAATGGTTGATGATTTTCTTTATTCGGACTCTGCTGAGGTTTTATTGGTCGCCGCTGATGTGGTCGATGCGTTCAGGACGCGGTTTCTGTGGACCTCATGATTCAGCAGAAGGAGTTTATTTATACAGGAGTTCTTCCTACAGTCAGGAAGATCTGATTGGTTTACTTCTGTGAAAGACAACCAGTGATTTAAAGGAAAAGTCGCTCATATTCAGAATCCAAACTTCTGAAAGTTCTTTAAATCTGAAATGATTCCATCCTGTTCAATAAATGATCAGTGTTTTTAATTCAGAGTCATTTTCATGTGAATGTGCTTTACTGGAGGCATCCATGTTTGTCAAAGAACACTACTGCCACCTACTGGTTAGTGACGTCACGGTGCGGTATCGGCTGTTGATCAAGTCCCAGTGCTGTATCTGGTGTTTGTCACAACGCGCTATTATCCAAGTCATCTTGAAAACATTCTTCTTCCAAATGTTGGCTACATATTACGGGTTTTTTCTCTGGCCAGTTTTCATTTCTACTTTGGAAGGATGTGAAACCCGATCATCTGCCCGCCGCCCTCAGCAGAACCAACCGGTTCCGGATCAGTCATGTGATCAAACATCTGCGGCCCTCAGAGCATCAGAACCTTCAAGGAGATTCAGACCCAGACCCTAAGGAGGCAGCTCCAGAACCATTCTCAGCTCGTGGTTCTTCATAAACTGACGGCTCCATGTTCTCCTGACAGACCTCAGGGTTCTGTTGGGTCACTGTCTTTAACACCTGGCTGGACCAATCCATAGTGCCAGCATGCTTCCAGTCTGCCTCCATTATTCCAGTCTAAAGAAGCCTCAGGTCGCCTCCCTCCATGATTAGCGGCCTGTCGCTCTGACTCCCATCATGATGAAGTGCTTCCAAAGGCTGGTTAAAGAACACATCGTCTCCAGTCTGCCGCCAACATTCCACCCGTTCCAGTTCGCCTACCGACGGAACCGCTCCACTGAGGACGCCATCTCTGCTGCTCTCCACCTGAGCCTGGCACACCTGGAGGAGAAGAACACCCACGATGGATGCTGTTCCTGGACTTCAGTTCAGCTTTCAGCACCATCATCCCACAGCATCTGATGGGCAAACTGGGACAGCTGGGCTTCAATACACCCCTCTGCTATTGGCTGCTAGACTTCCTCACCAACAGACCTCAGTCAGTCCGGCTCTGATGTCATCAGTCTAAGCCCCTCCCCTCAGGGCTGCGTCCTGAGCCCCCTGCCGTTCACCCTGATGACACACGACTGCGATAACAGCCTGATCCTGAAGGTGGAGAAGACCAAGGAGATCATGGTGGACTTCAGGAAGAAGCGGCCTAACCACGCTCCACTGAGGACGCCATCTCTGCTGCTCTCCAGCAGGACTACAGGGAGGAGGTGGAGCAGCTGGTGGAGCAGAGATAACAGCCTGATCCTGAACGCCGCTTTAATGTTTCCACAGAACATTGGTAAACATGTAGACGTTCAGTGAAAGGTTCATGACGTCGTCCCTGTAGCAGGTCTGGTTGGTCTGATCAGGTCATGTTTATATTTGACCGTCTGAAGCAACCAGCTGCGTTTCCTTCTGTGTGTTTGTGGTTAATGGATGCAGCAGATGAACATTCAAACCTTGCAGGACTCTAAATGTTTGCTGGTGTTTCTCTTCACAGCTTCCTGCCCATGAAGCAAGGCATCCTGCTGGGTCAGTACTTTGGAGCCTTCAACCTCATGGACACATTCAGAGGACGCTCCAAGAAGCAGGAGTGAGGAGGAGGCAGAAGAATCAGGAGAGCGTCTAAATGAAGGAGATATTAAACCTGGGAGGCGTCTTTATAATCAATAAAAAATCATCCAATGGTTTAATTTTACACAGAAAAGGGAGAACAGCTGTTTAAAGGACGGCTTTTTAATTCTAGAAAATCATTTTCATATTTCTAAACTTTTCTCTGGGTTTGGAGTTTCTGTTCATTTCCAGAAGTCGTTATTCTATTCGATAAAAACGATCATCTCTAAAGCAGGCGATAAACAAGTTAGCTTAGCTTAAACTCAGGCTGAACTGGGAAGGATTTTCCTCATTAATTTTCCTGTCCTGCGTGTTTCACTGAGCAGACTGAAGTTTTCCTGCTAAACGTCACTTTTGGGGACAAACGATGAAATCTGCTTTTCTAGGTGGATTTTCTTAAAATCAGAGAGAAACCAAACTGTTGGTTCTTGTGGGAAAAACGTCTGAATGTTTCCTGAAGGAATCAGAATGTTTTTCATGAACTCCTGATGAAAATTCAAGGCGCTGAAAGCTGCAGACTGACTGATTGATAATCCTGGACCCGGTTCTCCATTCACGCCGAGCAGCGCCTTCTAGAACCACATATTCTAGATAACTCTTCAGGAAGATGCGGATCTATGGGCATTTTTCTCTCATCCATGTATATAATTCCTGTTGGAAAAATGAAAAATAAAAATAAGCTTCTTTTCATGACTTCTGACCAGAAAAGAGAAATGTACATTTCATTTTTGTTTCAAAGTTAAATTAATAGTTTAGATTTTGTAATACTTTTAGAAAAGCTTCGATTAACATTTGTTCTGACAGTAAAATAAACATTTCAAAGTGTGTCTGAAAAATGAGCAGAGAAGATGTTCATCCTTCCAGCTCTTCATCCTCTCCTGACATTAAATCTTTAAATCATTTTTCTTGTGTCGTTGTGCTTTTATTATTTATTTATGATTTATTCGATGCTCTTTGCAGCAGGGCTGAGAAAAAACCTATAGAGTTATTTGCCCCGCCCACTTCCTGCTGCATATGCTGCCTACTGAATGTAGCGGCCATCTTTCTAACACTCACCATCGGCTCCTGCTCATCAGACTGGGACAGACTGGGACAGACCAGCATCAGAACAACAGCATCTTCCACCCGGGAAGTCGGGTCTAAATCTTTAGGCAAACCTGTTAAAAAGACAGATTTCAGAGGGAAGCGAGTTTCTGGCGTGAAACATAAACATGGCAGGCAGACATATTCATTTAAAGTCGGGCGTAAACTGTACGACTTTTCACCCTTTTTAGGCCGTTTCTCCAGTCGTGCGAGAATTTTCTGATCAGGCCGACTTCCAGCCTGATGGTGCGTGGTGTAGCTGTACAGGGGGTAAGGAGGCGATCAGCCCCTAACGACCCCCCCCCCATCAGGAATCAGAAGGTCGGGAGAAAATCAAACATGTTTGTAATTCAGTCGACCTTCATAAGGTGGCCGTGGGCGAATCGCTCAGTGGGCAAACATGGATTCTTCTTCTTCTTCCTCTCACATGTAAACCCAGCATCATGGCGGGGGGGCAATGAGTGAAATGGAGTTCTTCCTGTCAAACTGTCAGACCGTAGTAGCCACGTTAGCTCAGCCATGTCTTTGTCCAAATACATCGTCTCCTTTTCTCTTTAGGGCTTTCAGCACAAATCGCCCAAATATCCAAGGCAGCGCGTTTCACTCTAGTGAGCTTCATGTTCCTCTGCTACTGGTTTGGCTTCAGGATAGACGAGTCCCAGTAGCTCCATCTCACTGCGGAGCTGAGTCCCACCTGGTTTTTAGACGTACAGTGAGCAGGTAGATCGCATCAGAGCGTCGGGTCGCAGCATGAGAACAAACATGGTGAGCTGAGAACTTTTAAAGGCACACTATGCAACATTTTTCAGTTAATTAATGTGTTCCATAACGTTTTGGATGATTAAATGAGTCATTTCAGGTTGAACAAAGGTATTCTCGGCCGCCCTGGTGGTCTGTGGGGAAAAACCGCACTTGCAATTGCAGGAGCACCGACCCGCACCCACAGGCTCAGAGTCTCGCGAGAGTCGGTCTTGCTTTACGGCGAGAACTGCTACACGCCCCAGTTAAAAGCATGCTCGTTGCTAGCACAGTGGCGATCTTTGTGCAGTTATGCTACGTTCACATCGGACGCAGCAAAAGCAGCAAAATCGCGTCTGCTGCTTCATTTTTGCTGCTTGAACCAGTTAGTTCTGACGCGCGGCTGAAGCAGCTTTGCTGCTCTGGCTGCGCGGTGCAAAAGTGTGTCTGAGGCGCGTTGGGCGGAGCTACTCTATCCTTTCTCTGCCTTGCAGCTATATTTGCTGTGATCAGTGGGAATAAAGTAGTTTTAATATGTTTTTAAGTGAGAAAATACACCTGAAAACTTCATCAGTGCCGTCAGTTCATCCAGATTACAATCCTGCCTTCAATATTTTTTCTGTCGGAGCCGCTCAGACCCCCACATACCAGCGGGGCGCCGACAGTAGGAATCCCTTCATCAGCAGCCTCTGGCCGGGTCGCCTCCTCGCGGTTCACCGCGGCGGCTGGTAGGTGTTTTTGATCTAAATAATCCAAATTGCATATTCTGCTGGCAGATTTCTGCATTTTAAGTTAATTTAGGCGTCAATAAACTGTTTAAGAGGAGTGATCATCAGCGCTGTGTCTCTCTCCCTGCTTCATCTGCTCAGACGCGCTGCGCCTGCTGCTCGAAACGTGCCGCGGGACCTTTTGCTGCGCCTTGACGCGCGTCAACCATTGACTTTGCATGTAAACTCGCTGCTTCTGTCACGCCAGCTACGTCCAGTGTGAACGCAGCATTAGTCATTCGCTGCGTTCGCCTGTCTGCTAAGCTCAAAACAACCGCGCCTGGCTTGACGGAGAAACCAGGAGAACAGCTGTGCATATTTACGACAGTGCACTTTTACTTTCGCCCTCTGGGGGGAGCCTCGCTGGAAAATCAACACCGGTTGCATAGTGTACCTTTAAAGTCTGAGGTTTCATCGTACAGTTTGAGTTGCAGCTACGTAAAATGATTGAAAAAATCGTACAGTTTATGCCTGACTTTATCCGTTCAGGAACAAACCAATCAATGAGAGATTAAATTACTGAGCTCAACACGTGAAAGAAACATCTTAGTGGCAAATCATCTTATCGTATCTTTCCCTACTTTAGCTTAGAAAATGACAAACAGTTTAACTTCAATATAAAGAAGCTGAGTTTGGTGCTTTTAGTGATTTCTAAAGCTCTCCGTTCATGGTTGGTTGGCCCTGGCGGTGATGCTCTTTGTGATGCTGACTTCTTCACTACCTGTAAAGTGCCTTGAGATGACGTGTTGTGAAATGGCACTATAGAAATAAACTGAATAGAATTGAATTTAATTAAACGTATCTGTTGCTCTCAGGCGGTGCACACATGTCAGACAATGTTACTGATGTTTGTCCATTTTATGCCTATTATTGAAACATATCGACCATCTTTTATTTCCTTTTTGCATCCAAACTTCACGGAGATGAAGATCAAGATGGCCGCTCCCATTTCAGGTTAATTCAGTGTTAAGCATAGAAGCTATTATTTGATCTAAATGTTCTCAGTCATTGTAGGAAATTATTTTTGTCAGTTCTTTCTTCAGTTTGTTAATACTTCCTGCTCCCCGTCTTTCTAAATGAAGTTTCCATCTTTTCTAGGACCTTTCCATCAATCATTTCTCTAAAGGAGAAGCTCCTGCAGCTGTTTTCACGCACGTCATCTGTTTCTGCTTGATTTCTACCTCTTCATTCTGGCTGACAGGCAGCAGTGGTGCCACTAATAGGGAAGCCACCGGTGCAATGCACTGGCCACCCAACTGGCCTCCCCACTGGTCAGTGTAAATTGTAGCAGCATCAGTTCAGCATTTCCTCCCATTCTGCACAGCCAGCGACGTAAACATTAAAAATCTCACAGTAAACCAGGATCTGAGGAGTTTTACTGAAGTCTTTCTGATTTCTACAGGCAGGTTCACCACTATAGGAGATTCAAAACCCTGAAATTATGCCTTTAGTTTCAGTGGCCCCATCTGGCCCCCCCTCTGTGAAACATTTCTGAAGACGTCACTGGCTGACAGACCGGGTCCTTGAAGGATCCAGTCCAGGTAGACCGGGTCCTTGAAGGATCCAGTCCAGGTAGACCAGGTTCTTGAAGGATCCAGTCCAGGTAGACCGGGTCCTTGAAGGATCCAGTCCAGGTAGACCAGGTTCTTGAAGGATCCAGTCCAGGTAGACCGGGTCCCTGGAGGCTGCAGCCTCACACCAGTGACCAGCAGACGTTCCTCCCCTCAGTCCCTGCAGGGGGAGGTCTGCGGCGCTCCCAGACTATCAGAGATAGTCCCTCCATTTCCTTCATTCTCCTGATTCAAGTTCATATTTCAATAAGGAGCAGTGCAAAACTTTTCCATCTGTTGACACGTCACATGCGGTAATAGATCAACTGCGAACACGCCCATTAACTGCATGAGCAGTTTTTTGATCCTATGACCAATTTATTCTTTATTTGACTTTAAAACAGGAGCTTTCATTGGTTCTGATCTTTACTGTTTAGGATGTTAGCAGATGAGGGACTGTGAGTAATTTCAAAAGTTAAAATAAAACTGCAGGAGCAACACTCAGAATATCAACAATAATGATAATAATACACTTATTAAAAACATTCATTACTGGAAGCTTAAAAATGAAAAAGAAAGTAGCTGTTAACTGGAAGGCTGCAGATTTTTAACGAATTCTGTGATGGTTTAGTTTTTGATGCAGTGGATGAAGCTCAGAGTCTCTCCTGAAATAATGTTCCAGCTGCTTTTGCTCCTAACTGAACCAAAACTGGCTTCGCCAGAACAGCAAGCTGTGCCAACAGCGCCCTCCTCTGACAAGAAAAGGTTTTCATTCCTCAGCTTCTGAAAAATCCTAAATCTTCTGCTTAAAGTAGCTGAAAGGCAGCGTTTCATGGATTAAATGAAGCACAGAAGTTTGCAGCATAATTAAATAAACCATAACCTGCAGCAACCTGCAGATTTCTGCTAACAGACACCAATAAATGAGCAAGAGAGCAGCCGTCCATCAGATGACACTAATGGCTGCCTGTTCATTGCATCTAAAACAGCTGATTGGTTCAACTTCCATGTTTTTAAAGCACAGCAAAAGAACAAAAACCTTGCATGAATGAAGAGATTTATTTTCAGAATAACTTTATTTACATGGATGAAGTGACTGAGGGTTTCATTAACATTAAGATGAAGGAAAACAGAAGAAACAGGAGAATTCAAACAGTTCAGGAAGCAGCTTTGCTCAAACGCAGATGACTAAATGATCAATAATCTGCCAGAGATGATCTGATTTCTCTTTATAATCAATCATTTGTATGCTGAAACAGAAAAAAAAAAAACATCCAGACTGAACTCAAGTGAATCTTTGCAAAAATAACCAGAAATCAACCTTTGGCTGAACTTTGAGATGATAAAGAAGCACCAGGATCTAAAGATATTCTGTTAAAATAAAAGCAGAAAGTAAACCAAACAAACCCGACATGAATCGTCCTCATTAAAGATCCATATTCTATCACACGTCACAGAACACAGCTTTGGTTTATTATAAAAAATTAAAATAAAACAACCTTTGCATCAGTAGATAGAGGTCACTGAACTTTGACTCATTATTCACCTCCATCACCTCCAGGTGCAAATAGTTCCCAGCTCCAGATCCATGCAACTGTTGCCCTAAACTAGTTCCCAGCTCCAGATGCATGCAACTGTTGCCCTAAACTAGTTCCCAGCTCCAGATCCATGCAACTGTTGCCCTAAACTAGTTCCCAGCTCCAGATGCATGCAACTGTTGCCCTAAACTAGTTCCCAGCTCCAGATGCATGCAACTGTTGACCTAAACTAGTTCCCAGCTCCAGATGCATGCAACTGTTGCCCTAAACTAGTTCCCAGCTCCAGATGCATGCAACTGTTGCCCTAAACTAGTTCCCAGCTCCAGATCCATGCAACTGTTGCCCTAAACTAGTTCCCAGCTCCAGATCCATGCAACTGTTGACCTAAACTAGTTCCCAGCTCCAGATCCATGCAACTGTTGACCTAAACTAGTTCCCAGCTCCAGATGCATGCAACTGTTGCCCTAAACTAGTTCCCAGCTCCAGATGCATGCAACTGTTGCCCTAAACTAGTTCCCAGCTCCAGATCCATGCAACTGTTGACCTAAACTAGTTCCCAGCTCCAGATCCATGCAACTGTTGACCTAAACTAGTTCCCAGCTCCAGATGCATGCAACTGTTGCCCTAAACTAGTTCCCAGCTCCAGATGCATGCAACTGTTGCCCTAAACTAGTTCCCAGCTCCAGATCCATGCAACTGTTGACCTAAACTAGTTCCCAGCTCCAAATCCATGCAACTGTTGCCCTAAACTAGTTCCCAGCTCCAAATCCATGCAACTGTTGACCTAAACTAGTTCCCAGCTCCAGATGCATGCAACTGTTGCCCTAAACTAGTTCCCAGCTCCAGATGCATGCAACTGTTGCCCTAAACTAGTTCCCAGCTCCAGATCCATGCAACTGTTGACCTAAACTAGTTCCCAGCTCCAGATGCATGCAACTGTTGCCCTAAACTAGTTCCCAGCTCCAGATCCATGCAACTGTTGACCTAAACTAGTTCCCAGCTCCAGATGCATGCAACTGTTGCCCTAAACTAGTTCCCAGCTCCAGATGCATGCAACTGTTGACCTAAACTAGTTCCCAGCTCCAGATCCATGCAACTGTTGCCCTAAACTAGTTCCCAGCTCCAGATGCATGCAACTGTTGCCCTAAACTAGTTCCCAGCTCCAGATCCATGCAACTGTTGCCCTAAACTAGTTCCCAGCTCCAGATGCATGCAACTGTTGCCCTAAACTAGTTCCCAGCTCCAGATGCATGCAACTGTTGACCTAAACTAGTTCCCAGCTCCAGATGCATGCAACTGTTGCCCTAAACTAGTTCCCAGCTCCAGATGCATGCAACTGTTGCCCTAAACTAGTTCCCAGCTCCAGATCAATGCAACTGTTGACCTAAACTAGTTCCCAGCTCCAGATCCATGCAACTGTTGACCTAAACTAGTTCCCAGCTCCAGATGCATGCAACTGTTGCCCTAAACTAGTTCCCAGCTCCAGATGCATGCAACTGTTGCCCTAAACTAGTTCCCAGCTCCAGATCCATGCAACTGTTGACCTAAACTAGTTCCCAGCTCCAGATCCATGCAACTGTTGACCTAAACTAGTTCCCAGCTCCAGATGCATGCAACTGTTGCCCTAAACTAGTTCCCAGCTCCAGATGCATGCAACTGTTGCCCTAAACTAGTTCCCAGCTCCAGATCCATGCAACTGTTGCCCTAAACTAGTTCCCAGCTCCAGATGCATGCAACTGTTGCCCTAAACTAGTTCCCAGCTCCAGATGCATGCAACTGTTGACCTAAACTAGTTCCCAGCTCCAGATGCATGCAACTGTTGCCCTAAACTAGTTCCCAGCTCCAGATGCATGCAACTGTTGCCCTAAACTAGTTCCCAGCTCCAGATCCATGCAACTGTTGCCCTAAACTAGTTCCCAGCTCCAGATCCATGCAACTGTTGACCTAAACTAGTTCCCAGCTCCAGATCCATGCAACTGTTGACCTAAACTAGTTCCCAGCTCCAGATGCATGCAACTGTTGCCCTAAACTAGTTCCCAGCTCCAGATGCATGCAACTGTTGCCCTAAACTAGTTCCCAGCTCCAGATCCATGCAACTGTTGACCTAAACTAGTTCCCAGCTCCAGATCCATGCAACTGTTGACCTAAACTAGTTCCCAGCTCCAGATGCATGCAACTGTTGCCCTAAACTAGTTCCCAGCTCCAGATGCATGCAACTGTTGCCCTAAACTAGTTCCCAGCTCCAGATCCATGCAACTGTTGACCTAAACTAGTTCCCAGCTCCAAATCCATGCAACTGTTGCCCTAAACTAGTTCCCAGCTCCAAATCCATGCAACTGTTGACCTAAACTAGTTCCCAGCTCCAGATGCATGCAACTGTTGCCCTAAACTAGTTCCCAGCTCCAGATGCATGCAACTGTTGCCCTAAACTAGTTCCCAGCTCCAGATCCATGCAACTGTTGACCTACACTAGTTCCCAGCTCCAGATGCATGCAACTGTTGCCCTAAACTAGTTCCCAGCTCCAGATCCATGCAACTGTTGCCCTAAACTAGTTCCCAGCTCCAGATGCATGCAACTGTTGCCCTAAACTAGTTCCCAGCTCCAGATGCATGCAACTGTTGACCTAAACTAGTTCCCAGCTCCAGATGCATGCAACTGTTGCCCTAAACTAGTTCCCAGCTCCAGATGCATGCAACTGTTGCCCTAAACTAGTTCCCAGCTCCAGATCAATGCAACTGTTGACCTAAACTAGTTCCCAGCTCCAGATCCATGCAACTGTTGACCTAAACTAGTTCCCAGCTCCAGATGCATGCAACTGTTGCCCTAAACTAGTTCCCAGCTCCAGATGCATGCAACTGTTGCCCTAAACTAGTTCCCAGCTCCAGATCCATGCAACTGTTGACCTAAACTAGTTCCCAGCTCCAGATCCATGCAACTGTTGACCTAAACTAGTTCCCAGCTCCAGATGCATGCAACTGTTGCCCTAAACTAGTTCCCAGCTCCAGATGCATGCAACTGTTGCCCTAAACTAGTTCCCAGCTCCAGATCCATGCAACTGTTGACCTAAACTAGTTCCCAGCTCCAAATCCATGCAACTGTTGCCCTAAACTAGTTCCCAGCTCCAAATCCATGCAACTGTTGACCTAAACTAGTTCCCAGCTCCAGATCCATGCAACTGTTGACCTAAACTAGTTCCCAGCTCCAGATGCATGCAACTGTTGCCCTAAACTAGTTCCCAGCTCCAGATCCATGCAACTGTTGACCTAAACTAGTTCCCAGCTCCAGATCCATGCAACTGTTGACCTAAACTAGTTCCCAGCTCCAGATGCATGCAACTGTTGCCCTAAACTAGTTCCCAGCTCCAGATGCATGCAACTGTTGCCCTAAACTAGTTCCCAGCTCCAGATGCATGCAACTGTTGCCCTAAACTAGTTCCCAGCTCCAGATGCATGCAACTGTTGCCCTAAACTAGTTCCCAGCTCCAGATGCATGCAACTGTTGCCCTAAACTAGTTCCCAGCTCCAGATGCATGCAACTGTTGCCCTAAACTAGTTCCCAGCTCCAAATCCATGCAACTGTTGCCCTAAACTAGTTCCCAGCTCCAAATCCATGCAACTGTTGACCTAAACTAGTTCCCAGCTCCAGATCCATGCAACTGTTGACCTAAACTAGTTCCCAGCTCCAGATGCATGCAACTGTTGCCCTAAACTAGTTCCCAGCTCCAGATGCATGCAACTGTTGCCCTAAACTAGTTCCCAGCTCCAGATGCATGCAACTGTTGCCCTAAACTAGTTCCCAGCTCCAGATGCATGCAACTGTTGCCCTAAACTAGTTCCCAGCTCCAGATGCATGCAACTGTTGCCCTAAACTAGTTCCCAGCTCCAAATCCATGCAACTGTTGCCCTAAACTAGTTCCAAGCTCCAGATCCATGCAACTGTTGCCCTAAACTAGTTCCCAGCTCCAAATCCATGCAACTGTTGCCCTAAACTAGTTCCAAGCTCCAGATCCATGCAACTGTTGACCTAAACTAGTTCCCAGCTCCAGATGCATGCAACTGTTGCCCTAAACTAGTTCCCAGCTCCAGATGCATGCAACTGTTGCCCTAAACTAGTTCCCAGCTCCAGATGCATGCAACTGTTGCCCTAAACTAGTTCCCAGCTCCAGATGCATGCAACTGTTGCCCTTAACTAGTTCCCAGCTCCAAATCCATGCAACTGTTGCCCTAAACTAGTTCCCAGCTCCAAATCCATGCAACTGTTGACCTAAACTAGTTCCCAGCTCCAGATCCATGCAACTGTTGACCTAAACTAGTTCCCAGCTCCAGATGCATGCAACTGTTGCCCTAAACTAGTTCCCAGCTCCAGATGCATGCAACTGTTGCCCTAAACTAGTTCCCAGCTCCAGATGCATGCAACTGTTGCCCTAAACTAGTTCCCAGCTCCAAATCCATGCAACTGTTGCCCTAAACTAGTTCCCAGCTCCAGATCCATGCAACTGTTGACCTAAACTAGTTCCCAGCTCCAGATGCATGCAACTGTTGCCCTAAACTAGTTCCCAGCTCCAGATGCATGCAACTGTTGCCCTAAACTAGTTCCCAGCTCCAGATGCATGCAACTGTTGCCCTAAACTAGTTCCCAGCTCCAGATGCATGCAACTGTTGCCCTAAACTAGTTCCCAGCTCCAGATGCATGCAACTGTTGCCCTAAACTAGTTCCCAGCTCCAGATGCATGCAACTGTTGCCCTAAACTAGTTCCCAGCTCCAAATCCATGCAACTGTTGCCCTAAACTAGTTCCCAGCTCCAAATCCATGCAACTGTTGACCTAAACTAGTTCCCAGCTCCAGATCCATGCAACTGTTGACCTAAACTAGTTCCCAGCTCCAGATGCATGCAACTGTTGCCCTAAACTAGTTCCCAGCTCCAGATGCATGCAACTGTTGCCCTAAACTAGTTCCCAGCTCCAGATGCATGCAACTGTTGCCCTAAACTAGTTCCAAGCTCCAGATGCATGCAACTGTTGCCCTAAACTAGTTCCAAGCTCCAGATGCATGCAACTGTTGCCCTAAACTAGTTCCCAGCTCCAAATCCATGCAACTGTTGACCTAAACTAGTTCCCAGCTCCAGATCCATGCAACTGTTGACCTAAACTAGTTCCCAGCTCCAGATGCATGCAACTGTTGCCCTAAACTAGTTCCCAGCTCCAGATGCATGCAACTGTTGCCCTAAACTAGTTCCCAGCTCCAGATGCATGCAACTGTTGCCCTAAACTAGTTCCAAGCTCCAGATCCATGCAACTGTTGACCTAAACTAGTTCCCATCTGTGTTTAACAAGGAAAGCCAGTAGGGGGCAGCATAGAGTTCCTCCACAGCCTGTCCTGCAGGTTTTAGATCGAACCTCATTCAGATCAGTGCAATATCAAAGAATGTTTCTCAGAAGAAAGGGGGGGGGGGGGGGGGGGGGGGGGGGGGGGGTAGGATTGATGCAAAGAGTAGATGAGAGGTTCTTTATTGATTGATGACTTTATTGATCTCACAGTGGAGAAATTGACTTCAAATGTCTTTTGATGCTGTTGATAAGTTTGTGTCTGTTAAATGTGGCCATCTTCAAGGATCATGAAGCAGAGAAGAAGCATTCAGATTTCAGGATCAATGCACTGAGGGTAGGGGGGGGGGCTGTGGGATATCTAAGTCCCCCAGACGGGTAGACTGTCCCTGCAGAGCAGAACTCACACAATCTAACTGGCCTATTTCTGGACTGGGTGAGGAGGCAAAGAGAAATCCATGCATGCATTGAGAGAACATGTTTCCTCCATGCAGCATCAGCAGAGGAGAAGAGATCAAATAATCGGCAGCTTTCCAGACCTTTTCATGAAATAATCTGAGGCTCTGCAGCAGCATCAGGAAGAACCCGCCTGCAGCGCTTCTTCACAGGGACTCTGGGTCACATGACCTGAGCCTGTACTCCGGTTTTAAAGCGGAACGAAGACGTCTGCAATGGAATTACAAAAAACAGGCAGAGGAATGTTTAAAAAAGCCCCAGAAACCTGAACGTAATCAAGGTCAAAGGTCAAGTAGAAGCTCTGCAATGAGTGGTTCCCATCATTCCACCTTAATGTGAAGGTTTTTAGAGGCTCATTTAAAAAAGGGAAACTCAGGTTAATCTTTTAGACTTTTAAAGTTCGATGTCTGGAGTTTTATTACAAATATCAGAGAATAAAAGAGACAAAAAGCTTCGGTGAAATTAATCATCTTCCTCCAATATAGTCAAATTCAATAAATCTGAATATTAGTGAAGAGTTGGTTTAATTGAAGGATTCGATTCACTCAGTTAAAGACATAAAGCTGAGTTTGATACAGAATTTATTTCTCTTTAATTTTCTGTTTACATTTCAGACACGAATAAAACATCAGACCAATAAAAACAGTTTAATAGTCTGACTTCCTGCTCAGCGGCTGCCAGGCTGGTTCTTTAAAGGTTCTAATCTGACAAACGGACCTCAGAGGAACTAATTTTTTTGTTTGATCGTAGATGGTTGCTATGACGATGGTTGCAGCTTCCTTCTCCTCCTGTCGCTGTCAGGATTCAGCTGTTTTCAGTGTTACACATGAAAGATAGAAAAGTTAGAAAACTGCAATATGGATAAAGCAGATTCTGAATAATCCAGATGATCCTCCAGATGCAGACGTCCAGATGCAGACGTCCAGTGGCTGCAGACCACGGAATCAGACCCACAGGCGACTAAATCACAGTCGGACATGTTTCTACGTTTGTTGAAGGTTTATTTTAAAGGTGAATGAACAGAAAACTGCAGCTGTTAGCTCTGCATGCTAACCTAAGTAAAACCGTACGGAAGTAAACCAGCATGAAGACAAATTCACTCCAACATAAAATCATGACAGTCAAACATTTTCATTTTTCAAGGCTTTTTTTGTTTGCTTCCTCCAGCAGTTTGTCGCTTCTCTTTATTCTCCACAGATGAAGCAGAGAAACGGTTCCCTGACATGTGGAGCCGAGCCTCTGGATTCCCACGCCGAGGCCTCAGGTATGTTCGGTTCCTGAAAGCAGCATTCCCAAAATAAATCAACCAAATATCGTCTTTTTTTTTAACATAATGACTTCTATGTTTGTGCTTCCAGCGTCGGTATCAGCTAACGGAGATCTAAGCCAGGTCTCCGCCATCAGCTTCGGATTTCCTCAGCGTCTCTCTGTGGTTAGGCTGAGCTCACATACTGGTTTCACAGGGCGGAGTCAAACTCCCATCCAGTTCGATGTGGTTTTCCTGTTTTTCTCCAGCCTGTCGCTCGCGGGCCGCCGCCCCCTCGCCTCCTCCCAGAGCCACCAGCTCCTGGGTGCAGTTGAGTGGGCTGGCCTTAGCTGAGCTGGAGCTAATGCATGAGCCAGCAGCAGCCCTATCCATGTGATTCTTCCCCTGGTGCATTAAGCCGGCCTGTTGTCCTTCACCTTCTAAGCTCCTGATTATGGGACGCTCACCTGCAGACTCACGGGACGGGGACTGCGGTAAGGTCAGCGCAGATGTGGCGTCCTCTGGAGCAGCGGGGAACACCTCTTCAGGCGGAAGCTGCTGGACGGCGGCGGGGGCCGTTACTGGTGTCATGGCGGCTGTGAGGACGTCGCCCTCAGAGCCGATGAGGTCGACCTTCATGGTTTCAAAGCTTCCGGCTCTTCGTAGCACCAGGCTCGCTCCCTCTGCTGCCGTTCTTTGGGGAGTGGACACAAACTCATACAAGCCCTCTTTGATCATTGTCATGGGGGGGTCCCTGTCGGGGCCCCGGGTCGTTTCTGATGTGCTGATCTGACTTAAATCCAAGGGAGGGGGGATAGAGGACCTCAGACTGCTTTGACCTCCCCTGACCCCCGCTAACGCAGAGCTAGCCTCTTCCTGTTCAGCAGCAGAAGGTTGCTGGGTTGGACAGGAGGTGGTCTTCGTCTCCTCCTGGGCAGGTGGTTCTTGCTGCTCCTCTCTGGACTCGTACGGACGGTGATGAGGAGACGCCGTATTCAGCAGCGGTTTTAGGGCCTCGGGGGAGCTCCACTGTGGGACCTCCTCGTACCGCTGCGTCCTGGCTGGGCTGCAGACCTCCGTGTTGGAGTAATGTTTGTGGTAGCTCCAGCGACTCGGGGACAGGTGGTTGTCCGCCGGACATTTGTTCTCTTCTTTCTTCTCCACCAGGACATCTGTGAGTTCCATACTGCGAGCAAAGGCGTCTTTCAGGTTAATGGAGACGATGCTTCCGCTTCTCTTGGCTCTTTCTAGAGCCTCCCGTCTCTTGATGGCCTTCTCTTGCCTCTTCTGTTCTCGGTAGAATTCAGAGAAGTTGTTGACGATGATTGGGATGGGGAGAGCAATGACCAGCACGCCTGCAATGCAGCAAAGACCTCCCACGATTTTGCCCAGCAGCGTTTGTGGATAGATGTCGCCGTATCCGACTGTCGTCATGGTAATAGTGGCCCACCAGAAGGAGGCAGGGATGCTGGTGAACTTAGTGGAGTCCTCGTCCTTCTCTGCAAAGAACACCAAGCTAGAGAAGATCATGATCCCCATAGCCAGGAAGAGGATCAGCAGCCCCAGCTCGTTGTAGCTTCTCCGCAGAGTGAAGCCCAGGGATTGGAGTCCTGTGGAATGCCTCGCCAGCTTCAGGATCCTCAGGATCCTCATGATACGGAAAATCTGGACAACGCGGCGCACGTTCTGGAACTGCATCACGCTCTTGTTAGACTCAGTCAGGCAGAGCGTCACGTAATAAGGCAGTATAGCCAGCAGGTCTATGATGTTCAGCGGTGCTTTGATGAAGTTCCACTTGTTAGGCGCTGACAACAGGCGGAGCAGGTACTCCATGGTGAACCAGGCGATGCACACGGCTTCCACGTGGGCTAGGCTGGGGTTGTCATTGAACTGACCAAACTCATCCACTACCTGAAGCTCTGGCAGAGTGTTGAGGGACAATGAGATGGTGGAAATGATGATGAACAGGATGGAGACCATGGCCAGGACCTGGAGGAGAAGAACAGCCAGTCAGATGTTTGAATGATCCACCAAGTCAACCAACAACATGGCCGCCAGTTGATTGTCTGGAATTACATCATAATAGGAATAAAAACATCTTTTATTTCCATTAATTTCTTCCAAATCCAGTTTGTTTGCTTCAAATGTAAACCTTTAGTGGAATAAAGAATCAGTCTGAGCAGGAAATGTGGGGCCCTAAGCAAAGACAGGCAGGGGCCCCTCTGAATGGAGAAGACATAAACAGCCCCATTCTCCAGATATAGAAATGTTAATAGAATAGACATCCATTATCTGTTCTAGGTTGTGTCCCTCTCTTCTTGTCCCTTTTCTTCTTGTTTTCCTCTCTATGTTTTGTACTCAGCTGACTTTTCATGCTGTCTCTAAAGGAATGAAAGATTTTTTCCAAGCACTAAGCTCACTTAGCTGATTGCTCCTTCCTGTGTTTCCAAAAAGGCCAAAGTAAATAACCCAGTCCTTCTTTTCACTGTAGACAAGCCATGATCTGCTTATCTGTTCTCCATTTTTCATTTGGATGAAATAATAGCTGCATGAATCATGACAGCAGACAAGATAGAGGAGAGCAGGAGGCGGGGTTACCAATCTACTCGCTCTGGAGAGCAGAGTTCGCTGCTTTTAGATGTTGTCTCCAAAGTCTCCAGTAGCAGAAAAAAGTCTCTAGATTTGGCGCTAGGAGCTTTTTAGAAATCAAAGTGCTAGAGGGGTCTGAAAAGTGGCTAAATATAGCGACTAAAGCGCTAAGTTGGCAACACTGCTCTTTGCATGGTTTGTTTTCAAATGGTTTGCTGCTGTCTGTTTGGACCTTTCTGAACATGTGCAGCAAATGGACTGATCCAATATGGTGGACACTGAAGGGGGGGGGCTGAGACACACTTATTATAAGCGTTCTGATGGAATTTTAGCCAAAAGATTTTTATCAAAAAATAATTAATGAGCAGAAATAAGGAATAGTTGTATTAACCATACATGGAAACAGAATTTTATGGGGCCCCCAGGAACTTGGGGCCCCAGGAGCTGCCTAGTATTGCCTAATGGTAACCACCCCCCTGCTCTGAGGAGGCCAACAGGAAGTAAACCCTGATCTGTTTGACATAAAGCCACCTGGTGCCGTTCCTCATCGTTTTATGTTGAGAAGATAGAATAGAATAGATTTACTTTATTTATCCCAAGCTGGGAAATTGCAGTGTAGCAGCAGCTTTACACATAGTGACAGTCACAACACAATAAGATAAAGAAAAAGTAAAAAAAATCACATAACATCCACACGTATTTCCATTATAAAAGTACAGTGAACAGTCCTAAGGTGCAGTGAACAAATTATAAATAATGTATTAAAAACATGAAGTGCAGTACAGTGCTGGTTACTAGATATTAGGGATGGGACGATTTATGAAAACCGTCAGAACCGTTCGGTTCGACTGTCTCGGTTCGGTTCGACTGTCTCGGTTCGGTTGGCGTGTGTTTCGTTCGGTTCATGCGCTGCTCCTTTTTCTCATAGGCGAAGCGTTTACACTCCAGAGCAGAAGGTGGCGGTACTGCGACCAAAGCCAACCACCAGTAGTAAACAAGAAGAAGAAGCAGCGAAGCAGCGTAGCCGGGTGTAGCAGGGAAAAAAAATCAGTTGTTGTGGAGAATTGTGTGGGTATGGCGAGTGGGAAAGAACAGGAGTTGGAAGACGCGCCAGCAGCACTTTATAGGTCTGCTGTATGGGACCACTTTGCATTTAGAGTGACCTACGATGACGGCGGGAAGAAAGCTGCGGATAAAAGTGCAACAGTGTGCAAGCATTGTGCAACACGTTTTGTTTATGCTAACAGCAACACGACCAACATGTCAGGCTAACCCCGAAATCCCTCATACTCCATCAGCGCTCCGCCCCGCTGCGCTCCAGACCGGCTGCTCAAAGCAAAGCCTGCAGCCTCCACTGTGGCTCTGTCTGCTCCCCTCTGAGTTCCTTGGAGATGGTAGAGGGCATGCGCCAGATGATTAAATTCAAAGCAGCAAAACATACGGAAATGATCCAGGGTTTCTGCGGATCATTTAAAATAATTACAATCCATTATTTTTTGGGGGATTTTTTCATTAATTTCATAATTTTTTATGGAATTTCGGTGTAACAATCAACATGTATTGAATCGAACCGAAAACCGTGACCAGAAACCGTGAATCGAACCGAACCGTGGATTTTGTGAATCGTTCCACCCCTAATATATATATTAGGGTGACCAAACGTCCGTATTTCACGTCCTGTCCCGGGTTTTTTTTAGAAAGTGAGGAAATGTCCTGATTTCACTTGCGCAGGACGCTGCGTGTGACGTAATCCCTGAGCCGCGTCAGTGCGGGCAGCCCTGCTCTTAATCAGAGGCTCTGTTCGAAAACCTGGGCTGCATCCTCCAAGGACGCGGTCTACCTAGACTGGATCCTCCAAGGACGCGGTCTACCTAGACTGGATCCTCCAAGGACGCGGTCTACCTAGACTGGATCCTTCGAAGTCCTTGAAAATAAGGAGACCGGAAGAGTTTTGGCTGTAAATTCGAACAGGTCCTCCCTTCAGCGGGTTTTACCGCCGTATGCTCTGTTGCTTAGCAACCGTGAAAGTTGACACACAAAGCAGGAAAAGAATGAATACCGAAGTTTTCAAAACTGTTTGTTTATTTATTTATTTTTTTAAAGTTAAAGTGAACAAAGACTACACTCAAGAATCCAGAGTGGAATAAAGGTTCCAACCAGCGGGAGCAGGAACAAATAAAATCAAATGTAATGATAGAAACCTTAGTCAGTTAAATAACCTGCTGCTGTCATTCTGCACATCTCTGATGTTGCTGCTATTTTCAAATATCCATTCCTGTAAAAATGTTCATAGCTGCATATTGGTTATTTATTCCCCAGTTTTATATTGTTAAAACACTTTACAGGATTTTATTGTTTATATTTTAACTCTTCCCTATTATGTTATTCTTATACATTTTTCTAAGGTCCTCATCTGTTTGACCATTTTCAATAATCTTTCTGCTGCTGTAAATCTGCCCATTGTGGGACAATAAAGGGATTTTCTATTCTATTCTATAAAAGGGTTAGAAATACATAAGTAAATCTAAACAATGTATCTACAAAAGATATCTGCAAAATCTCTAATATTCAACAACAAAAAATACTTAGTTAAGCATATTGTGCAAAACAGCAATAAAAAAATTAAACTCCTATCAGATTTATAGTCTCCCCCCTGCAGATCTATTAGAATCTGTCCTTAAATTCCAGCCAAACCCATTTACACAATAACAGATAAAAACCTTTAGATAAACCAAACATTACCGCCACATATCTGACTCTATAACCATTAAAACAACTATTTTCATTCATTTCAGACGGAACTATTCACAGACTGGATTATATTAAACTGAACTTCCAATTTTCACCACTGTTCGGCGCCAAGTAACATTTCCTCTGATCACGGAGCAAATCCCGATGATGAGACTTTTGTTCTTTCAATCAACCCACCCACCCCCACCCCCCGCTCCAAGGTGTCCTGGTTTTCCCAAATGAAAATATGGTCACCCTAATATATATATATATAGATCAGTCTGAACGCGGCTCCACTTCTACTGTCCTCCTAATGAAGGTAACCCAGTGATAGAAATGCAAAGTCTAGATTTCCATTAGACTGAAGCTGCGTTCAGGAGACAAACGAGAGAAGAAACGAGTGTGGATTGTCACGCTGTGGTGAACTTCCTGCTGCAGACCTGACTTCAAACAGATGTTTTTACAGAGCATCTGGACCGTTCAGGGTGGAAAACATTTATTTTATCGTTCATAGAAATAAAGACAGAATAAGACTCTAGATAATCAACCCAAGATTGTTCAACAGCTAGAAATAAATAATTCATTCTTTGGCTCCCAAAAGCATTTTAACATCCCAAATTTGGCCCATAAAGTAAAAAGTTTGGACGGCCCTGAATAAAGAGCCGAGGTTTTCCAGCCTGATCCTGTTCCTCCTCAGACCTGCTTAAAGCTGCTCTCTGCAGGCTGCTGGGGGGGGCAGGGGGCCCTGAGACCCTCCAGAGTGATGGATGGATGACGATGATTGTGGTCGATCAGGTCAGAGCTCAGATGTTAGTGAACTCAGTGAATCCTTCATTCATCATGATGAGCTTTGGGAAAAGCTGAACTCTAAACTTTTAGAAACGTCTGGTTCTGCTTCCTGCTGGAATGATGCAACGAAAGCAGCCGGACGTTTAGCTGGTTTGGATCTAAATCCGCCCTCGCCGTCATCCTAATGGCGGCCATGTTGGAAAAGTGGTGGCTTTCTTTAATCAGATCTGGGACCAAACAGGACCTGCTGTTGCTTCACATCTGTAAACATCTGCCGTCCGCAGAGACCCTCATGGTCCACAGCAGTGGAGCAGACTGTTAAAGGTCTGAGGCGGTTCGTCAGATAATGATCCTCAGCCAGACGATGATGTGAGCAGAGGTCAATGAAAGATGACCTCAGATTATTTCTGATGACATAAATCCAGTGTTATTTGAGCTGCTTCCATTTTCCCCAAACAGCAGAGAGAAACATCCTTTTAGGACCGGCCCTCGGTTTAATGGGCGCCATTAGCACCGCAACGAGAAACAATTAGCCAGCGTTAGCATTAGCATTGATCCTGGCCCGTGGTTGGAGATCCGTCTGTTTTGGATCAAAGCGTTCACCGTTTCTTTCTTCTTATTTTTATCCTATCCAGCGTCTTATTCTCATCCCACCGTCACCATTACGGAGCAACCAAACTCCCTCCCTGCATTTAACCCCTCCCCTTGGGGAGCAGTGGGCTGCCATTGTGTGGCGCCCGGGGAGCAGGGTGGGGTTAAGGGTCATGCTTAGTAAGAATGGGTGTCTGTGGGAGTGGGGCTCAAACTCAGAACCTCTGGATTCCAAGCGCTAACCACTAGACCGCCGCTCCCTTAATGGCCGCTACCCCCTTAATGGGCGCCGCTCCCTTAATGGCCGCCGCTCCTTAATGGCTGCCATCTCTTCCACTGTGTTCAGGGATGATGGCTGCCAGGCTGTGTCTTTCTGCAGCTGAATGGTGCGTCTGGATGTGCTAATAGGATAGCATCATGTTAGCTGCAGGGCTGTGCTATAAAGCTACGGCTGTTTTTAGTGCCGTGATGCAGAGAGAGAGAGATTGATGAGGAAGGCATGAACACGGCTAACGCTAGCAGAGTGCTAATTCCTGCAGCTGAGGGGAAGCGTGATAAAAGAGCTTCTTGCTCAGAAAGCGACACCAACGCATCATCATCTAGTCTCCTGCACTCAAAGGATCAAAGCGTCGGATGTTAATAAAAACATTAACTGTTTTAAGGATACGAAACGCCTCGTTTAAATTCTCAGACGTTAAAAGTTGTATCAGTTTCAGCCTAAAAGCAAATGAAAAGCTAAGCTAACTGCTAGCTGGCTATGGCAGAAGCTCAGGGTGTTTGTGGCCTGAGGGCGTCTTACGCTGGATCCACCGCTTCTGATTTAAAGCACCTTTTCTAGAATATTTCAGGTCTACAGGAACAAACAGGCCTCAGGTCAGCTCTCACCCACTGGGAGTGAGACTCACCCATCTCAGTGTCACACTCTCACTCCATATTCAAAATTTCTCACACTAAAACATGACGGACATTAAAACTAAACTCCGTCATGTATAAAAACACCATGGTGGACATCCAAAGGTTTGGTTTCTCTACCTGCTGCTGTTTTTAGGCCCAGTTTTAGTCCATGTTTTGCTCACAGGTTAAATAATTATTGCTCAGTCTAGTTTAATAATCTCTCGTTGGAATTTAGGAATAATTAAACCAACATAAATATTTTAATTCTTAAACTTTCAGGTTTGACTCTCAAACCCATAGAAGCTCCAGAAAAAGAAGAAGAATGATTTTATTTAATTTTGATGTAGTCAGACCAACCAGAGAGGATGAGCAGAACAGCTCAGTCACCCATAGAGGAGGAACCACAGGGATGTTCTCATTTTATTATTTATTTTCTTATTAATGCATCCTTATTTTGGTCTGTTGAATATGTTAACTTTATTTCCATCACATTTTCCAAATGAAACATCCAGAGAAGTGTCTCCTGTCACTTATAAGATCTACAGCCTCCTAGAAGGTCTGAACTGTTCAGCTGTTTTATTAACTAATAACATAATGAATGAAGCTTTTAATCATTAGTCTGTTACCAAATATTCATACATGTTCTAGTTTGCATCGGATTCAATCTGGTTCCTGTTTCAGTGCCAGTAATAACTTATTCATTCCCCCATTGCTTATTTTACTAGAACTGCAGAGAATAATTAATGAACAAAGTTGTGAAATTCTTAGTTTTAAGTAAATTAAAGATGCAATTATTTTAGTAAGGCCCGTTCTGCTTTACTTCAATTCTCTAAAAATCACCAGAATATAGAAAATAATATAGATTGTGAGGAAAATGTTCCACATAACCACAGATCACGTGTTGTTCAGCATCATTTACTGTTCTCTAAAAAATTCCACGTTTTGCTGCTTATTTTCATTTGAATCCTCTGCAAACCTCCAACCTATAGCTGCACCTCACAGGGTTTCCTGTCCAAACTATTTCAAAATCTCTCCCCAATGTTTGGTGAAAAGTTTGCAGAGGGAGGAGCCTAGCTGCTTCTTCACCACATTTAGCTGTTTAGCATCAAACTGTGGAGATCAGAGGATTTATTCATGTTTTTCCTTCTGTCAGGCTTCCTGTGAACGTCTCTAACTGGACGTTTGCTTTAAACTCTGTTCCTTTCTGGCAAAGTAAAAACCTTCTTCCAGCCAAAGATGGCCGTCGGGCTTGTTCTGTTTCACAATATTTTATCCAGAGCTTTTATAATGTCTGAGCCCGGTGACACCGAGGCTTTTCTCGCAGCCTCTGAAAGGACACTTCAGGATAATTGTAATAGGATTGAGCTGCTATCTATAGAAAGGATAGAGAGAGGTCAGAAGTGGTTTTCGCTCAGGACAGAAAGAATCAAGCTGTAGATGACCACTGTGAGACCTGAGGGGTATCGGAGGAAGCAGGATGGATGCCGTCCTCTATCACCCAAAGCTCAAATATCAAACCGATTCCCATCATTCCTATAGCGCCGATCAGAGCCGGTCATCTCAGGACGCTTTACAGACACTATTCAGACGTTTCTGTCAAGGAGAACCAGTCCTCTTTGGTTTAACCTGATCTGTGCATCAGTGTCTGTTAAAATTAAGGGGATGGGAGATTTCCTAAAAGGCGGGATGGCTGCAGCATAAGCAGACCGTCACACATCTGAACACAGAGCATGTGTGACATCAGCCGGAAAACTGCACGGAGGAGACGGCAGCTCCCTGCAGGAGGAGGGAAAAGGACTTCAGCTGCTGTAGGGCCTGCAGAGCAGAGCCGACAGCTGGGTTTGTTCAGCATCATGCAGAACCGACTCCTCCTTCCCTCAGTGACTTCGTTTAAGGGCAGAAATCAACTCAGGGACACTGGAAAATGATCGGTATTATTAACAGTGTTTCTGAGAGAAATGGAAAGGAAACCATCTCAGAATCTTCTAACTTAAAGTCATATGAACGTCTCAGCCAACGTGGCCCAATAAGAAAGAAACCATGTGCTTTCCACTCCAACATTCTGGAGTACAGTATTCACTAGAAATGTCTCTACTAGATTAAACATCCTGTAGAGACGGCAAACAAAGCAAGAAGATGAGAAGAATGACAGAAATAAAGAGACGAAGCAGAAACCAGCAGAGAGCAGGGGAGGCGCCTGCAGGTTTGGCCACCTTGCAGCATCTTAATGGCTTAATGGCTGCCAAATGCTATGACCTTGGCACCCAGGACAGGTTCTAAGAATTACCTGGAACACACAAGCTGCTTTAGGAGATGGACGCTGGCACAGGTATTAAGGAATGGAGAAGGAACCAAGGCCCAAGAGTTGGGCTGCAGAAACCCTTCTCCATTTGACACATATATATATATATATATATATATATATATATATATATATATATATATATATATATATATATATATATATATATATATATGTATATATATATATAGGATCACGTTCCTGACTCAACAGATTTAGATAGATAGAGATTTAAAGAAGACTGGAAACTCAAAGGAGGTGGTTTGCAGTAGTGATCAACAGATGATGTCATCCAGATGTTACTGTGAAGATCCATCCCTGCAGCCCAGATGTTCAACTGATGGCCGCTGGTTTTCAGCCATATTATTTACCCAGAGAGGTCAGCAGTGTTCTGCTAGTAACCGTTTATACTCCACCTTCTGCTGTTGCCAACACTGCATGTGATGTCATCATTTCTGTTGTTGCTAAGCTACAGACACAACAGCCAAATACATTAGTGGGAATAACTGGAGATTTTAATCACATCTCTCTCTCTGCTACGCTGCCAATGTTCCAACAGTCTGTTAGCTGCTGCACCACAGAAAACTAAAAGCTGGACTTTTTTTATGCAAATGTCGGGGATTCCTAGATCTATGAAGTTAGACATCCTCTAAGGAAATCAGATTAGAATCTATTTTTATTTATTCAGATAATAAACCACTTTATAAGAAACAACCTGCATTAAAAACAACTGTCTGCTGTGGAGAGCCTTCCTCCATCATCATCATCATCATCATCATCATCATCATCATCAGAGCTCAAGCAGCTGATAAAGAAGGCCGCTCTGTTCTAGGAACTCCTCTAGAACCTCTGAAGATGAGGAAGATGATGGACAGCAGTGAGCATCCTCTTCATCAGACAGTTAGACCAACAGAGGGTCTTCAGTCAGGCTTCTCTGCAGATCTGCTGCAACACAGACCTCTACAGTAGATCTTTACTGCCCACAGCATCAACACCTATATGTTGGTGAATAAAGGCTGAGGAGTCAACAATAAATTCCCTTTAGGATTAATAAAGATTTTTAAGTTGAATTTAAACAGATTTTTATTGATTTTATCTGATTTAAGATGTTTTTTTATGAAGCGAATGGAGACGATGTGTTGGAATTTATAGCTGAAAAAATAAACTGAACTGAAAGAACTTTGATGGATAGTGATAAAGCATTTTCCTTTGATATTAATACTATAAAAATCATGTTTTACTCGGTTCTGTTAGTTGAGCTAACTGGTTTATCCCCACAGAAAGATTTTAGGTCTGACGATGGAGGTTACAGGAACAGAGTCCAGACTTTCCTGTGTTCTAGTCAGGAACAGACTTGGTGAGGAAACAAGTCGTGTTCCAGTGAACTGAGAACCGGATTAGACTTACTAAAGCTCTGAGTTAAAGTTGAACTCCTTTTGGAATCTGGTTTTCAGTCCTGCAGGATCTGAGATGTTCTCCTTATGGATGATAACATCATGGAAGCTGTTTCTTCTAACTGTTCCTCAGCTCTAGTTAAGTGTTTGGTAGAGGAGCTCTAAACCTGCTCTGGCTTCATTTAACTGACGGTCACGTCCCTCAGAAGCCTCCTGGTTACTCCTCTCTCCATCCTCCAACCAGCTGTGATAGAGTCATCATCCCATCTGCTCCTAAAAATGGCAAATACCCTGAAACACTTCATTCCAATCAATTCTTCATATTGGATCTATTTCTTTTCATCTTGGTAAATTTATTTAACAGATTTGCTGCATGATGAGGAACAGAGGAGGGATCAATGGGGGCCACTGCTCTTTACTTTGAACCAGCAGGGCGGCCATCTTTATTCCCACAGGAAGGAATTAGTCGGTTTCTCCAAAAGCGTCAGGAATATGTTGAGGACGTTCTCTGCTGTCAGGAGGATCAAATGTTCTCCATCTGGGTGGTGGTTTGATGGAGACTGATGGGCCGCTGATATTTACAGAGAAATTTATTCTAATCCAAGACTTTTATTGCATAAAATGAATAAAATAAGTTTATTAGTTGTCCATCTGGGCAGGTAGGTGGGATCATCAGCCAGAGGTTGGAGCATTTTGGCTCCTAAAATCTTTTTTAGACGGATCATCTGCTGACCTTCAGTTCCCTTTTCCAGCATACATTGGAAATATAAGTTTATTTGAGTCACTAAATAGGATAATCTACCAATGGAATTAGCATTTCTACTCTTAAAATAAGATAATTAGATAATATGAACTGGAAATAAGAAAATTCAATCGTTTTTTTTTCTTATTTTAAATGTAAATTTTCTTGTTCAGTTGCAAAATGTCTCCCTTACCTCCTCATTCCAGAACAAAAGACTCATTTAGACTCGTTTTTGCAGCTTCTGGTTTATCTGAAGCACAGACGGTGGAGCTCTGAGGGATCTAGAAATGATTTTCTTCACCTCCTTCAGTATCAGCTCAGCTTCTCTAAGTTCTGCTGAATCAGTTCAAGGTTTCCTTTGGTGAGTCAGGTGAGGAGGGAGGGAGGAGGAGCCGCTCAGGTGAGAGAGGACATCCTTCACAGCCACGTTATGATGGACGGGACCGAAATATGAGGCTGTAGAAGTAGCAGATAGAGTCTGACAGTGACTCAGACTCTCTGGTCTGGCCGGTGGGTCAGGTGGACTTTAAGCCCTTTTAATTATCTTTGTACCGAACTGTTGGAGCCTCTGGGCTCAGATGAAGCTCCCCCTCCCCCCCCCCCCCCTTACTGCCCTGAAAGCCTGAAGCTACCTTTAAAATAGTCCTGATTCAGTCAGACCTCCTGACATCTGAGCTGTCCTTTCAGCAGGACTTTCATGGTCCAAGCTTTTCCCTAAGCTCCGCCTCCCTTCTCTAAATTGGATCAGTTCTGGAGGACATGGAGGCTGGCGCTGGAGAGGGGAGGGGCTGCCCAGATGTGTCGGCCCTGCTGAACGCTTGGCTGCATCTGTTGGATCCCAGGAGAGCGAAGCAGCTGGAACCACAAACCTGAACTCCTCCAGCATCACAGCTCCACAGAAGCTCTGATCAGAGAGCAGGACAGGAAGTGATGCGACTGACAAAGGTCCTCTAGACCCAAACACACAGCTGATCAATAACTCTTCATTGGCTTCCTGTTAAATCAAGAATAGAATTTAAAATCCTCCTTCTCACATATAAAGCCTTAAATGGCCAAGCTCCATCTGATATCAGAGATCTGATTGTTCCTTATGTTCCTAACAGAGCACTTCGCTCTCAATCTGCAGGTTTACTAGTGGTTCCTAGAATTTCTAAAAGTAGAATGGGAGGCAGATCTTTTAGTTCTCAGGCTCCTCTCCTGTGGAACCAACTACCAGTTTTAGTCCGTGAGGCAGACACCCTGTCTACTTTTAAGGCTAGGCTTAAAACTTTCCTTTTTGATAAGGCTTCTAGTTAGGGTGGCTCAGGTTATCCTGAGCTATCTCTATAGTTCTGCTGCTATAGGCTTAGACTGCTGGAGGACATAGGGACCCCCATTTCATCATTCTGCTTCATTCTCTCTCTGTTCTCCTATTCTGCAGAATCTGTTAGTTCAATCTCTAACCTTCTGCTCTCTCTGCTTTTCCTCAGAGTAGCTTTGCCTCGTCTGTTCCTGTTTGGCTGTGACGTCATCCTGGAAAGAAACATCAGCTGTGCTGCTTCTATCAACACCCTTGTTTATAGATGTTGGAGATCTGCCTGTTTTCCAGTGTGGTCCTGTTTCTCTGACCGTGACTGAGTGGATGTGCTCTCTTCGTCCTCTGGCATGGGAGCTGCCTCGGAGCTCGTCTGCCTGGCTGTGTGTTTCCTGGACGGAGCCGCCTTTTACAGCTGCTTTTTGTATCTCTGCTTCTGTCTCCTTGAACCCCAGTGGGCCTCAGCAGATGGCCGCTCACACTGAGCCTGGTTCTGCTGGAGGTTTCTTCCTGTTAAAAGGGAGTTTTTCCTCTCCACTGTCGCTACAAGCATGCTTAGTGTGAGGGATTGCTGAAGAGTCAATGAGTCGATGCAATCAGCTGGTTTTCCTTAGATAGAAAACTTTGAATCAATTTGACTGTATGATCTGGTTGAACTGGAAAGTGCCTTGAGATGACATGTGTTGTGAATTTGGCGCTATATAAATAAACTGAATTGAATTGAATTGAATCAAACTGCTCCTCATTATCCTGATGTTAACATCTGGATAATGGAGAAAATAGCCTGAATTTCCTGTTGGAATCAGTAAAATGTGAAAAATAAACAGGATGATCAGGTCTTCAGTCGACCTTCTGGTTCCATGAAGGTCAGCTTCCCTGGAAGCTCCAACTAAAACTGAAGCGACGCCTCAGATCTCATCATGCTGCTTTCATTCAGTTTAATTTAGTAGAAAAAAGCAGAACAGACAGGAAACAAAATCATTTCAAACAGCAATCGTCTGGCTTTAAGAAGCACTAAAAAAATCAGGAAATAAAATGTGTTTTAATGAAAGACAAACAGGAATAATCATCAGAACTCTGTTGTTGTTTCCAGATCAGCTCTGCAGGTTGGATCCTCGTTCCGGGTTAGGCTTAGAGATCCAGCTATTAGCACGCCGTAACTTTGACCTGATGTGTCTTTTTAAGGAACGTCTTCACTTGTTTTGTCTATGGCAAGATGCAAACTGATTCAATCATTCTCAAGCATCTTTTCAACTTATGGGATAAGAAAAGTGTCCAAAACCTGAATGTGAAGTTGCTCATTGATTGAAGATGTAATGGCGGCCATCTTTAGCTGACCTGCAACCCAGAGCATCAGTGACTGAACATCAGCAGGTCCTCCTCAGGCGGTCCTCTTTAGAAGGCTCATTAGTTCCAGCATCATCGCCTCGCCCAGTGCAGACTGGAGATGAATGACTTTCATCCAGTCATCCTCAGTCCACCATTGCTTCTCCTCAGCCCGTTCTAACCTACTTTATTTCTGTTTAGGTATTAATGATGCTTTCCTTTAGCTTTCCTGGATGGAATCATTTCCTTTAGGCGCTTTCTAACAGTTCGCTCGCAGACACTGACTCCAGTTTCCTCCTATTTCTTCCTCATTTTGGGTTTTTTAAACATATTGCTTTAAGTTTTCTTCTCTTAAGGGGTTAAGGGTCTTGCTCAGGGACCCAGAATAGCAGTGAGAGTGGGACTCGTCTCAGAACCTCTGGATTGCACTCCCCCAAGGGCCGCCACTCCCCCAAGGGCCGCCACTCCCCTACCAGTAGGGGTGTCAACAATAATCGATTCAGCGATGCATTGCAATGCGGGGCATACACGATGCAGCAACGTGCCATAATCGATTATGTCACTGTTTATTTTCTGGCCTCAAATGGACAAGTTTTGAAGTTTCAATTACTTCTGGGGGCGTATCAACAACAATCAAGATGGCTGAGTCGTAGGGAGATGACCGCGATAGACGGGTAGGCCTAATTAAAAACGCACCAAAAGCTTGGAAAGCGGATATCCGGGCACATTTCGGATTTTACGAAGTCAATGGGATTTTGATGCTTGCAATGCATCGTAGAATCGTAACCGAATCGAATCGTCAGGGCAGTGCCAATGCACACCCTTACCTACCAGCCACCATTTCTTTTGCTGTTTCTGAAAGCCAGAGCGTTGCTGTTTGAAAGGACTTTAGTTTTGTTTCCAGTTGTTTTAATCTAATGAAAAACCAACTGAATGAACAGCGGCTGGCTAAGTGGTGATTCCATCATTTTTCAGGGTTATAGATTCATCAGAAAGTGCAGAGAACGATGACTGAATGAGTGGCAGTGCTTCTGATCCGTAATGGACTGAGTGCATCATCTCACCAGGCGGAGCTGTCATTTCCACAGACTGCTGAGACTAATGAGTCTTTAAACTCATTAAAGGTCATCTGGTCAGATAAAAGAGCTGATCTGCACTGAATGCGTCTCAGAGAGCCTGTGGCTCCATGTTTACGGCGTTCAAAAGGCTGCCGACACTAAAGGTCAGAAGCGCTACCGCTGCTGGAAACCTTCACCTACATTTCTACACCTCGGAAAGAGATGAAGGACAGCAGCCATGAGGGGCGGAGCTAAAACGCAGCCTTGTTGTTGGATCCGCCATGTATGATAGACAACAACAATCAGTCACTTGTTTCAGAAACATCGAGGCTTCCTCCTCATCGAGAGAAACAAAGATTGGCTCCGCCCCTCATGGCTTTTCACCTTCTATTAATCTGGTTCGAACCCGTCTCCACCTGATCCGTACTTGAAGCACGATCCTAACCATCAGCTCATCAACCAGAAACTCATCCGGGTCGCCCTCCATTTTCATTTAAAAAAAACACCTCAATTACATTTTTCCTCCTTAAAAACAGTTAAAGTGCTAAACTGTAAAGTTTAATCATTAATTTTCTGAGAAAATAAATGCATTAAATGCTTTTTGTTTTATCACAGGAAATGGGATCCTACGCTACTTCCACCTGTCATCTCCAAACCTACGGTTTCTAATTCGAATGATTAATCACGTTTTTATTTTTCTATCTCGGTCTTTAAAATGCTTTTTGTATTTTTGGACTAATAAACCAGATCAGTTACTCGACACTGAAGGATTGCAACCCCTGACCTCTGACCCCTGACTCCTGACCTCTGACCCCTGACCAAGACAAGTACACCTAACGGCCCAGGTTTTGCTCCTCAGCAGTGTGTGTGTGATGGTCGTTACCTTGGCAGCAATGGAGGAGCTGGGCTTCTCCAGCAGATCCCAGAGCTTCTGCCTTTGGTCCGGGCAGCAGCCCTGCTCCTCCACTTCTCCTTCCTCGTCTCTCAGCGTCTCAGCCTCCCTCCTCAGCTCCTCGTTCATCTGCTCCTTCTTCTGATGGTACCGAGCCTGGCAGCAGGACTCCAGGTAGATCTCATCGATCCCCCAGTAGTCGAGCTCCTGGCCAAAGGACAAAGCGCACATCTCCTCCATCATGTGCAGCTTCCCTGTTCTGTAGAAATTGAGGATGGAGGAGAAGGCCATGGGATGCCGATCAAAGAAATACTCGTTATCAGTCAGACTGTAGTCATCACAGATCTCTAGCAAAGACTCATGGGTGTTACAGTCCCTCAGGCGACCCAGACGCGTCCGAGGCAGGCGGTCCAGTGTCCTCCACTGTACTTCGTGACTCAGACCACCGACATTGAGCCGGACCCGGCGGGAGCGAGCTTTGGTGCGAATGATGTCGATCGGCTCAGGTGGGAGCAGAGGCGCCATGGCAGGACGGGGGTTGGCTTTGGGGGCACTAAAGTTCACTCTGTCTGTCATGCTGAGCCGACGGGCGCCGCTTCCTCCTGGGGAGCTGGGTCAACTAGATCAGGTGCTGGGAGGTCTCAGCGTTTCCACTGGCTGGATCGGGCCGACCGAGGTCACAGAGCTGGGCTCAGACTGTTGGACTGCTGAGGAGATCCATGTCTGCAGGAAGAGAAGAAACAGAAGTTAGACGATGACATCACTGCACCATCAGAGAGGAAGTTAGACCATGACATCACTCCATCATCAGAGAGGAAGTTAGACCATGACATCACTCCATCATCAGAGAGGAAGTTAGACCATGACATCACTCCATCATCAGAGACAAAGTTAGGTGATGACATCACTCCATCATCAGAGAGGAAGTTAGACCATGACATCACTCCATCATCAGAGAGGAAGTTAGACCATGACATCACTCCATCATCAGAGAGGAAGTTAGGTGATGACATCACTCCTTCAGTGGGGAGGAAGTTAGACCATGACATCACTCCATCATCAGAGAGGAAGTTAGACCATGACATCACTCCATCATCAGAGAGGAAGTTAGACCATGACATCACTCCCATCATCAGAGAGGAAGTTAGACCATGACATCACTCCATCATCAGAGAGGAAGTTAGGTGATGACATCACTCCTTCAGTGGGGAGGAAGTTAGACCATGACATCACTCCATCATCAGAGAGGAAGTTAGACCATGACATCACTCCATCATCAGAGAGGAAGTTAGACCATGACATCACTCCATCATCAGAGAGGAAGTTAGACCATGACATCACTCCATCATCAGAGAGGAAGTTAGGCCATGACATCACTCCATCATCAGAGAGGAAGTTAGACCATGACATCACTCCTTCAGTGGGGAGGAAGTTAGACCATGACATCAATCCATCATCAGAGAGGAAGTTAGACCATGACATCACTCCATCATCAGAGAGGAAGTTAGACCATGACATCACTCCATCATCAGAGAGGAAGTTAGGTGATGACATCACTCCTTCAGTGGGGAGGAAGTTAGACCATGACATCACTCCATCATCAGAGAGGAAGTTAGACCATGACATCACTCCATCATCAGAGAGGAAGTTAGACCATGACATCACTCCATCATCAGAGAGGAAGTTAGACCATGACATCACTCCATCATCAGAGAGGAAGTTAGACCATGACATCACTCCATCATCAGAGACAAAGTTAGGTGATGACATCACTCCTTCAGTGGGGAGGAAGTTAGATGATGACATCACTCCATCATCAGAGAGGAAGTTAGGCCATGACATCACTCCATCATCAGAGAGGAAGTTAGACCATGACATCACTCCATCATCAGAGAGGAAGTTAGACCATGACATCACTCCATCATTGGAGAGGAAGTTAGATGATGACATCACTCCATCATCAGAGAGGAAGTTAGACCATGACATCACTCCATCATCAGAGAGGAAGTTAGACCATGACATCACTCCATCATCAGAGAGGAAGTTAGACCATGACATCACTCCATCATCAGAGAGGAAGTTAGGCCATGACATCACTCCATCATCAGAGAGGAAGTTAGACCATGACATCACTCCATCATCAGAGAGGAAGTTAGACCATGACATCACTCCATCATCAGAGAGGAAGTTAGACCATGACATCACTCCATCATCAGAGAGGAAGTTAGGTGATGACATCACTCCTTCAGTGGGGAGGAAGTTAGACCATGACATCACTCCATCATTGGAGAGGAAGTTAGATGATGACATCACTCCATCATCAGAGAGGAAGTTAGACCATGACATCACTCCATCATCAGAGAGGAAGTTAGAACATGACATCACTCCATCATCAGAGAGGAAGTTAGACCATGACATCACTCCATCATCAGAGAGGAAGTTAGAACATGACATCACTCCATCATCAGAGAGGAAGTTAGACCATGACATCACTCCATCATCAGAGACAAAGTTAGCTGATGACATCACTCCTTCAGTGGGGAGGAAGTTAGACCATTACATCACTCCATCATCAGAGAGGAAGTTAGACCATGACATCACTCCATCATCAGAGAGGAAGTTAGACCATGACATCACTCCATCATCAGAGAGGAAGTTAGGCCATGACATCACTCCATCATCAGAGAGGAAGTTAGACCATGACATCACTCCATCATCAGAGAGGAAGTTAGACCATGACATCACTCCATCATCAGAGAGGAAGTTAGGCCATGACATCACTCCATCATCAGAGAGGAAGTTAGACCATGACATCACTCCATCATCAGAGAGGAAGTTAGGTGATGACATCACTCCTTCAGTGGGGAGGAAGTTAGACCATGACATCACTCCATCATTGGAGAGGAAGTTAGATGATGACATCACTCCATCATCAGAGAGGAAGTTAGACCATGACATCACTCCATCATCAGAGAGGAAGTTAGACCATGACATCACTCCATCATCAGAGAGGAAGTTAGACCATGACATCACTCCATCATCAGAGACAAAGTTAGGTGATGACATCACTCCTTCAGTGGGGAGGAAGTCAGACCATGACATCACTCCATCATTGGAGAGAAAGTTAGATGATGACATCACTCCATCATCAGAGAGGAAGTTAGACCATGACATCACTCCATCATCAGAGAGGAAGTTAGACCATGACATCACTCCATCATCAGAGAGGAAGTTAGACCATGACATCACTCCATCATCAGAGAGGAAGTTAGGCCATGACATCACTCCATCATCAGAGAGGAAGTTAGACCATGACATCACTCCTTCAGTGGGGAGGAAGTTAGACCATGACATCAATCCATCATCAGAGAGGAAGTTAGACCATGACATCACTCCATCATCAGAGAGGAAGTTAGGCCATGACATCACTCCATCATCAGAGAGGAAGTTAGACCATGACATCACTCCTTCAGTGGGGAGGAAGTTAGACCATGACATCACTCCATCATCAGAGAGGAAGTTAGACCATGACATCACTCCATCATCAGAGAGGAAGTTAGACCATGACATCACTCCATCATCAGAGAGGAAGTTAGACCATGACATCACTCCATCATCAGAGAGGAAGCTAGACCATGACATCACTCCACCATCAGAGAGGAAGTTAGACCATGACATCACTCCATCATCAGAGAGGAAGTTAGGCCATGACATCACTCCATCATCAGAGAGGAAGTTAGACCATGACATCACTCCATCATCAGAGAGGAAGTTAGGCCATGACATCACTCCATCATCAGAGAGGAAGTTAGACCATGACATCACTCCATCAGTGGGGAGGAAGTTAGGCCATGACATCACTCCATCATCAGAGAGGAAGTTAGACCATGACATCACTCCATCATCAGAGAGGAAGTTAGGCCATGACATCACTCCATCATCAGAGAGGAAGTTAGACCATGACATCACTCCATCAGTGGGGAGGAAGTTAGACCATGACATCACTCCATCATCAGAGAGGAAGTTAGACCATGACATCACTCCATCATCAGAGAGGAACTTAGACCATGACATCACTCCATCATCAGAGAGGAAGTTAGACCATGACATCACTCCATCATCAGAGAGGAAGTTAGACCATGACATCACTCCATCATCAGAGACAAAGTTAGGTGATGACATCACTCCTTCAGTGGGGAGGAAGTTAGACCATGACATCACTCCATCATTGGAGAGGAAGTTAGATGATGACATCACTCCATCATCAGAGAGGAAGTTAGGCCATGACATCACTCCATCATCAGAGAGGAAGTTAGACCATGACATCACTCCATCATCAGAGAGGAAGTTAGACCATGACATCACTCCATCATCAGAGAGGAAGTTAGGCCATGACATCACTCCATCATCAGAGAGGTAGTTAGACCATGACATCACTCCATCATCAGAGAGGAAGTTAGGTGATGACATCACTCCTTCAGTGGGGAGGAAGTTAGACCATGACATCACTCCATCATTGGAGAGGAAGTTAGATGATGACATCACTCCATCATCAGAGAGGAAGTTAGACCATGACATCACTCCATCATCAGAGAGGAAGTTAGACCATGACATCACTCCATCATCAGAGAGGAAGTTAGACCATGACATCACTCCATCATCAGAGACAAAGTTAGGTGATGACATCACTCCTTCAGTGGGGAGGAAGTTAGACCATGACATCACTCCATCATTGGAGAGGAAGTTAGATGATGACATCACTCCATCATCAGAGAGGAAGTTAGACCATGACATCACTCCATGATCAGAGAGGAAGTTAGACCATGACATCACTCCATCATCAGAGAGGAAGTTAGACCATGACATCACTCCATCATCAGAGAGGAAGTTAGGCCATGACATCACTCCATCATCAGAGAGGAAGTTAGACCATGACATCACTCCTTCAGTGGGGAGGAAGTTAGACCATGACATCAATCCATCATCAGAGAGGAAGTTAGACCATGACATCACTCCATCATCAGAGAGGAAGTTAGACCATGACATCACTCCATCATCAGAGAGGAAGTTAGACCATGACATCACTCCATCATCAGAGAGGAAGTTAGACCATGACATCACTCCATCATCAGAGAGGAAGTTAGACCATGACATCACTCCATCATCAGAGAGGAAGCTAGGACCATGACATCACTCCACCATCAGAGAGGAAGTTAGACCATGACATCACTCCATCATCAGAGAGGAAGTTAGGCCATGACATCACTCCATCATCAGAGAGGAAGTTAGACCATGACATCACTCCATCATCAGAGAGGAAGTTAGGCCATGACATCACTCCATCATCAGAGAGGAAGTTAGACCATGACATCACTCCATCAGTGGGGAGGAAGTTAGGCCATGACATCACTCCATCATCAGAGAGGAAGTTAGACCATGACATCACTCCATCATCAGAGAGGAAGTTAGGCCATGACATCACTCCATCATCAGAGAGGAAGTTAGGCCATGACATCACTCCATCATCAGAGAGGAAGTTAGACCATGACATCACTCCGTCAGTGGGGAGGAAGTTAGACCATGACATCACTCCATCATCAGAGAGGAAGTTAGACCATGACATCACTCCATCATCAGAGAGGAAGTTAGACCGTGACATCACTCCATCATCAGAGAGGAAGCTAGACCATGACATCACTCCACCATCAGAGAGGAAGTTAGACCATGACATCACTCCATCATCAGAGAGGAAGTTAGGCCATGACATCACTCCATCATCAGAGAGGAAGTTAGACCATGACATCACTCCATCATCAGAGAGGAAGTTAGGCCATGACATCACTCCATCATCAGAGAGGAATTTAGACCATGACATCACTCCATCAGTGGGGAGGAAGTTAGGCCATGACATCACTCCATCATCAGAGAGGAAGCTAGACCATGACATCACTCCTTCAGTGGGGAGGAAGTTAGACCATGACATCAATCCATCATCAGAGAGGAAGTTAGACCATGACATCACTCCATCATCAGAGAGGAAGTTAGACCATGACATCACTCCATCATCAGAGAGGAAGTTAGACCATGACATCACTCCATCATCAGAGAGGAAGTTAGACCATGACATCACTCCATCATCAGAGAGGAAGTTAGACCATGACATCACTCCATCATCAGAGAGGAAGTTAGACCATGACATCACTCCATCATCAGAGAGGAAGTTAGACCATGACATCACTCCTTCAGTGGGGAGGAAGTTAGGCCATGACATCACTCCTTCAGTGGGGAGGAAGTTAGGCCATGACATCACTCCATCATCAGAGAGGAAGTTAGACCATGACATCACTCCATCATCAGAGAGGAAGCTAGACCATGACATCACTCCATCATCAGAGAGGAAGCTAGACCATGACATCACTCCATCATCAGAGAGGAAGTTAGGCCATGACATCACTCCATCATCAGAGAGGAAGTTAGACCATGACATCACTCCATCATCAGAGAGGAAGTTAGGCCATGACATCACTCCATCATCAGAGAGGAAGTTAGACCGTGACATCACTCCATCATCAGAGAGGAAGCTAGACCATGACATCACTCCATCATCAGAGAGGAAGTTAGGCCATGACATCACTCCATCATCAGAGAGGAAGTTAGACCATGACATCAATCCATCATCAGAGAGGAAGTTAGACCGTGACATCACTCCATCATCAGAGAGGAAGTTAGACCATGACATCACTCCATCATCAGAGAGGAAGTTAGACCATGGCATCACTCCATCATCAGAGAGGAAGCTAGACCATGACATCACTCCATCATCAGAGAGGAAGTTAGACCATGACATCACTCCATCATCAGAGAGGAAGTTAGACCATGACATCACTCCTTCAGTGGGGAGGAAGTTAGGCCATGACATCACTCCTTCAGTGGGGAGGAAGTTAGGCCATGACATCAATCCATCATCAGAGAGGAAGTTAGACCGTGACATCACTCCATCATCAGAGAGGAAGTTAGACCATGACATCACTCCATCATCAGAGAGGAAGCTAGACCATGACATCACTCCATCATCAGAGAGGAAGTTAGGCCATGACATCACTCCATCATCAGAGAGGAAGCTAGACCATGACATCACTCCATCATCAGAGAGGAAGTTAGAACATGACATCACTCCATCATCAGAGAGGAAGTTAGACCATGCCATCACTCCATCATCAGAGAGGAAGCTAGACCGTGACATCACTCCATCATCAGAGAGGAAGCTAGACCGTGACATCACTCCATCATCAGAGAGGAAGTTAGACCGTGACATCACTCCATCATCAGAGAGGAAGCTAGACCGTGACATCACTCCATCATCAGAGAGGAAGCTAGACCGTGACATCACTCCATCATCAGAGAGGAACCTAGACCGTGACATCACTCCATCATCAGAGAGGAAGTTAGACCATGACATCAATCCATCATCAGAGAGGAAGCTAGACCGTGACATCACTCCATCATCAGAGAGGAAGTTAGACCGTGACATCACTCCATCATCAGAGAGGAAGTTAGACCGTGACATCACTCCATCATCAGAGAGGAAGGTAGACCGTGACATCACTCCATCATCAGAGAGGAAGTTAGGCCATGACATCACTCCATCATCAGAGAGGAAGTTAGACCATGACATCACTCCATCATCAGAGAGGAAGTTAGACCGTGACATCACTCCATCATCAGAGAGGAAGTTAGACCGTGACATCACTCGATCATCAGAGAGGAAGTTAGACCGTGACATCACTCCATCATCAGAGAGGAAGTTAGGCCATGACATCACTCCATCATCAGAGAGGAAGTTAGACCATGACATCACTCCATCATCAGAGAGGAAGTCAGATCGTGACATCACTCCATCATCAGAGAGGAAGTTAGACCGTGACATCAATCCATCATCAGAGAGGAAGTTAGACCGTGACATCACTCCATCATCAGAGAGGAAGCTAGACCATGACATCACTCCATCATCAGAGAGGAAGTTAGGCCATGACATCACTCCATCATCAGAGAGGAAGTTAGACCATGACATCACTCCATCATCAGAGAGGAAGTTAGACCATGACATCACTCCATCATCAGAGAGGAAGTAAGGCCATGACATCACTCCATCAATGGGGAGGAAGTTAGACCATGACATCACTCCATCATCAGAGAGGAAGTTAGACCATGACATCACTCCATCATCAGAGAGGAAGTTAGACCATGACATCACTCCTTCAGTGGGGAGGAAGTTAGGCCATGACATCACTCCATCATCAGAGAGGAAGTTAGACCATGACATCACTCCATCATCAGAGAGGAAGTTAGGTGATGACATCACTCCTTCAGTGGGGAGGAAGTTAGACCATGACATCACTCCATCAGTGGAGAGGAAGTTATGTGATGACATCACTCCCTCAGTGGAGAGGAAGTTAGACGATGACATCACTCCATCATTGGAGAGGAAGTTAGACCATGACATCACTCCTTCAGTGGGGAGGAAGTTAGGCCATGACATCACTCCATCATCAGGGAGGAAGTTAGACCATGACATCACTCCTTCAGTGGGGAGGAAGTTAGACCATGACATCAATCCATCATCAGAGAGGAAGTTAGGCCATGACATCACTCAATCAGTGGAGAGGAAGTTAGACCATTACATCACTCCATCATCAGAGAGTAAGTTAGACCATGACATCACTCCATCATCAGAGAGGAAGTTAGACCATGACATCACTCCATCATCAGAGAGGAAGTTAGGCCATGACATCACTCCATCATCAGAGAGGAAGTTAGGCCATGACATCACTCCATCAGTGGAGAGGAAGTTATGTGATGACATCACTCCCTCAGTGGGGAGGAAGTTAGACGATGACATCACTCCATCATTGGAGAGGAAGTTAGACCATGACATCACTCCTTCAGTGGGGAGGAAGTTAGACCATGACATCACTCCATCATCAGAGAGGATGACCACCCAGGGTGCAGACCAGGAAGCAGAGTTGTAGTTTAACACACATCTCTGCAGCTTCTCTACTGTTACCCACTCTTTACTCCATCCAGACAGTGTCTTGCCCACGACCAAAATCTAATAAATTAGCAAAGATTCCCAAAGGAGTAAATCATGATAATCTAATTAAAATCAAAATAACTCCAATTGGGGAAAAAGTTAAAACAATTAAATGCGGTCTGTTTAACATAAGATCGCTTTCCTCTAAAAGTCTACTAGTTAATTACTTGATTTGTGATAATCACATTGACTTGTTTTGCCTTACAGAAACCTGGCTGCAGCAAGAGGATTATGTGAGCATAAATGAGGCAACTCCTTCAAGCTGTTTAAATTTTCACATCCCCAGAAGTTCTGGGCGAGGAGGAGGAGTAGCAACAATCTTCGAGTCTGACTTACTGATTACTCCCAAAACAATTAATTCCTACAACTCTTTTGAACATTTAACCCTTAATTTCCCTGATCCAAATTTCAAGGCAAGAAAACCTCTTCTTTTTGTAACTTTGTATCGTCCACCAGGTCCTTAGTCTGAATTTTTAGATGAGTTTTCAGAGTTCCTTTCTGATTTGGTATTAAATACTGACAGGGTCATCATAGTGGGAGATTTTAACATCCATGCTGACATTGAAGGCGATAGCTTAAGAGCAGCCTTTAATGCTATCTTAGACACTATTGGCTTTGTTCAAAATGTGAATAGTCCCACGCATTCTCATCTTCATACTTTGGATCTTGTGCTGACATACGGCATAGAATGTGAAGAAATAACAGTATTTCCTCACAACCCTGTCCTCTCTGACCACTTTCTAATAACCTTCAGGATTACTTTAACAGAGTTCTCCTCCCCCAAAAGAAGGTTCAATTTTAGTAGATCTTTATCAGATATTGCAGTTATAAATTTTAAAGAATCTGCTTCACTTTCTCTCTGCTCTGTGTCGCTGAGCAGTGCTGCAGAGTGCAAAAGCTTAGCTTATTCCCCTTCACAGGTTGATGATTTTGTTGAGGGGGTTGCTAGTTCTCTGCGTATTGCCTTAGACAACGCAGCTCCTTTGAAAATGAAAACCGTTAAAAATAGAAAGCTTGCTCCTTGGTTTAATGCAGAGCTGCGTACTTTGAAGCAAAATGCTAGGAAACTGGAGAGAAAATATCGCTCCACAGGCCTGCGAGAGTCCTTCCTAGTCTGGAAAAATGGTTTACTGCTGTATAAGAGGACCCTTTGTAAAGCAAGAGCAGCATACTTCTCCTCATTAATAGAGGAGAATAAGAATAATCCTAGATTTCTTTTTAATACAGTTGCCAAACTCACCCAGAGCCATAGCTCTGTTGAACCGTCCATTCCACCTGCTCTTAGCAGCAATGATTTTATGGGATTCTTTATAAATAAGATTGATCTTATTAAAAATAAGATCATAAGCACTCCTCTATCCGCGATTGTACCTGAGGTAGTCATGGAATCTGAACCGGGTTTAGACTGCTTTGATCCAGTTGAACTCTCTGAATTAGCAAAATTATTGTCTTCATCTAAGCCTTCAACTTGTATGTTAGATCCAGTTCCAACCAGGTTATTTAAGGAGGTATTCCCTTTGATCTCCTCCTCCATTTTAGATGTGATTAATCTATCTCTGTTACAGGGATATGTACCTAAAGCTTTTAAGATTGCTGTAATTAAACCTCTGCTTAAGAAACCGTCTCTTGACCCAGATGACTTGGTCAATTATAGACCTATATCCAATCGTCCTTTCTTATCCAAAATTCTTGAGAAAGTAGTTGCCAAACAAGTTTGCGATCACTTCCACCATAATGAACTTTTTGAAGAGTTTCAGTCTGGCTTTAGAGCTCATCATAGCACTGAAACAGCTCTGGTGAAAGTCACTAATGATATTCTCATGGCCTCAGATAATGGACTTGTATCTGTGCTCGTCCTGTTGGATCTTAGTGCTGCATTTGATACAGTTGACCATAATATTCTTTTAGAAAGACTTGAATATTTTGTTGGAATTAAAGGAACAGCACTAGACTGGTTTAAATCTTATCTATCTGATCGAATTCAGTTTGTTCATGTTAATGATAGATCTTCAACACGCTCAAAGGTTACCTGTGGAGTACCACAGGGATCAGTGCTAGGACCAATTCTCTTTACTTTATACATGCTCCCAATTGGTAGAGTTATTAGACAGCATGGGATTAATTTTCACTGTTATGCTGATGATACCCAGCTATATCTGTCTATAAATCCAGATGAAGCTAACCCATTACATAGATTACAGGCATGTCTGAAGACATAAAAACCTGGATGACTCTTAATTTTCCGCTTCTGAATGCAGGCAAAACAGAAGTTATAGTCTTTGGACCAGAGTCTCTGAAAAAGAAACTGATTAGCCAGTCACTTCATTTGGATGGGATTAAACTGATTTCAGATAATAAAGTAAAAAATCTTGGTGTTGTTTTTGATCAGGACCTGTCATTTAAATCCCATATCAAAGAGGTTTCTAGAATTTCCTTCTTTCATCTGAGGAACATTGCAAAAATTAGAAATCTCCTGTCCAGGGGTGATGCTGAGAAACTAGTCCATGCATTTGTTACTTCAAGGCTGGACTATTGTAATTCTTTACTATCAGGAAGTCCACAAACTGTAGTTAAAAGCCTTCAGCTGATCCAAAATGCTGCAGCCAGAGTTCTGATGAAAATGAAAAAGAGAGATCATATCTCTCCTATCCTGGCTTCTCTTCATTGGCTTCCTGTTAAATCAAGAATAGAATTTAAAATCCTCCTTCTCACATATAAAGCCTTAAATGGCCAAGCTCCATCTGATATCAGAGATCTGATTGTTCCTTATGTTCCTAACAGAGCACTTCGCTCTCAATCTGCAGGTTTACTAGTGGTTCCTAGAATTTCTAAAAGTAGAATGGGAGGCAGATCTTTTAGTTCTCAGGCTCCTCTCCTGTAGAACCAACTACCAGTTTTAGTCCGTGAGGCAGACACCCTGTCTACTTTTAAGGCTAGGCTTAAAACTTTCCTTTTTGATAAAGCTTCTAGTTAGGGTGGCTCAGGTTATCCTGAGCTATCTCTATAGTTATGCTGCTATAGGCTTAGACTTTTGGAGGACATAGGGACCCCCATTTCATCATTCTGCTTCATTCTCTCTCTGTTCTCCTATTCTACAGAATCTGTTAGTTCAATCTCTAACCTTCTGCTCTCTCTGCTTTTCCTCAGAGTAGCTTTGCCTCGTCTGTTCCTGTTTGGCTGTGACGTCATCCTGGAAAGAAACATCAGCTGTGCTGCTTCTATCAACACCCTTGTTTATAGATGTTGGAGATCTGCCTGTTTTCCAGTGTGGTCCTGTTTCTCTGACCGTGACTGAGTGGATGTGCTCTCTTCGTCCTCTGGCATGGGAGCTGCCTTGGAGCTCGTCTGCCTGGCTGTGTGTTTCCTGGACGGGGCCGCCTTTTACAGCTGCTTTTTGTATCTCTGTATCACTCCATCAGTGGAGAGGAAGTTAGACCATGACATCACTCCATCATCAGAGAGGAAGTTAGACCATGACATCACTCCATCATCAGAGAGGAAGTTAGGCCATGACATCACTCCATCATCAGAGAGGAAGTTAGGCCATGACATCACTCCATCATCAGAGAGGAAGTTAGGCCATGACATCACTCCATCATCAGAGAGGAAGTTAGGCCATGACATCACTCCATCATCAGAGAGGAAGTTAGGCCATGACATCACTCCATCAGTGGAGAGGAAGTTAGGCCATGACATCAATCCATCATCAGAGAGGAAGCTAGACCATGACATCACTCCATCATCAGAGAGGAAGTTAGGCCATGACATCACTCCATCATCAGAGAGGAAGTTAGGCCATGACATCACTCCATCATCAGAGAGGAAGTTAGGCCATGACATCACTCCATCATCAGAGAGGAAGTTAGGCCATGACATCACTCCATCAGTGGAGAGGAAGTTATGTGATGACATCACTCCCTCAGTGGGGAGGAAGTTAGACGATGACATCACTCCATCATTGGAGAGGTCATATTCTAGCAGTCCATCTACGGGACCCTGAAGTCCAGGATGTCACCACCGTGGATGAGTCTGTCTGTCCATCCGTCCATCAATTCATCCATCCATCATCCGTCCATCCATCCATCCATCATCTCTCCATCCATCATCCATCCATCCATCCATCATCCATCCATCCATCCATCCATCATCCATCCATCCATCTATCATCCATCCATCCATCCATCCATCCATCATCCATCCATCCATCCATCCATCCATCCATCCATCCATCATCCATCCATCCATCCATCCATCATCCATCCATCCATCCATCCATCCATCCATCCATCCATCCATCATCCATCCATCCATCTATCATCCATCCATCCATCATCCATCCATCCATCCATCCATCCATCCATCATCCATCCATCATCCATCCATCCATCCATCATCCATCCATCCATCCATCCATCCATCCATCCATCCATCATCCATCCATCCATCTATCATCCATCATCCATCCATCCATCCATCCATCCATCCATCATCCATCCATCCATCCACCCATCCATCATCCATCCATCCATCCACCCATCCATCATCCATCCATCCATCCACCCATCCATCATCCATCCATCCATCCACCCATCCATCATCCATCCATCCATCTATCATCCATCCATCCATCATCCATCCATCATCCATCAATCATCCATCCATCCACCCATCAATCATCCATCCATCCATCCATCATCCATCCATCATCCATCCATCCATCATCCATCCATCCATCATCCATCCATCCATCCATCCATCATCCATCCATCCATCCATCCACCCATCAATCATCCATCCATCCATCCATCCATCCATCCATCCATCCATCCATCCACCCATCAATCATCCATCCATCCATCCACCCATCAATCATCCATCCATCCACCCATCAATCATCCATCCATCCATCCATCCATCATCCATCCATCATCCATCCATCCATCCATCCATCATCCATCCATCCATTCATCCATCCATCCATCATCCATCCATCCATCATCCATCCATCCATCATCCATCATCCATCATCCATCCATCCATCCATCATCATCCATCCATCCATCCATCATCCATCCATCCATCCATCCATCCATCCATCCATCATCCATCCATCCATCATCCATCCATCCATCCATCCATCATCCATCCATCCATCCATCATCCATCCATCCATCCATCCATCCATCCCCCCTGTTCCTGAGCTGACATGGATTGATTTACTGACCAAATATAATCGATTGTTTTATTCTGATTTAATGATAGTTTTCTGACATCAAACTTTTTTTTTTAAACACTGTAAGCAGAAGCAGATTAGTTTCTTTTTCTCATTTAGAGTCAGAGATCCTATTAAAACTAAAATAAATAAACAGGACTTAGTAAAGCCAGTCTGGATTTATGGAAGTAGGTCCCACTCACAGATCTCTCTTTTATTTCCTTTTTTTTAGGCTGGAAAGTTCAGCAGCATCCATGGTTCCTCCAGGACTGGACCAGGTCCTGGTTCTCTGGAGACCCAAACGGCTTTATAACCTGTTAGAGACATCTGGGTTTGATTTTATTTTTTTTAGATCAGGGAGGTTCTGCTGGCCCGGTACTGATCGGATGAGACCAGCTGCTTTGCATCTGAACTTTAGATTTCCTTCTGGTTGGAAACTTTTTGATGATTTGGTAAAAGTTCTGGTTGGTGGATGGCTGGACTGTCCACTGACCTTTAAATCAGATTGTGTAACTTCCCACTAATCCCAGGAAGAACCTGGACATCAGCTCCCATGGCTCAGGCCTGCCTCAGTTAATTTTAGCCCATCTATCTTCTCCTGGGACACTCTGCTACGTCACAGACCAGAATGCTACGTCACCATCGTAAAAATGCGTCCCATCTGGTCCTGTTCGAAACCAAAACCAGAACAGACTTTATTTTCTTCATCGGATGATGTTAAATATTATATTTCAATACTAAACAGGCCGTTTCTGATGGTTCCAAGAGGAGCTGAATAGATGCCATAACCAGGATCAGAACCAGGATCAGAACCAGGCCCAAAGTCCGATAAGAAGCACAGCAGAGCAGAACATCCCGTTAATCCAGCACACTTTAAAACACTGAAGGTCCTGGATGAACTCACCTCTCAGCCGAATCTCCTACCAGCCGAACTTTTTGCTTCCCAGGACCCCCCCGCTTCCAGCCGCTGACCCGCAGTTTCCACCCAGAACCGTTCGGCCGCTCAGAAGCCGCATCTCGGTCCAAAGTTCGGAGCACGAAGAGGAGGAAGCAGAGCCCACAGAAAGCGCCCGGTTCCGCTGACGGTCGGCCTGAGAAGAGAGGCTGGGGTTGGGGGTGGAGAGGCTAATTGGATTTAGCGATTCAGCACCGAGGACAGCTCCAGATCAACAGCTTGTTTCCAGCTGAACTTCAGCTCCACCCCCACCCCCCACTGCGCGCTGATGACCGTTTAGAAATGTTAAAGGAAACAGTTGAATGAAAACTCTTCATTCTCTCTTTGTAAAAACTGGATTATTGCATAAAGACGCGTTTCCAGCAGGTTGTTGCTCCACAGAAGGTCGCTGCTAGATTCTGTCTGCTGGAAAGAGAAAACCTGAAATGACTCCAACTTCAATCAGTTTGGTTTCATTTAAGATCATTTTCATTCTGTTGGTGTTTAAAAACTATAAAAACCATCAAAATAATTAGTTTCATCCAGACAATCAATTTCTTTGTGGTTGGATTCAGTGCTGCCCCAACTTGTTGCTCACCACAAACCAAAATAAATAGTTTTTCATGATTATACAAAGTTAAATGTGACTCTGTTACTATTAGTTATAAAACTAAGAAAATGAAGTCTAAGGAAGTTATCCAGAATTGTAGAAAAATGTTCCTTTAATAGAGTAGAGCAGTAAAGCTTCTGGCATTAACAGTTTTTCCTGCTTTATTTTTTACTTTTATACTTTAAGTAGTTTTAAAAATGGTACTTTTACAAGAAGGAAAGCCACATCACTTAGAAAAGCAACCAAACATGATGCCAGGAGAAAACCTTTGCTGTTCCTTCTCTTTTCAGGTGCATAGCTTTATCAGAGGCAGCAGAAACAGTCAGAAAACACGGCAGTGATTGCAAAAAAGTTCAAATCAGTCCTCTGGACTTTGTTTCCAAGTTTGAAGACGTTTCTCTTCCATCCAGGAAGATTTTTCAATCCAAAATGTCAGAAATAGCGTTTAGTTCCAGGTTTTATCCAGCAGCCCAACAAAGCCTGGTTTTAGTTTAGAAAACATGCAGATAGAAACGGATGAACGGGTCCCCCCCTTTGGAATGGGGGTCGTTTGGCTTCTTTGTTAGCCTGCAATGCCCCATACCTGTCTATGTCTCTGAAAGGGGGGTCGTTAGAGGGAATAGTTAGCCTGTAATGCCAGACAGTGACCTAAACAACAGGACTGATTCCAGTCCAAACCGGATCTGCTTCCTACTGGACCTTTGTCGTTCCACAACCTATTTCAAGTTCAGGGATCATTTCTACAGACGTGGATGTTATGATCTGTTTTCCTCTTTCTGCATATAATCCATGTTATTGGGAGTTTTTTGGTCGTCTATAGACCAACCTCAAGATGTTCTAACCTGTTTATATATTGATGCTTCTTTTCTTCTATCTCTTTTCTGCCCTCTGAACTCCCTTACTCTTCTACTCTATACTGTCCAGGAAAAAAAAAACTCAAAAATGTTTTAGTAACGTTTGGTAGATAAATATAACAAATGGAGGTCTATGAAGGAAGTCGTAATCCTTTGCTTATTGGACCTCATAGTGACTATAGTTCCACACGGGCAGAACAGGGCAAGAAAATCTATTTATTCAGTGTAACCTGGAATCTGTAGTGCAGCAAACATTCAACACTTATTCTTTAAATAAGTTTTGAAGAATTATAGCTATTTTTATTTCTTTTTATATTTTTATTTTTCATTGGAAAGTTCTGACTGTTTTTAGTTTTAGACAATTTTAAGATCTGTCCAGGAACAACAGATGAAAAACAGCCTTTAGGCTAATTCTGGTGCATTTGCAGGAATGTTTATTAATGTTTATTGTATCTGTCTAAAAAATGAATTCATCTAAATATCTTTAAAGTAGCTCAGATTTCTTTAGATGCAGTCAGTAAATAACTTGAACATGTTGTGAATGAGGATGATTTCAGGACGTTTCAGTGTTTTAAAATGTAGAAAACACCTGAGAGTGGAAGGAAAGATGGAGGAGCCTTGGAAAGATGGCACCGGTATCTGATAGGATGCTGGGACCAGGTGATGTCTGCCAACTGCCTCTGCATCTCCTGCATGGCTCCAGCCGGCGGCCTTTAGGACCGCACGTCTACTTCTATGTTGAAGAAGATTTCCAAACGACAGCGCAGAAGTTCTGCTGAATGAAAAGCCTGCAGATGTTTCCTGTTTCTACACACTGATCCAGATGCAGTCTGTTTATCTGCTATCAACTGAGATCCAAGTGTGAAAACTGAGAAACATCTAAGACCTGCAGGCCGCTGTGCCTGGAGGACCTGAAGCCATGAGGATGTCCAGAAGAGGGCGCCACTAACGTTTTAACCACTGATCTCTATTTATTCACTGGATTGCTGATGGTCTGAAAAAAGTGAAGCCACCGTCCGCCATCTTGGTACTCCCCACTCCCACTGAGACGTGCAGTAAAATGCCTCCCTGTGAAGCATCTGGCTGCTAAAACCAGCAGTTTTCTGGCTGCAGGAAGACGTTCCATGAGTCGCCACTGACATTTACTGAGTTAGCCACTGACACTGACTGAGTTAGCCACTGACATTGACTGAGTTAGCCACTGACATTTACTGAGTTAGCCACTGACATTGACTGAGTTAGCCACTGACACTGACTGAGTTAGCCACTGACATTGACTGAGTTAGCCACTGACACTGACTGAGTTAGCCACTGACACTGACTGTTAGCCACTGACACTGACTGAGTTAGCCACTGACATTGACTGAGTTAGCCACTGACACTGACTGAGTTAGCCACTGACACTGACTGTTAGCCACTGACATTGACTGAGTTAGCCACTGACACTGACTGAGTTAGCCACTGACACTGACTGAGTTAGCCACTGACATTTACTGAGTTAGCCACTGACACTGACTGAGTTAGCCACTGACATTGACTGAGTTAGCCACTGACATTGACTGAGTTAGCCACTGACATTTACTGAGTTAGCCACTGACACAGACTGAGTTAGCCACTGACATTGACTGAGTTAGCCACTGACACTGACTGAGTTAGCCACTGACACTGACTGTTAGCCACTGACACTGACTGAGTTAGCCACTGACATTGACTGAGTTAGCCACTGACACTGACTGAGTTAGCCACTGACACTGACTGTTAGCCACTGACATTGACTGAGTTAGCCACTGACACTGACTGAGTTAGCCACTGACACTGACTGAGTTAGCCACTGACACTGACTGTTAGCCACTGACATTGACTGAGTTATCCACTGACATTGACTGAGTTAGCCACTGACACTGACTGTTAGCCACTGACACTGACTGAGTTAGCCACTGACATTGACTGAGTTAGCCACTGACATTGACTGAGTTAGCCACTGACACTGACTGAGTTAGCCACTGACATTGACTGAGTTAGCCACTGACACTGACTGAGTTAGCCACTGACACTGACTGAGTTAGCCACTGACACTGACTGAGTTAGCCACTGACACTGACTGTTAGCCACTGACATTGACTGAGTTAGCCACTGACACTGACTGAGTTAGCCACTGACACTGACTGAGTTAGCCACTGACACTGACTGTTAGCCACTGACATTGACTGAGTTAGCCACTGACATTGACTGAGTTACCCACTGACACTGACTGAGTTAGCCACTGACACTGACTGAGTTAGCCACTGACATTGACTGAGTTAGCCACTGACACTGACTGAGTTAGCCACTGACATTGACTGAGTTAGCCACTGACACTGACTGAGTTAGCAACTGACACTGACTGAGTTAGCCACTGACATTGACTGAGTTAGCCACTGACATTGACTGAGTTAGCCACCGACACTGACTGAGTTAGCCACTGACATTGACTGAGTTAGCCACTGACATTGACTGAGTTAGCCACTGACACTGACTGAGTTAGCCACTGACACTGACTGAGTTAGCCACTGACATTGACTGAGTTAGCCACTGACACTGACTGAGTTAGCCACTGACATTGACTGAGTTAGCCACTGACACCGACTGTTAGCCACTGACACTGACTGAGTTAGCCACTGAAATTGACTGAGTTACCCACTGACATTGACTGAGTTAGCCACTGACATTGACTGAGTTAGCCACTGACACCGACTGTTAGCCACTGACACTGACTGAGTTAGCCACTGACATTGACTGAGTTACCCACTGACATTGACTGAGTTAGCCACTGACACTGACTGAGTTAGCCACTGACACTGACTGAGTTAGCCACTGAAATTGACTGAGTTAGCCACTGACACTGACTGAGTTACCCACTGACACTGACTGAGTTACCCACTGACACTGACTGAGTAAGCCACTGACACTGACTGAGTTAGCCACTGACACTGACTGAGTTAGCCACTGACACTGACTGAGTTACCCACTGACACTGACTGAGTTACCCACTGACACTGACTGAGTCGCCACTGACATTGACTGAGTCGCCACTGACATTGACTGAGTAAGCCACTGACACTGACTGAGTTAGCCACTGACATTTACTGTTAGCCACTGACATTGACTGAGTTAGCCACTGACACTGACTGAGTTAGCCACTGACACTGACTGAGTTAGCCACTGACACTGACTGAGTTAGCCACTGACACTGACTGAGTTAGCCACTGACACTGACTGAGTTAGCCACTGACATTGACTGAGTTAGCCACTGACACTGACTGTTAGCCACTGACACTGACTGAGTTAGACACTGACACTGACTGAGTTAGCCACTGACATTGAATGAGTTAGCCACTGACATTGACTGAGTTAGCCACTGACACTGACTGAGTTAGCCACTGACACTGACTGAGTTAGCCACTGACATTGACTGAGTTAGCCACTGACATTGACTGAGTTAGCCACTGACACTGACTGTTAGCCACTGACACTGACTGAGTTAGCCACTGACACTGACTGAGTTAGCCACTGACAATGACTGAGTTAGCCACTGACATTGACTGAGTTAGCCACTGACACTGACTGAGTTATTCACTGACACTGACTGAGTTAGCCACTGACACTGACTGAGTTAGCCACTGACATTGACTGAGTTAGCCACTGACACTGACTGAGTTAGCCACTGACACTGACTGAGTTAGCCACTGACACTGACTGAGTTAGCCACTGACATTGACTGAGTTATTCACTGACACTGACTGAGTTAGCCACTGACACTGACTGAGTAAGCCACTGACATTGACTGAGTCGCCACTGACATTGACTGTTAGCCACTGACACTGACTGAGTTAGCCACTGACACTGAGTTGGCCACTGACATTGACTGAGTCGCCACTGACATTGACTGTTAGCCACTGACACTGACTGAGTAAGCCACTGACATTGACTGAGTTAGCCACTGACATTGACTGAGTTAGCCACTGACATTGACTGTTAGCCACTGACAGTGACTGAGTTAGCCACTGACACTGCCTGAGTTAGCCACTGACATTGACTGAGTCGCCACTGACATTGACTGTTAGCCACTGACACTGACTGAGTTAGCCACTGACATTGACTGAGTTAGCCACTGACATTGACTGAGTTAGCCACTGACACTGACTGAGTTAGCCACTGACATTGACTGAGTTAGCCACTGACACTGACTGAGTTAGCCACTGACACTGACTGAGTTAGCCACTGACACTGACTGAGTTAGCCACTGACATTGACTGTTAGTCACTGACACTGACTGAGTTAGCCACTGACATTGACTGAGTTAGCCACTGACATTTACTGTTAGCCACTGACACTGACTGAGTTAGCCACTGACATTGACTGAGTCGCCACTGACATTTACTGTTAGCCACTGACACTGACTGAGTTAGCCACTGACATTGACTGAGTTAGCCACTGACATTGACTGAGTTAGCCACTGACACTGACTGAGTCGCCACTGACATTGACTGAGTTAGCCACTTACATTGACTGAGTCGCCACTGACATTGACTGAGTTAGCCACTGACATTGACTGAGTTAGCCACTGACATTGACTGAGTCGCCACTGACACTGACTGAGTTAGCCACTGACATTGACTGAGTTAGCCACTGACATTGACTGAGTTAGCCACTGACACTGACTGAGTTAGCCACTGACATTGACTGAGTTAGCCACTGACATTGACTGAGTTAGCCACTGACACTGACTGAGTCGCCACTGACATTGACTGTTAGCCACTGACACTGACTGAGTTAGCCACTGACATTGACTGAGTTAGCCACTGACACTGACTGAGTTAGCCACTGACACTGACTGAGTCGCCACTGACATTGACTGTTAGCCACTGACAATGACTGAGTTAGCCACTGACAGAGTTAGCCACTGACATTGACTGAGTCGCCACTGACATTGACTGTTAGCCACTGATACTGACTGAGTTAGCCACTGACATTGACTGAGTTAGCCACTGACATTGACTGAGTTAGCCACTGACACTGACTGAGTTAGCCACTGACACTGACTGAGTTAGCCACTGACATTGACTGAGTCGCCACTGACATTGACTTTTAGCCACTGACACTGACTGAGTTAGCCACTGACATTGACTGAGTTAGCCACTGACATTGACTGAGTTAGCCACTGACATTGACTGAGTTAGCCACTGACACTGACTGAGTTAGCCACTGACACTGACTGAGTTAGCCACTGACATTGACTGAGTTAGCCACTAACACTGACTGAGTTAGCCACTGACACTGACTGAGTTAGCCACTGACATTGACTGAGTTAGCCACTGACACTGACTGAGTTAGCCACTGACATTGACTGAGTTAGCCACTGACATTGACTGAGTTAGCCACTGACACTGACTGAGTTAGCCACTGACATTGACTGAGTTAGCCACTGACATTGACTGAGTTAGCCACTGACATTGACTGAGTTAGCCACTGACATTGACTGAGTTAGCCACTGACATTGACTGAGTTAGCCACTGACATTGACTGAGTTACCCACTGACACTGACTGAGTTAGCCACTGACACTGACTGAGTTAGCCACTGACATTGACTGAGTTAGCCACTGACATTGACTTTTAGCCACTGACATTGACTGTTAGCCACTGACATTGACTGAGTTAGCCACTGACATTGACTGAGTTAGCCACTGACACTGACTGAGTTAGCCACTGACATTGACTGAGTTAGCCACTGACACTGACTGAGTTAGCCACTGACATTGACTGAGTCGCCACTGACATTGACTGTTAGTCACTGACACTGACTGAGTTAGCCACTGACACTGACTGAGTTACCCACTGACACTGACTGAGTTAGCCACTGACACTGACTGAGTTAGCCACTGACATTTACTGTTAGCCACTGACACTGACTGAGTTAGCCACTGACATTGACTGAGTCGCCACTGACATTTACTGTTAGCCACTGACACTGACTGAGTTAGCCACTGACATTTACTGTTAGCCACTGACACTGACTGAGTTAGCCACTGACATTGACTGAGTTAGCCACTGACATTGACTGAGTTAGCCACTGACACTGACTGAGTTAGCCACTGACATTGACTGAGTTAGCCACTGACATTTACTGTTAGCCACTGACACTGACTGAGTTAGCCACTGACATTGACTGAGTCGCCACTGACATTTACTGTTAGCCACTGACACTGACTGAGTTAGCCACTGACATTGACTGAGTTAGCCACTGACATTGACTGAGTTAGCCACTGACACTGACTGAGTCGCCACTGACATTGACTGAGTTAGCCACTGACATTGACTGAGTTACCCACTGACACTGACTGAGTTAGCCACTGACACTGACTGAGTTAGCCACTGACATTGACTGAGTTAGCCACTGACACTGACTTTTAGCCACTGACATTGACTGAGTTAGCCACTGACACTGACTGAGTTAGCCACTGACACTGACTGAGTTAGCCACTGACATTGACTTTTAGCCACTGACATTGACTGTTAGCCACTGACATTGACTGAGTTAGCCACTGACATTGACTGAGTTAGCCACTGACACTGACTGAGTTAGCCACTGACATTGACTGAGTTAGCCACTGACATTGACTGAGTTAGCCACTGACACTGACTGAGTTAGCCACTGACATTGACTGAGTCGCCACTGACATTTACTGTTAGCCACTGACACTGACTGAGTTAGCCACTGACATTGACTGAGTTAGCCACTGACATTGACTGAGTTAGCCACTGACATTGACTGTTAGCCACTGACACTGACTGAGTCGCCACTGACATTTACTGTTAGCCACTGACATTGACTTTTAGCCACTGACATTGACTGTTAGCCACTGACATTGACTGAGTCGCCACTGACATTTACTGTTAGCCACTGACACTGATTGAGTTAGCCACTGACATTGACTGAGTTAGCCACTGACATTGACTGAGTTAGCCACTGACATTGACTGTTAGCCACTGACACTGACTGAGTTAGCCACTGACATTGACTGAGTCGCCACTGACATTGACTGTTAGCCACTGACACTGACTGAGTTAGCCACTGACATTGACTGAGTCGCCACTGACATTGACTGTTAGCCACTGACATTGACTGTTAGCCACTGACATTGACTGAGTTAGCCACTGACATTGACTGAGTTAGCCACTGACACTGGGTCTAATGTTAGAAAATAGAAAGTAAACAAAGTAATTCACTGTGAAATGTTAATGTATGAATTCTTTATTAAATAGATGATGTTGTCGTTTTAGCTGTTTTTTGTATTTCTCATTTGAAAAAGTCATGAGCTGAAATATATCGCATGTTATATTGACAGAAAAAAGCAACTGCTTTTTGTTGATAATATATATAAATATATATATAATAGCATGCATTACCAGACATGCAAGATGTTATTACCATAACAATGTAACAAATCCATGTATATTCATGAACATCATCAATTTAGCCCTTTTGGCTCATCTGTATTATTCTGCTCCATTAACACATTAATTTTATTATGATGGATTTGTATAATATGTTATATTACATAATTTATAGACTTTGACGTTATAATGACTCGGTAATGTGATGGGCCTACTGACACAGAGGAATCTACTGATGCTATAAAACAACCAGTCTCAAAGTGAGGAATTTATCTTTATTTTAAAAGTCTTAAGTCCCTGAAAATGAGAAAATCATTGTTGTTCGATGCTGCAGCGCACCGATTGTTTACGTGGAGACCGGTCTAACTAGGGAGTACCAATATGGCGGCCGGTGGATTCCCGTACTACCAACAGGCAATCAGCAATCAGGGAATAAACAGAGATCTGAGGTTTTAACTAACAGTCAGGGCGGGATGAGTTGGAGGATGGCAGATATTTGGACATCAGTGAGGTAGTGCTGGTTGTTAAAGGAGAAGTTTGGTCAGCTTTAATAATCCATGGATCATTATTTATACCTAAAACTAGTGTTTCGCCGATGCTATTTTTTGGCCCTGATACCTGACTGTGCATCATCAGCCGATATCATCTGTTTGAAATTGATGTGTGTATCTATGAAGAATTTTTGTCTAAACATAGTAGCCCCTCCCTCCTGCCATCTTCCAGCAGTGACGTCACGGTGCGGTAAGCCTAGCGCCATTATCCCCGCTTTCCAAGCTAAATCAAGGGAACTACTAGACACATCTGCAATCAACAACAATTATTGAAGATTTCCAGAGGACTTCACCATTGAAATTCACCAGAGCTATAGTGAAACTGACAATGCCCACGTGCATGGCAGCTGGATGCTGGAATACATCGGGTAAAAGTGGAAAAAAGAGTTATTCCACCTTTCTGATTCCTGATCCTCCACGGACGGGTTGGTCGTTGGATCGCCAACTTGAAGAGGGAGGATTTGCCATCGAACTTCTGGCCAGAGAAAAAACCCGTAATATGTAGCCAACATTTGGAAGAAGAATGTTTTCAAGATGACTTGGATAATAGCGCGTTGTGACAAACACCAGATACAGCACTGGGACTTGATCAACAGCCGATACCGCACCGTGACAATGTCACTAACCAGTAGGTGGCAGTAGTGTTCTTTGACAAACATGGATGCCTCCAGTAAAGCACATTCACATGGAAATGACTCTGAATTAAAAACACTGATCATTTATTGAACAGGATGGAATCATTTCAGATTTAAAGAACTTTCAGATGTTTGATGAATATGAGCGACTTTTCCTTTAACCAAGCGGATGATTCCAACCCTGGCGTTGTGGAACGGACTGGTGGGCAGTGAACCAAGCTCATCAGATGTGGAGCCATCAGGGTCGTTTAATTCCAGTCTCAGAGGTCCGGTGTCCTGCACGGCTCAGATGTGTCTCTGCTTCAACGCGCCAGAATCCAATCATAAGGTCATTAGCAGGACTCTGAGGAGGAAACTCAGCCGTTTGATGATTTGACATAATTCAATCCTGCTAACGGGGGGAAATGGTTCTCTGCTCAGACATCCTACAGAATCATTCACAGCCTCACAAACAGATGTGACAACTGGAACATGCTGAGACCTTCAGGACCCTCCATCCTCCCAAACCTTCTTCAGGTTGATCCAGTGATGTCCCATGGCGGTTTGGAAGGGATCCTGTCGTCCATCTTTAACATCCAGGTTTTCTTCCTCTCTCTGAAGCCTCTTCATTCTTTACCCAAACCTAGTCTCCAAGGAGACGAAGGATCAACTTACATTTGTTTAATCATCCTCTCTGTTCTTCTAGGTGGACCTCATCATCCATAGATACATCCAGCTGGACTGACATCTCATTCTGAGGTGATGCACACAATCAGACGGGTTCCTGCCCACCGAACCATCTTCACGCAGCGACGGAAGTGACGGAACGTCTTGGATTCGGTTCTGGGACCCAGAACCTTTGGTAGATCAGTGCATGAAGGCAGCAGCAAACCCAGGAAGACCTTCTGCTCAAAGATCTGCTCTGGTTCTGAGCTTTGGACCTGGATAAACATAACCTTAGACATAAAAACCTCAGCATCAACAACCCAACGTCACTCTGAATAAATGAGTCCAGTTCTTAACCTTCCAGACAGTAATATATTGGGACACATACCTGCTAATAAATGCAGTTAATATTTCATCTATCAGTAAAACATTTTCTATTCAGTCTGAAATAAGGAGCTCGTTAATATTTCCTAACCGTGACGTCAGTAATTCTCACCGTAAATCTATTAAATGGTCGTTTCTCAGAACCCATTTAAAACGGTGGGAAGTTATGAAGCTGAGGAAAGATTGCAAGAAATACGGTTAAAAGTTATTTAACGTCCTCAGAGAGAGAGATAGAGCTCTGACTGAGGCATTTCATCACATACATTTATACCTTACAAAGTCACAACCCCCCCCCCCCAGGGGAACCACCCCAGCATAAAGAACTTTCTCACACTTGACCTCAGATTCCAGCTTTCAAAAACCTCCAATGCAGCGATAGAGTTGATTCCTTCCCGCTATGATCGCAGCTCCAACACCTTTACAGAAGAACAGAACACCTCACCTATTCATCCAGGCCAACTATTCCACCTAACGACCTCATTTCAGAGACATAGACAGGTATGGGGCATTGCAGGCTAACAAAGAAGCCAAACGACCCCCATTCCAAAGGGGGGGACCCGTTCATCCGTTTCTATTTGCATGTTTTCTAAACTAAAACCAGGCTTTGTTGGGCTGCTGGATAAAACCTGGAACTAAACGCTATTTCTGGTGTGTTTCACTACGCTGTCAGTGGAGGATGGAGAAGATGTGGATTTTTGGTTTTATGATTCTCTGATTTCTCCTGTTGGGATTCTGAGGAAACCTGATGGATCTACAATGAAAGAGGATGTCAGCGGCTATTTGGGTGCTTTATCAAGTCTCACCTGGATGTAAAGCGGAAGGGCACAGAAGAACTGCCCCCCCCCGCGCCCCTCCTGTGGAGCAGTTTGAACTGAAATCTCAATGGAAATAGTTGATTGATTGTTCTAGTTCTAGATGCTGCACAGACTCGTTAAGTAGAGCTTTGTTCTATAGAATGAGACGGTAGTTTTTTATTTCATTTATTTTTAATAACTTTTCATAATCTGTTCCAGTCAAATGTGAGAAATTATTGTAATGTAGTGATAAAGCAGATAGAAGTGAAAAACATCAGCGTAGATCTGCAGATCCTGCCCAGTCAGAGCCTCTCTATACCCAGTGGGAGTGTTCAGGCCTTACTGGTTTAATGGGAGTACTGGACTGTTCCTGTCAGAGTGGACCGGCTAGGATTTTAGCCTCTGGGGGCTAACGGCATGTTAGCCTTCCACTGGTTAAACTGGCCGTTGCCGTGGAGAACCTGAACAGCATCTTCTCAGGTGGGTTCAGTGATTTCATCAACTTGTTGGACCCACCTAAGGTTCTGCGGTTCTGGTCCAGAACAGAACGTTCCCATCCAGAGCAGAAGAACCAGCAGAACCAGTGGGAGTTACTGGGATGTGTTTGTCACAGAAAGCTGGCTTTATTTCAGCAGCTTGGCGGTTGCCATGGAGGTCATGGTGGTCATGGTTGTCATGGTGATGGTGGGAACAGTAATGTCTTTGAAAATGGGCTGAGTGGAACCAGAGGGCGACACTTTGTTCTCGCTGAGGGTCCCGATGATCATCTGCCTCATTTCCCTGCTGGCGTCTCCGCGCACAGCCAGCAGCGCCTGGATGTGGTCCTCCCTGCAGAACCAGAACCAGAACCAGAACCAGCAGGTTACATCACAGAGCGGAGGATGCTTCAAGGCCGACCTGATGATGGCGTGGACGCTGGGCTCACCTGATGTCTGGGTATTTGGAGACCAGGGTCGTGACCTCCAGGAACAGCAGCGTGGGGTCAGTCAGCTTGAAGACCTCGGCCACGGCAGCGATGGCGCCGCAGAGCCGCTCCGTGTTCTCGCCCTACAGGAGAGAAGCAGCCGCCATCAGCGGGGACCTACAGACCGCCTCTGTCCTGTTCCCTCCTCCCTGCAGACGCCTCCTCCTGCTCCGCCCCCAGCAGCCCGCCCCTCCTCCTCCTGCTCCCTGCAGGAACTCACCGCTGCCAGTTTGTTGAACAGGAACCTGAACTGCTCGGCCTCCTTGATCATCCTCTCTGCTCCCTCTTTCCTCTCGTCGGCGTTCTTGAAGGTGATTCTCTTCTGCATCACGGCCTTCAGGTACTCCACCACAACCCTCCTCAGCGCCTCGTTGGTCATCTCCTGCAAACGCAACGCCAGCAGCGCTCAGTGGAGCTCCTGACCAGCAGGTGGAGCTCACGCTTCGGTCCTACCTCGTTGAAGGGCTTCTTGACCTTGTTGAAGTCGTTGAAGTAGTCCTCCACCGTCACACAGATGGTGTCCACGGCGTGAGAACCCGTCAGCCACTTCCTGGTCAGCAGCTCATTCAGGTGGTTCTGGTTTAGGTGGAACCAAAGGTTAGCAGCTAGCTAGCCAGGCAGGAAATGGACGCCTGCAGTCTGCTGCAGTTCAAGTCTTACCTCCAGGTCCAAGAAGACTTCGTCCAGCAGGAAGTGGCAGCCCTCCTTCACCACCTCCCCCAGGGTCCTGTCGATGGCGGCATCGCTGTCGAAGGACTTCGAGGACTGCGAGTACTTCCTCTTTAGACTGTTGATGGAATCCCTGATGAACGCAGAGCAGAGCAACGACTGAACAGAATACCTAGAACCGTCTCTGAGAACCGTCTAGTACCCGCCCCCTGCCGGACACGCCCCCTGCAGGACCCGACCCCTGCCGGACCCTCCCTGAAGCGTCACCTGAAGGTCTGGCAGTTGTTGATGATGGCGATCATGTACTGGATGTAGCACTGAGGCAGCTGTCGGTCCTTCAGGTGCTCCTCCTTGTAGGCCACCACCTCCTCGCGGTACCTGCGAGGAACAGCTGTGAGCGCCGCGCTCCTGCATCAGCAGACAGACGGTCAGGGTGCTGGAAGGATTACCTCATGAGGAAGGAGTTCATCTGCTTCAGACACAGCTTCAGAACCTCCTCCTTAAAGTCGCCGTTGATCTGGGCCGCCACCTGCAGGTTCTGCTCAAACATCTGATGAAGATCCAAGGAGGACAGGTCAGTCTGTGGGCTCAACTAGCGTCTTAGGCGCGGCATTTTCTCCACCCGCAGCCATTTCTGCTGTTCAACATCAGGGCGATCCACCGAAGCTCAACGTCCTTTGTAATCGTTAGAATTTTTGGCTTTGAAAACTGTTGCTAGATATAGTTAGAGTGGCTCAGGTTATCCTGATCTATCTCTATAGTTCTGCTGCTATAGGCTTAGACTGCTGGAGTGTAAGCCTTCATCCTCTGACATGGGAGCTGGCTCGGAGCTCGTCTGCCTGGCTGTGTGTTTCCTGGACGGGGCCGCCTGTGGAGCTGGTTGACAGTTGCCTTTTGTATCTATGCTTCTTTTTCTATGTCTGCTTCTGTCTCCTTGAACCCCAGTGGGCCTCAGCAGATGGCCGCTCACACTGAGCCTGGTTCTGCTGGAGGTTTCTTCCTGTTCAAAGGGAGTTTTTCCTCTCCACTGTCGCTACAAGCATGCTTAGTGTGAGGGATTGCTGAAGAGTCAATGAGTCGATGCAATCAGCTGGTTTTCCTTAGATAGAAAACTTTGAATCAATCTGACTGGATGATCTGGTGAACTGGAAAGTGACCTGAGATGACATGATGGGAATTGGAGCCAGACATGTTCACAAGTCATTTTTTGCAAGTCCAAGTCAAGTCTCAAGTCTTGAGAAGGCCTGTCGCAATAATCAATTAATCGCACAAAAAATTCTAATCACTTGATTAATTTAAAAAAGTGCAATAATTTTCGTGCTTGCTTGTTTCTCCTTGTGTTTTCATCTTCGTCACTGAGACAGTATAGCTTAAAGGTCGCTATTATATCTATGGAATTATCATTATCTTGAACTGCTAAATGAAAAATACAATTAAAAAAAGCACACGCAAAATTTTTTTCCAGATAAATTTTGCATTTTCTTACAGTATTTCCTGACATTTGTGGTTACAACTTTTTCTAGTTTTAGCAGTAAATGTCTGCTCTTTTATTGAAAATGAGGACTGTGGAAAAAAAAAAAACAATCACAATCCTGCCGTCCACGTACTGTTGCGTCAGTGACGTCAGTGTGTTGCACAGGGAAAAATATGATTTATGGTTTTCTTTCATTTTAATGTTAGTTTTATGCTTTGCATGTTTGGAGAGGAAGATATGATTTGTTTTTCTTTGTATTTTCTTCTTGAGCTTTGCATGTTTTGATGTTTCTTTTTTATATGATTGTTTTCCTTTATTTTAGACTTTTGAATTTTTCCTGCATGTTGGGTTGTTTTGGTTTGTTTTTCCCTTGTGACAATCCATGCGCACTGGACTGAAGTAGTTGTCTGAGGAGGCGGAGTGCATTGATTGCGCTGCGTAATTGCTGCGCTCAGGTGTGAGCAAGGGCTGATTAAAGCCGACATAAAAGGAGTCTGAAGGAAAGGAGAAGGAGAACGGAATCTGCAGGTGACAGAGACGGACGCGCTGCTGGGGGAGAGGCAGGCGGGATCCATGCGCACTGATGGCCCAGTAAGGAGTATTAGGGCAGAGGAGGAACCTCGCCTGTAAGTAGCCCTCCCCCTCGCTTAAAGCATAAACAGGAATATATCTTCCGACGGGGTTTTGGCGCGTGGATGCTGGCGTTCTCCTTGCTTCTCTTTTTAGCTGGATCGGTCTGGAAAGGGGTTTGGCACGCCAGGGAGTGGAACAGTGCCGGAGCGCCGCAGAGTCTGTGGATCAGCCAGTGGGTGCTCCAGGCCGATCAGTCGCACCAGAAGCAGCATAACAAGCGGAGCCCAACTTCCAGCCTCTGATTTTTAAGGAAAACTCTTGAATTTTAGGTTTTATCAGGAGAAGAAAAGGACTGTTTTATTATGCCACTTTTGCTGTGGCTTTTTCTATAAATAAAACACTTGAACTTGAGTGCTTCACGGTTTGGGTCTTTGAGTTTTCTTCTATGTGCGGGTAAGGCGAGCGTCGATCAGTCAAGTTAGTAGAACAAAAAACACTTGAATAAGTGTTTTTACACTGGAATAAAATATTGTTCACAAGTCGGAAATCACGAGTCTCAGTCGAGTCTGAAGTCCTTTAAATGCAAGTCTAAGTCGAGTCTGAAGTCATTAAATATGCGACTTAAGTGCGACTCGAGTACGAGTCACAAACTCGAGTCCCCATCTCTGATTGGAGCTATAGAAATAAACTGAATAGATTATTGGATCTGAACAGAAAGATCTGAGTCATCATCATCAGGTCCTTAACAAAACCAGGTCCAGGTCACCCATCCCCTCTGCTATCAGGCTATGGATGCTGACAGCTGTAGTTTGATTTGCTGAACCAATGACATCAGAGCAGAAGGTCTTATTGTTTCTCCTCATACAACAGCCCGTTACCAAGGCAACAGGCTCCTCCCACAGAAGGTAAAACCAGGATCTGTCCCTGGGATGAGTCCAGGTTACCTGAAAGACGATGGCTGGCAGCGTGGTCTGGTAGTATCCATCTTGGTCCGCCTCAGGCTCCGTTTCTTTCATCCAGTCTTTCTTATCGGTCTCCAAGGCTTTCCGCAGCCAACCGGTTATATTAGACTGGAGAGACAGAAATAGATAGATGAGCTGGGATCTACTGATAGGAACAACAGCAAGTCCTGCGGCTCACAGGGAGGTGGGCCTCAGGAGACGTTTATTAGTGATGGATCCATTAACAGCGGTGAGTCGGTGCAGGCGTGGAGCCCATAGACCAGAGGTCACGGATTATCGGACTGCGGTCCGGATCCGGACCCACCTGCTGGCTAATCGGGACCAACCTGATTTAAAACATTTATAAATTACGGTACTGCATGTTTTCCGACAGCAGAGTCTAATTTAACTGGCGCCTCTTCTCCTGTTAATACGGTAAAGCCCTCCGGAGCGTCCGGCTCATTTTATTTTAGTGTTAAATTCTGTTTAAAGTAACAGAATATAATGAAAAATGTCTCCTTTACTGATTGATGATTTTCTTTATATATAAAATAATAGAATATAACCTCTAATAACTTCAATGCTGTCATTGTTCAAGGTCATCAGATCAGTTCAGTTTATTCTGTCCAATCAGCTGCCTGTAGTGTCTTTAAATGTCCAGCAGGTGGCAGTATTCTGTCAGACAGAATCAAGACTTAACCATCACTAGAGTTTAAGTTAGGAGTCTAATCAGACCTAAAACTGAACAGAGGAGGAGACACTAAACCAGGAAAGGATAGTTTAAAGTCTAACTCCATTAATCTGAAAACATTTCATCATCTTTAACTACTTTAGAACAAGAATAAACAGGTTTATACAGGAATGAGCAGCTCTAATTTAATGCTCTTAGAGATCATTTTAATGCCATCAACAAGAACCCACGACTCTCATATTTACGCGGCAAATCCTTCGTCATCTTTACTGTCGACAGGCTGCAATTCCTTTTTTTCCAGCCATGTTTGTTGAAATTTGTATTTTCCCGTTCTCCAGCTATTTCTCCACCTCATGCGGCTTTAGGACCTGACAGAATTGTTTTTAGAAACTTTTTTTTTTTTAATAAAGCATTTTAAATGTCAAAATCACATTTAATGAATTTTAATGCCAATTCGGGCCTTAATTTAAAAAATAATTATTTAAAGACTCATAATGATCTTTAATGACCGCGGAAGCCCTGATAAATCAGGTCTCTGGGACTGCAGTAGCCGTCAGCCACCAGCAGGTGTCAGCATGAGATAAATCAGGTTTCTGGGACTGCAGTAGCCGTCAGCCACCAGCAGGTGTCAGCATGAGATAAATCAGGTCTCTGGGACTGCAGTAGCCGTCAGCCACCAGCAGGTGTCACCATGAGATAAATCAGGTCTCTGGGACTGCAGTAGCCGTCAGCCACCAGCAGGTGTCAGCATGAGATAAATCAGGTTTCTGGGACTGCAGTAGCCGTCAGCCACCAGCAGGTGTCACCATGAGATAAATCAGGTCTCTGGGACTGCAGTAGCCGTCAGCCACCAGCAGGTGTCACCATGAGATAAATCAGGTCTCTGGGACTGCAGTAGCCGTCAGCCACCAGCAGGTGTCAGCATGAGATAAATCAGGTTTCTGGGACTGCAGTAGCCGTCAGCCACCAGCAGGTGTCAGCATGAGATAAATCAGGTTTCTGGGACTGCAGTAGCCGTCAGCCACCAGCAGGTGTCAGCATGAGATAAATCAGGTCTCTGGGACTGCAGTAGCCGTCAGCCACCAGCAGGTGTCACCATGAGATAAATCAGGTCTCTGGGACTGCAGTAGCCGTCAGCCACCAGCAGGTGTCAGCATGAGATAAATCAGGTTTCTGGGACTGCAGTAGCCGTCAGCCACCAGCAGGTGTCACCATGAGATAAATCAGGTTTCTGGGACTGCAGTAGCCGTCAGCCACCAGCAGGTGTCACCATGAGATAAATCAGGTCTCTGGGACTGCAGTAGCCGTCAGCCACCAGCAGGTGTCAGCATGAGATAAATCAGGTTTCTGGGACTGCAGTAGCCGTCAGCCACCAGCAGGTGTCAGCATGAGATAAATCAGGTCTCTGGGACTGCAGTAGCCGTCAGCCACCAGCAGGTGTCAGCATGAGATAAATCAGGTTTCTGGGACTGCAGTAGCCGTCAGCCACCAGCAGGTGTCACCATGAGATAAATCAGGTCTCTGGGACTGCAGTAGCCGTCAGCCACCAGCAGGTGTCAGCATGAGATAAATCAGGTCTCTGGGACTGCAGTAGCCGTCAGCCACCAGCAGGTGTCAGCATGAGATAAATCAGGTTTCTGGGACTGCAGTAGCCGTCAGCCACCAGCAGGTGTCACCATGAGATAAATCAGGTTTCTGGGACTGCAGTAGCCGTCAGCCACCAGCAGGTGTCACCATGAGATAAATCAGGTCTCTGGGACTGCAGTAGCCGTCAGCCACCAGCAGGTGTCAGCATGAGATAAATCAGGTTTCTGGGACTGCAGTAGCCGTCAGCCACCAGCAGGTGTCAGCATGAGATAAATCAGGTCTCTGGGACTGCAGTAGCCGTCAGCCACCAGCAGGTGTCAGCATGAGATAAATCAGGTCTCTGGGACTGCAGTAGCCGTCAGCCACCAGCAGGTGTCAGCATGAGATAAATCAGGTTTCTGGGACTGCAGTAGCCGTCAGCCACCAGCAGGTGTCAGCATGAGATAAATCAGGTTTCTGGGACTGCAGTAGCCGTCAGCCACCAGCAGGTGTCACCATGAGATAAATCAGGTCTCTGGGACTGCAGTAGCCGTCAGCCACCAGCAGGTGTCAGCATGAGATAAATCAGGTTTCTGGGACTGCAGTAGCCGTCAGCCACCAGCAGGTGTCAGCATGAGATAAATCAGGTTTCTGGGACTGCAGTAGCCGTCAGCCACCAGCAGGTGTCAGCATGAGATAAATCAGGTCTCTGGGACTGCAGTAGCCGTCAGCCACCAGCAGGTGTCACCATGAGATAAATCAGGTTTCTGGGACTGCAGTAGCCGTCAGCCACCAGCAGGTGTCAGCATGAGATAAATCAGGTTTCTGGGACTGCAGTAGCCGTCAGCCACCAGCAGGTGTCACCATGAGATAAATCAGGTCTCTGGGACTGCAGTAGCCGTCAGCCACCAGCAGGTGTCACCATGAGATAAATCAGGTCTCTGGGACTGCAGTAGCCGTCAGCCACCAGCAGGTGTCAGCATAAGTGGGGATATTTTCAGACCCGTCCCTCAGAAACCCGGCCTGGCCTCAGAAAGGATAACGAAGCTTTCGGTCCTGAACACGGTTTAGTCCTCGGGCTAATCGGACCCTCCTCGCCGTCGGCCATCTTTACCGTGAACGTCTTCACGTATTTGCTCAGCAGGTCGTCCACCACTTCCTGCGGCAGCAGCGGCTCCAGCTGGTTGATGTCGAACTCTGAGCAGAGGTCCGGATGTCCCATCATCTCATTGCTGTGGAGGACACAGAGTCAGAGCGCGTTACCACGGCGACCTGCTCGCTGCGGGGGGGGGGGTCCACTCACCTCTTATAGGTGTTGAGGACCCAGGTTAGCAGGGACACAATTTCATTGGCTTCCAGGTCCTCCAAGGTCAGCTCCTTCACACGGCTGGACACGGCGTGATGGTAGAGGCTGAAGAACCTGGAGAAGGAGAAGGTTACAGGAAGCGGCTCCAGCAGGGGCCGCGTGTTCTGGGCTGGAGGCCCTCACCTGTTGAAGGTGTTGTAGTGGGGGGGGAAGCACTGAACCATCAGGTTCTTCACAACAATCAGGTCGTCCAGAACGTACTTCCTGGTGATCTCCAGCAGACGGACGAGCCACATCTTATCAGCCTCTCTGGTCACAGACTGGGTGCCCTCGATGCGGGTGCTGACGGTTCCCTCCAGAACCTGAGGGGGGGGGGGGGGGTGGGGGGGTCTCAATGAGGCTGACGCCAACATGGGGAGGAGTCAGACGGTCTGAGGGGGAGGGAACCCAGAAGGTTCCTCAGAACCAGAGGAAGGAGAGGTCCTAGAACCCCGAGACCTCTGGTTCTGTTGATCAGTTAGACTGGAAGGAGGGAGGGAGGAAGGGAAGGAGGAAGGGAGGAAGGAAGGAAGGAGGGAAAGAAAGGAAGGTAGGAAGGAAGGAAGGAAGCAAGGAAGGGAGGAAGGAAGAGGAAGGAAGAAAAAAAAGGAAGGAAGGAAGGAAGGAAGGAAGGAAGAAAAAAAAAAGGAAGGAAGGAAGGAAGGAAGGAAGGAAGGAAGGAAGGAAGGAAGGAAGGAAGGAAGGAAGGAAGGAAGGAAGGAAGAAAAAAAAAGAAGGAAGAAAGAAAAAAAAAGAAGGAAGAAAAAAAGGGAAGGGAGGAAGGAAAGGGGGAAAAAAGGAAGGACGGAAGGAAGGAAGGAAGGAAGGAAGGAAGGAAGGAAGGAAAAGGAAGGAAGGAGGGAGGGAGGAAGGAAGCAAGGAAAAAAGGAAGGAAGAAAGGAAGAAAAAAAAGGAAGGGAGGAAAAGGAAGGAAGAAAAAAAGGAAGGAAGGAAGGAAGGAAGGAGGGAGGAAGGAAGGAAGGAAGGAAGGAAGAAAAAAAAGGAAGGAAGGAAGGAAGGAAGGGAAAAAAGGAAGGAAGAAAAAAAAGGAAGGGAGGAAGGAAAGGGGGAGGAAGGGAGGGGAAGGAAGGAAGTAAGGAAGGAAGGAAGGAAAAAAAGGAAGGAAGAAAAGGAAGGAAGGAAGGAAGGAAGGAAGGGAAAAAAGGGAGGAAGAAAAAAAAGGAAGGGAGGAAGGAAAGGGGGGAGGAAGGGAGGGGAAGGAAGGAAGTAAGGAAGGAAGGAAGGAAAAAAAGGAAGGAAGAAAAGGAAGGAAGGAAGGAAGGGAAAAAAGGAAGGAAGAAAAAAAGGAAGGGAGGAAGGAAAGGGGGGAGGAAGGTAGAGGAAGGAAGGAAGGAGGGAGGAAGGAAGGAAGCAAGGAAAAAAGGAAGGAAGGAAGGAAGGAAGGATAAGGAAGGAAGAAAAAAAAGGAAGGAAGGAAGAAAAAAAGGAAGGGAGGAAGGAAAGGGGGGAGGAAGGGAGGGGAAGGAAGGAAGGAAGGAAGGAAGGGAGGGAAAAAAGGAAGGAAGAAAAAAAAGGAAGGAAGGAAGGAGGGAGGAAGGAAGGAAGGAAGAAAAAAAAGGAAGGAAGGAAGGAAGGGAAAAAAGGAAGGAAGAAAAAAAAGGAAGGGAGGAAGGAAAGGGGGGAGGAAGGGAGGGGAAGGAAGGAAGGAAGGAAGGAAGGAAGGAAGGAGGGAGGAAGGAAGCAAGGAAAAAAGGAAGGAAGGAAGGAAGGAAGGAAGGAAGAAAAAAAAGGAAGGGAGGAAAAGGAAGGAAGAAAAAAATGGAAGGAAGGAGAGAGGAAGGAAGGAAGGAAGGAAGGAAGAAAAAAAAGGAAGGAAGGAAGGAAGGGAAAAAAGGAAGGAAGAAAAAAAGGAAGGGAGGAAGGGAGGGGAAGGAAGGAAGTAAGGAAGGAAGGAAGGGAAAAAAGGAAGGAAGAAAAAAAAGGAAGGAAGGAAGGAAGGAGGGAGGAAGGAAGGAAGGAAGGAAGGAAGGAAGGAAGGAAGGAAGGAAGGAAGGAAGAAAAAAAAGGAAGGGAGGAAGGAAGGAAGGGAAGGAGGGAGGAAGGGAGGGGAAGGAAGGAAGGAAAAAAGGAAGGAAGGAAGGAAGGAAGGAAGGAAGGAAGGAAGGAAGGAAGGAAGGAAGGAAGGAAGAAAAAAAAGGAAGGAAGGAAGGAAGAAAAAAAAGGAAGGAAGAAAAAAAAGGAAGGAAGGAAGGAAGGAAGGGAAAAAAGGAAGGAAGAAAAAAAGGAAGGGAGGAAGGGAGGGGAAGGAAGGAAGTAAGGAAGGAAGGAAGGGAAAAAGGAAGGAAGGAAGGAAGGGAGGGGAAGGAAGGAAGGAAAAAAGGAAGGAAGGAAGGAAGGGAGGGGAAGGAAGGAAGGAAAAAAGGAAGGAAGGAAGGAAGGAAGGAAGGAAGGAAGGAAGGAAGGAAGGAAGGAAGGAAGGAAGGAAAAAAGGAAGGGAGGAAAGAAGGGAGGAAAAGGAAGGAAGGTAAGGGAGGACCTGAAACATCTTGTCCTTCCAGCGTTTGGGTCGTCCCGGGGGGATGAAGCCCGTCTGCTTCTTCCTGTCCACCATCCGGCGGTCCAGCTTCTCCTCTCGCTCGATGATGCGGATCACAGACACCAGCATGGTGGGGTCTCTGCGCACCGTCACCATGGACCTCTGCAGCACCATCCACAGCTGCTTGGCCAGCTCGTCTGACAGGCCCTGCACCTGGGAGGACCAGAGAGGAGGCGCAGCGTTCAGCTACATGTCCCACTGCTGCTCCTCCTGATACAGGCTGGGAGGAGGAGGAGGAGGAGGAGGCCACCGCTGCTCCTGATCCAGGCTGGGAGGAGGAGGCCACCGCTGCTCCTCCTGATCCAGGCTGGGAGGAGGAGCACGGCGGCTGAACTGACTGACCTCTTCAAAGTAGGAGGAGATGAGGTTCATGTCGCGGGTGTTCCTGCTGTCCATGCGGTACTGCTCGTACATCAGGTCGTCACGGGAACACTCCAGCTCCATCAGCTTCCTGTGGGCCTGCAGCAGCTGGCCCTGCTCGATCAGCTGCTGGGTCTCCATGACGATCTCTGGGACTGAATCCACAACCACACAACGTTAGCTGGGTCCAAACGGCCCGCCGATTCCGATGGAACGGCGAACCCACCAGAGAAGATGTTCTTCAGGTTCTCCACGGCGGCGGCCAGCTGGCTGTGCTGGACCACGGCGTCCTTCACGTCCTTCAGGCTCTCGATGGTGTTGATGCTCTGTCTCCAGTCTTTGCTGACGTTGGCCAGGGAGCTCTGGATGTCCTTCACGTCCAGCAGAGCGGTGTGGAGCTGGGTGAGCCCGGTGCGCACGCCGTCCAGCTGGGACTGGATCGCCGCCTGAACACCAGCAAACACAGAAGCAACCAGTTAGTCCACTGGACTGGGACCAGCATCGGCCGTCTTCACCATGGAAACAGGAGGAGCAGTGACTTCCTGTTTCCTCTCACAGCAGGGCCAGTTCTGCCCCTGAGGGACCCGACCTGCTGGACCTTCATCATCCCGGGTCATCACAGATGAGAAGCTAAAGGCCTGAACAACTCTGAGGGAAACATAGAGATAGGATTTATAGATTATACACCATGGAAGCAGCCTCAAGCTGCAGATTATTCCAGATCCACAATCTTGAATCCATGGAGATTAGGAAACCTATGGTGGTTCCTAGAATTTCTAAAGTAGAATGGGAGGCAGATCAGTTGTTGCACGCAGCTGCTGCTCACACTGTACGTCTAAAAACCAGGTGGGACTCAGCTCCGCAGTGAGATGGAGCTACTGGGACTCGTCTATCCTGAAGCCAAACCAGTAGCAGAGGAACATGAAGCTCACTAGAGTGAAACGCGCTGCCTTGGATATTTGGGCGATTTGTGCTGAAAGCCCTAAAAAGAAAAGGAGACGACGTATTTGGACAAAGACATGGCTGAGCTAACGTGGCTACTACGGTCTGTCAGTTTGACAGAAAGAACTCCATTTCACTCATTGCCCCCCCACCATGCTGCTGGGTTTCCAGAAGAATCCTCCTTTGCTCATGCGCCCTGAGTTATCACAACGGTCGGGAGAAAATCAAACATGTTTGATCATGATTCCTTATCGGGGCTGATCGCCCCTCATAACCCGCTGTGCACCACAACATGCACCATCAGGCTGAAAGTCGGGCTGATCGGAAAATTCTCGCACAACTAGAAAATCGCCCCGAAAATCGCACAGTGTACGCTGGGCTTTAGTTATCAGGCTCCTCTCCTGTGGAACCAACTACCAGTTTTAGTCCGTGAGGCAGACACCCTGTCTACTTTTAAGGCTAGGCTTAAAACTTTCCTTTTTGATAAAGCTTCTAGTTAGAGTGGCTCAGGTTATCCTGAGCTATCTCTATAGTTCTGCTGCTATAGGCTTAGACTGCTGGAGGACATAGGGACCCCTTTTTCATCATTCTGCTTAGAAATATAAAAATAAACCACATTGAATCTACATATAGAAAACTGATCCAGCTTCCATATTACATTGTATAGATATTTCGGTGTCAGCTCATCCAGATCTGCACCTTCTATTCTACTGAAAAGTGCCGGACGTTAACCTCCCTGGTTCCTACCGGACTTTAACCTCCCTGGTTCCTACCGGACTTTAACCTCCCTGGTTCCTACCGGACGTTAACCTCCCTGGTTCCTAGCGGACTTTAACCTCCCTGGTTCCTACCGGACGTTTACCTCCCTGGTTCCTACCGGACTTTCACCTTCCTGGTTCCTATCGGACGTTTACCTCCCTGGTTCCTATCGGACGTTTACCTCCCTGGTTCCCAGCGGACTTTAACCTCCCTGGTTCCTACCGGACGTTTACCTCCCTGGTTCCTACCGGACTTTAACCTCCCTGGTTCCTACCGGACTTTAACCTCCCTGGTTCCTACCGGACTTTAACCTCCCTGGTTCCTACCGGACTTTAACCTCCCTGGTTCCTACTGGACTTTAACCTCCCTGGTTCCTACCGGACTTTCACCTTCCTGGTTCCTATCGGACGTTTACCTCCCTGGTTCCTATCGGACGTTTACCTCCCTGGTTCCTAGCGGACTTTAACCTCCCTGGTTCCTACCGGACGTTTACCTCCCTGGTTCCTACCGGACTTTCACCTTCCTGGTTCCTACCGGACTTTCACCTTCCTGGTTCCTATCGGACGTTTACCTCCCTGGTTCCTATCGGACGTTAACCTCCCTGGTTCCTGCCGGACTTTAACCTCCCAGGTTCCTGCCGGACTTTAACCTCCCAGGTTCCTGCCGGACTTTAACCTCCCAGGTTCCTGCCGGACTTTAACCTCCCAGGTTCCTGCCGGACTTTAACCTCCCAGGTTCCTGCCGGACTTTATCCTCCCAGGTTCCTGCCGGACGTTAACCGCCCAGGTTCCTACTGGACGTTAACCGCCCAGGTTCCTACTGGACGTTAACCTCCCTGGTTCCTATCGGACGTTAACCTCCCTGGTTCCTATCGGACGTTAACCTCCCTGGTTCCTATCGGACGTTAACCTCCCTGGTTCCTATCGGACGTTAACCTCCCTGGTTCCTAGCGGACTTTAACCTTCCTGGTTCCTACCGGACGTTTACCTCCCTGGTTCCTACCGGACTTTAACCTCCCTGGTTCCTAGCGGACTTTAACCTCCCTGGTTCCTAGCGGACTTTAACCTTCCTGGTTCCTACCGGACGTTTACCTCCCTGGTTCCTACCGGACTTTAACCTCCCTGGTTCCTATCGGACGTTAACCTCCCTGGTTCCTAGCGGACTTTAACCTTCCTGGTTCCTACCGGACGTTTACCTCCCTGGTTCCTACCGGACTTTAACCTCCCTGGTTCCTACCGGACTTTAACCTCCCTGGTTCCTAGCGGACTTTAACCTCCCTGGTTCCTAGCGGACTTTAACCTCCCTGGTTCCTAGCGGACTTTAACCTCCCTGGTTCCTATCGGATGTTAACCTCCCTGGTTCCTAGCGGACTTTAACCTCCCTGGTTCCTACCGGACGTTTACCTCCCTGGTTCCTACCGGACTTTAACCTTCCTGGTTCCTATCGGATGTTAACCTCCCTGGTTCCTAGCGGACTTTAACCTTCCTGGTTCCTATCGGATGTTAACCTCCCTGGTTCCTACCGGACTTTAACCTCCCTGGTTCCTATCGGATGTTAACCTCCCTGGTTCCTAGCGGACTTTAACCTTCCTGGTTCCTACCGGACGTTTACCTCCCTGGTTCCTACCGGACTTTAACCTCCCTGGTTCCTATCGGATGTTAACCTCCCTGGTTCCTAGCGGACTTTAACCTTCCTGGTTCCTACCGGACGTTTACCTCCCTGGTTCCTACCGGACTTTAACCTCCCTGGTTCCTACCGGACTTTAACCTCTCTTTAAATTCTCAGCCTTCAGGAACTTTCATAATTCAGTCAATTAGCTGAATAAAGCTGAGATCGTCTCTGCAGCTCTGAGCTCCAGTCTGTCTGCAGCCAATCACTTCTGCCCCCCAGGTGATGGACGCTGTTAGCGGGTGGAGCTGCCCCCCCAGGTGATGGGTGCTGTTAGCGGGTGGAGCTGGGTTCGGATGGATACCTTCAGCCTGGCCTCCACAGACGCCTTCTTCCGGGCTTCTCTCCTCCGGTACTGCTCCACCTTATCCAGCTGGTCGGACCGCTGCAGCATGCCGGCCACCCGCTGCACCGCGGTGGCTACAGCCTCCCTGCTGGTCTCCTCCATGCTGCTCCAGGAGGAGAAAGAAGGAGGGGAGGTTAGCCTGAGCTGGGTCAAGAACCCGGAAGTAAGCAGCTGACAGCTGAGACAGGCTTCCGGCCTGTCAGTGCTATTCTAAGCTAACGGCTAAGCTAAGCGCAGAAAGTAGTAGGAAGCTGATCTCTGCAGCAACTAAAGCCTGCTTCACCTTCTGCTGCTTCACCTTCTGCTGCTGTTGCTGTTGTTGTTGCTTCTCCTTTATCTTCTTCTTCTTCTGCTTCTGTTGCTTCTTCTTCTTCTTGGCGAATCGCAGCCTCATGCGCACAGCGCCCCCTACTGCATATTACTGTAACTCTCCGCCTTTTCTGAAGTTTTAGTCTGTTTTTTAAATAAAACTAAGAACAAATGTCATCACTGATCAATCTTCCATGTTTCTTCCTGTCAGTGGGTCTTTATTCAGGCTGAGGAGCATCTGTGGATCAGATGATCCAGAATGGCTGCTGCAGGCGCTTCTAGGATCAGAGGTTCAAGGGGGCTGAGCACCCAGGGAAAAATACATTTCACTGTTTCTACAGTCAGACATTTTTAAAACGTCTTATCTCTGACGTTTGTTTTTTGCCTTTCTGTGTTTTTGTCTTTGTGGACAAGCTGTAAGGAAACCTACCTGGCTTTTCCTGACCTGACACCTCGCTCCTCTCCTTCCCATTGCAAACCTCTCCCTCTTTGGACTTCCTAAAATGGATCATATTTAACAAGCTAAATATGTACAGTTCTGCTTGAAAGTTTAAACACACTTCTGATAAAGAAAAAGATAAATTCACAATATCCATCCATCCAATTATTTTCTGTCACACTTCTGTTTATTTCTATGGCTCCAATTCACATCATGTCATCTCAGGTCACTTTCCAGTTCACCAGATCATCCAGTCAGATTGATTCAAAGTTTTCTATCTAAGGAAAACCAGCTGATTGCATCGACTCATTGACTCTTCAGCAATCCCTCACACTAAGCATGCTTGTAGCGACAGTGGAGAGGAAAAACTCCCTTTGAACAGGAAGAAACCTCCAGCAGAACCAGGCTCAGTGTGAGCGGCCATCTGCTGAGGCTGGGTTAGAATAAATGCTTATTCTGTAGTGGGATAAAACACTCAGAGCCCGGGTTGACAGAAGACTTTTACATTTTCGCATCTCCAGACAGATTTATTATGTTTTTTTTTGGCCTAATATGGCTCTTTGAGCAGTTCGGGTTTCTGACTCCTGATCTAAATGATTCCTAAATGTAACCTTTGGACACTTGATTAATACAACTATTCCTTATTTGTGCACATTATGTTTTTGATAATCTTTTCTTAAAATGCCATCAGAACACTTATATTGTGTCCCCCCCCTTCAGTGTCCACCATATTGGATCAGTCCATTTGCTGCACATGTTCAGAAAGGTCCAAACAGACAGCAGCAAACCTGTTTTATGTCAATCTATGGGAATATTTTTTTCCAGTAAAGTTACAAAATAGTTTAAAGCAAGAAAATGTTAATTTTACAACATCACAGCAGCTGTGCTGCCTGGCTTTAAAATGCCCGTTTGCCTTTTTCCATTTTCAGTGAATGTCTTCCACTGCACTGGGTCCACCTGTGCTGGAACCGAGAACCAGCTTCTGCTATGACCGAAAAAATGTGATTGACAGATGAGCGTTGATATATGATTGGCCGAATTTAGGTGTTCAGGCTGAGGTAGAACTAACTGGCCTGCAGAACGAAAAAAAACACAGATTTTAATACACGCTTTACTAACTTTTGGGACAATATGTTCTTTTAAAGAGTAGATTTATATTCATGTTTAAGCCAGAATGATTTGATCTTTAAATACGATTTCCCTACGACTTTGAACAGAAACTCTTCTGTGTTGATCATCTACAGAAGATGTGATATTAGCCGTTATTCTCATTCAGAGATGTACCGCTCTACTTTAGAATGACAAAAGCATCCACTGGAAAGATTAAACTTTTATTTAATTTATACTTAGAAAACACACATTCAAAAATTGTACAAACAGGTTCCATGAGGTTTGGTTCTTTTAAAACTGGCTGCTGTCTTGAAGCGAGTCAGTGATGTCGGAGGTTTCTTCCTCCTGCAAAAAGCAAACTGTTAAACTAGAGGTCAAACCGTCCCAAACCGTCCAGAGAGAAGAACCTTCACCTTTTGGTTTCCCTTCTCCGCAGTGTCCACTGTGAGCATCCTGCTGGGTAGACTGCCGATCTGCAGGAACAGAGAACAGCAGTACAGGACAAACCAAACCTCATCCGCTCTACAGGACAACGCGTCACCAACAGCACATTTACGCCATTTAACCCAGAGACTGGTGGTTGCAGATGGTTCTGGGGGCCGAAGGGTCACAAAGCAAGTGTCTTCTTCAGACATCTCTCCAAAAGGAACCGGGCTAAGCAGGAAGGGTCCATCCAAGGTTTCTGTCTGGGTTCAGCTCAGATCCAGGTTTCCTGGATTAAAAGGGGGAAAGAAGAGTCCTTACCTTGAGCCGAGCTCCTCCAGTTCTTCTTCTTTGCGTGTCCATTTCTGCCATCGTTTGTTCTCCTGATATCTAAAAGAAAAGCAGGTGTTTAAAAAAGAAACCATTTTCCTGGGAAGGAAAGGTTGCAGATCTCCACCTGTGAATCTGTGAGGATGTCTGTGGTTGGTTTCCATGCCCGTTAGCAACTCCTTACAGAAACACCTGCTGTCGTATTCATTGCACTGGACCCCACAGTCCACCAGCGCCCCCTTGGATGGCAAAGCTTCGGTGTTTTGGAGCATGGTCGGAGCGGTGTCCTCAGTGTCCGCCCCAGACTGGGAGGTCAGCTGGACGGCTGATGGGGCGGGCGTCTCTGATGCAGAACTTAGTTCTTCAGAGGAGGGAAGGCTGTTCTGCTGGTTTGGGCTGCAACCGGCCTCAGGTTCAGAAGACCTCTTTTCATCTCCATCCTTCCCGGCGGGAGCAGGCGGAGCTTCAGCCAGCGGGCCGCAGGAAGACGAGCAGGCATCATTTTCTGAGGGAGTCTCGCTCCGACTGGGTTCTGACCCGACAGGTTCATGGACCTCTTCTTCAGGTCCCGTCCTCTTCTCCCTGCCAGGACTTTGCTCCTTCTCCTGGATGCTGGAACACATGTTAAAAGATGAGCAGACCTTCCCCTCCAGGAGGTCCTTCCTGCTGCAGAGGCCTTCCTCAGTCATTTCACAGACGTCCGGTCCCAGCACGCCACTCTGCAGGAGCCACTCTCTGGAAGGGATGTAGGGAGGCAGCGACTCTACCGACCAAACGGACACGTTCAGCTTACAGCTGCCGGCCGACACGGCCACATCCGAGAGCTCCTGCAGATACGACCCAGCATCCGTTTCTTGCACCTCAGTCGAGACGTTGTGGGAGGAGTTCTGTAGATGTTTGACCTCATCTCTGAAGGTCAACGAATGTCTTCGTAGAAAACCTTCTTCTCCAGGGTCGTTACTCGTAGACTCCAGAAAGGCGTCTATTGTAGAATGAGGGAGTCGAAGGATCCTGAAGAGCCCCTCACTCACCTTCTGACTCTCCGTACCCCCAGTAGGACCAGTGCCTACCTCATTGGTATCTGTGGAACCACAGGATGGCGGCTGGACGTCATGTTTAGGAGATGGCTGCTTGTCAGACCCGTTTTTTTTCAGCAGGTGCGTCTGTGGCGTGCCGCCACCCCAGTTCATCAGGGTGTCAGGAACGACCGGCCGTTCTTTGAGGAAAACATCGTCTTTCTGAGAGGAGCTTGAGACTGGAGCTGCCCTGACTGGAGAACTGGATAACCATAGATCCCCATCTTTGGAGAACGAGTCTGGGAGGTGGTCCTGGTCAGGTACGTCCTTCCTGGGCCGCTCTGGCCCAGTGCTACCACATTGCTGACTAGCATTTGATCCAACAGGTTGTTTTGGAAAGCCCGTTGGGTCTGTGAGTTCTGTGCCTTCTCTGTAGGGCGACTTGCCCTCCCCCCCCTCAGGAGAGTTCGAACAGGTTCCCCTCCCAGAGTCTGAGCCCAAATGAAAGCTACCTCTGACGCCATGCACTGGCTCTGTCTGGACCTCAGAATTCACCATTTCTCTCACAGGGAGGACGTGAGTGGGGCGAATCCTGCGTGTCTGAACTGGGTTTGGATGTGATGGACCTTGAGTGTGAGCCAGGGGGTGGGGCAGACGCCTGTAGTCCACCGGGTGAACAGCGGGGGGTGGTAAAATATATCCCCCACCATCCATGTAAGGGGGAGGGGGGAATGGGGGCGGAGGGACAATCATACCATAGCCTAGGAGACAAAATGGAGTTAATCAGGAGAAGACGAGTCTAACCTCTGATCACAGCAGAACTTACCCAGTCCTGGAAACCCAGCAAAGGGGCTGTAGGAGAAGGGCATAGACCACGGGTAGTGGAATAAAGGAGGGGGCGGGGGGGGCACATAGACGACAGGACGGCCAAACATGGGATGTTGGGGATGTGAAGGAAATCCTGGTTCCTGAGCTGCACCGAGTGGACCCGGTTCATGCTGCCCCGAAGACGGAGCGCCTCCATTTGGGTTCCTGCCTACTGGCTCTGGATGAGCTGCTCTGTTAACGGCTGCCATGGTAACACTGGAGGGGTGGGGGGGCGAGTTAGACAGCCCTGCTGGACCCGATGACGAGCAGAACCTGGTCCAGAAAACTTCAGTACTTCAAGCTGAAAACACAGGAGGAAAAAAAGGATAATCAGCTTGTTTCAGAAAAAACATTTAGCAAACATAGATTTTATATGAGCAACTAATTTCCTGTTCTGATGGCATCATTTGGAACTTTAAGTCAAACTATTATTCAAAATCAGAAAAGCAGCACATTTGCACATGCACACACCTGAGGGATTAATCAGCTGTTGGACATTTCATCGTCTTCAGATGAATGAAAGACAAACAAGAACCAGCAACGCTAAACTACAGCAGGTTAAAAACTAAAGGAAACATCTGTTTACCTCACTGGAAGTCAGAAGGAAGCAGTTCCACCAGCAGATAACACATCCAGACATCACACCTGCAAACCAGTCACCTCATCAGCATCTCTGTAATGAGCTGCAGCTGATGAGACTGGAAGCAAGCAGACAGCTGCCTGTCATTCTGCAATCCCAACACCAGATGGCGCCGCTACAAATAAGATGAGCAGGAAAAGCGCCCATCTTCTGTGGAAACCAACTTCTGCTGAAATGGAAGATGACCTGAAGCTTCTGAGCTGAAGCTCAGCTGCAGGTTCACAGCAAAACTCTGACATAGTGGGGGCCGGGTGCTCTAATGTGGGCCACTGTCTGCTCCCCACAGGTACAAAAGGGTTAGGTGTTAGGCAGGGGCGGATTTAGGAAATGTGGGGCCCTAGGCAGAGACAGGCAGGGCCCCTCTGAATGGAGAAGACATAAAGCAGCCCCATTGTCCAGATAGAGAAATGTTAATAGAATAGACATCCATTATCTGTTCTAGGTTGTGTCCCTCTCTTCTTGTCCCTTTTCTTCTTGTTTTCCTCTCTATGTTTTGTACTCAGCTGACTTTTCATGCTGTCTCTAAAGGAATGAAAGATTTTTTCCAAGCACTAAGCTCACTTAGCTGATTGCTCCTTCCTGTGTTTCCAAAAAGGCCAAAGTAAATAACCCAGTCCTTCTTTTCACTGTAGACAAGCCATGATCTGCTTATCTGTTCTCCATTTTTCATTTGGATGAAATAATAGCTGCATGAATCATGACAGCAGACAAGATAGAGGAGAGCAGGAGGCGGGGTTACCAATGCTCTGTGCAGGTGAACCCCTCAAACTGCAGCAATAGTTGCATCAGTGTCTAAAGTATAGGAGGTCACGCATCAACATCAGATGGTGAGAAATCCCAGCTGCTGAGACCTGAAACCACCTGGTTTGCAGAGAGGATCATGGAGGTGGAGCTTCACTCCATTCCAGACATAAACCATTTAGAGTTTTACCTTCAGCTTGGTGCCTCCTTCATGCCCATCCACCAAGAACACAGAGAGCCTCCTGATGTCCTCATTCACCAGACTCAGTATTGCTAACTCTGCTCTTTGGACTCTATGTAAGCTACTGGAAACATAAATAAATAAAGTTGAGTCTAAGTCTAAGACAGAGGTTTAGGGTTAGTTTCATCAACAGATTTCCAAATGGCCAAAAACTGATGGACCAAGGAGGGGAGACATCTTGGTAAATGTTAGCTAAGTGTGTTGACGCCTCTCTGTGTCTGATAACGGCCGTCTGCAGCCTGATAACAGACCAACCCGCCCACTGATCCAGACCACCTCAGCCTGAGGTCATCCAGACTCTCTAAGCTCTCTGCTTCATTCAGGCTGGGCTACAAAACAATAATCATTTATTTACTTTAATTTCAAACTTTCCCTCATAAATTTACCATTTTATTTTAAATGTTTCTATTATTGCTTATATATATTTGTGTCTATCTGCATGTTAACATTTGCCTGAGTTTATCTAATTTATCCTATTCTATTCTAATTCTATCTACTCTATTCTTAAACTCAGACAGATTTTATTTGTCATTTTGTTTCCACAAGTGAAAAACAAAAAATCTATTTTTTGTTTGGAAACAGCTCTCTGGACAATTTCATCTTTTTTAAAAGTGCAGCCTTGAAAAGTAGTAAAAAAAAAATTAAATAAAAACAGTAATTTAAACACATGACTATAAATTTACAGTTCTAACATAAAAAAAAAAAGTAATGATAAAATATAATAAATAAAATAAAATAACCCATTTTATCCATCAGGTCATCAGTGTGATGGCGGTGGGGAAGAACCTGCTGGTCCTGCATTGAATGCTGGGAAGCCTCTTCCCAGAGGGCAGCATGGTGGGGGGGTGATGGGTCATTGATGATGTCACGGACACGCAGCGCTGGGATGAAATGTCTTTAATGGAGGGAAGAGGAGCCCCCATGATCCTCTCTGCTGTTCTCACCTTCTTCCAGTCTGAGGCGCTGCAGCCTCCACACCACACAGTGAGACAGCTGCTCAGAACGCTCTCTATGGGGGGAGGATGGTGGGTGGGGGGGGGGGCTAGAACGCTCTCTATGGGGGGGAGGATGGTGGGTGGGGGGGGGGCAGAACGCTCTCTATGGAGCTTCTGGAGAAGGGGGGGGTGGTGGGGGCAGAACGCTCTCTATGGAGCTTCTGGAGAAGGGGGGGGGTGGGGGGGGGCAGAACGCTCTCTATGGAGCTTCTGGAGAAGGGGGGGGAGGATGGGGGGGGCAGAACGCTCTCTATGGGGGGGGGAGGATGTGGGGGGGGGGCAGAACGCTCTCTATGGGGGGGGGAGGATGGGGGGGGCAGAACGCTCTCTATGGAGCTTCTGGAGAAGGGGGGGAGGATGGGGGGGGCAGAACGCTCTCTATGGGGGGGGGAGGATGTGGGGGGGGGGCAGAACGCTCTCTATGGGGGGGGGAGGATGGGGGGGGCAGAACGCTCTCTATGGAGCTTCTGGAGAAGGGGGGGGGGTGGGGGGGGCAGAACGCTCTCTGTACGATTTATCTTTATTTATTTTTCATTTTTCTATAAAAGCAAAATACGATCAGAGAACGCTAGCAGCCCCACAGCCTGATTGGATAAACCTCAGGCATTCTGACTGATTCCTACTTTAACAACACAAAACCAGTAGAACATGCTGGTCGTCAGAGATACTGCTTTGACCCCGCCTCTCGCCGGTAGACAGCTGGAGATAGACACCGGCACCCCTCCCCACCCCACGTGGGATAAGCTAGTTAGAAAATGGATGGATGGATGCTGCTTCATTGACAGGGGCGACAGTGGCGTTGGATGTTGGAGTTTGCCCTGAAATCGAAGGGTTGACGGTTCAAGCCCCAACTCTGACTTTCAGTGTCGTTGTGTCCTTGGGCAAGACACTTCACCTGCATTGTCTACTGATGGTGGTCAGAGGGTGGCGCCAGTGTACGGCAGCCCCGCTTCTGTCAGTGTAGCTGTGGCTACAATGTAGCTTGCCTCCATCAGTGTGTGAGTGAATGGGTGAATGAATGTAGTGTAAAGCGCTTTGGTCAAGTCTGCTGACTTGAATAAAGGCGCTATATAAGTACAGGACATTTACCATTTATTTCTTTTCATGTCATCGGCACAGCGGCTGTTTTACACGTGTAGAGCTAGAAGCTCTGCCCATGTTTTAGATTTTAATCTGCTTCAGCACAGCTGATTCTGATTATTGCAGTTCAGCTAAAGCCTGTTAATCAGCAATCAATGAAAATCAACTGGGAGAGAGCAGGGGAATTTCTGTCAGACCAGCATACCTATAGTCAAGACGTCAGATTTGCGTTTATACCTTTAATTTTGTACGAAAAACAAACTTGAAACTACCTCAGCACTTTTTTGTGCATGACTAAAGGGATAAACGCCCTTTGAGGTAGCCTAATTTAAAGTCTATTTTTTTTAACAAAACTAAAGTCATAAACTGGTATAGACTATGGGTATGCTGGTCTGACAGAACACCGGCTGACTGTTTGTTTACTTATGGGACAGAGCTGTGGCGCTAGCGCCCCTAGTGGCCAAAGTGCCTTCACTCGGCTGCTTTTCTAAATGCTGTATACTAAATATGCAAATGAGGAACTTATATATATCTTTAGTAGTTCAATGTGCATTTGACCGAATAGAGCGTCCATACATGTTCACACAGATAGAAATAGGTTTGGGTTTTCCTTTATAAAGTAGATGGAGCTAATCTGCTAATGTAACAGTCTCCATTATCACTAATTAAAATAAATTAAACCCATTAGTGATATAGTACTCGTCAGGGATGTTCTTTATCTCTATTTTATTTTCTATTGTTATTAGCAGGAAGTTGAATGATTTATTTTCAGTATAAATCATCTAATTCTTTATGGATAATGTTCATCTGTTCATATCCTGAAGCATCTTTACCTCCCTACGTCCATCTGGACTGATCAGGTTAAAGAATGAAACCATGAGAGGAAACAGCAGAGAACAGAACAAAGACTTTTATTTCCAGAGCATCATGCAGGCCAGGATACCAGCTATTATATTCCAGACTTTATCAAACTGGTTTAAAGATGGCGGCGACTAAAAAGGTGATCTAATGAGTTTGATGTGATATTCTAACATCTGAGAGAAAACAAACCAGACGGACCTAAACTAAACGGACTGCAGTGACCAAAGGAAACCACAAGAAAGGGAGAAAAACCAAGTAGAAATTTTGGAAAACTGCCCCTAGATAACATTAAAATAAGACTACGGGATCGCTGGGTTTGGAGGGTAAAGAATTTTATTTTAAGGAGGGGTCGGGAAACCCGGCCCCCCTTGAGGAGCTGAGGAAGGGCGGGAAGGTTTTTCAACCATCAAACTGCAGCTTCTCCACCCCCAGAGAACAGGGGGCTCCCGGGAAATTTTGGGCTCTGAAGGGGGGAAAAAAAAGGGGGCAGCCCTGATATCCCTCTGGGCTCTACTGGTCCACTCCCACTGGGGGGCCCCTTTTCGGTCAAATGGGGCCCCCCACTGCCCCACTGGGGCCCTTTAAACCCCCGGGCTAAAGGGGCCCCCCACCCGGGCTACTTTCCCCCCACGATCTTTCTGGGGGCCCCTTTAATGGTTAAAATGGCCCCCAAATGGGCTTAACCCGGGGCCCCCCACGATCTACTGGGGGCCTTTTTCTGGCACTGGGCCCCCCCCTGGGGCTACTGGGGCCCCCACGTTTTACGGGCCCCCACTGGGGGGCCCTTTTTAACCCGGTCCTAAATTTGGGCCCCCAACGGGCACTGGGGCCCCCCAAATGGCTACTGGGGCCCTTTTTCTGGTCTACTGGGCCCCCTTTCTGTCTACTGGGGCCCCCCACTGGTCTACTGGGGGCCCCTTTTCTGGTCCCACTGGGGCCCCCCACTTGGCTTTCTGGGGGCCCCTTTTTTGGTCTACTGGGGCCCCCTTTAAATGGTTACCTGGGGCCCCCTTTTCCCGGGCTACTGGGGTCCCTACTGGTCTACTGGGCCCCCCTTTTAAATGGGCTACTGGTCCCCCAAATTGGGGCTACTGGGGCCCCTATAAAGCCCTAAAAGGAAATCCCTTTTTTTGGTCTACTGGGGCCCCCTTTCTGGTCTACCTGGGCCCCCTGCGATTTTAAATGGGGCCCTTTTCTGGTCTACTGGGCTTCCCCCAAATGGCTCTGGGGCCCCTTTTCCTTTTGGGCTACGGGCCCCCCCACTGGGCTATCTTGGCCCCCCCCCACTGGTCTAAATGGGGCCCCCTTTTCGTCAAATGGGGGCCCCTTTAAAATGGTCTAAATGGGCCCCCACTGGGCTACCCGGGGGGCCTTTTCTGGGCCTACCCGGGCCCCCCACTATCCCACTGGGGGCCCTTTAATGGTTTTAAAATGGTTTCCCCGCCCCACTTTTTCCCCTTTCCCGGTCCCACTGGGGGCCCCTTAAATGGTCCCACTGGCCCCCTACGGTCCCACTGGGCCCCTTTAAATGGTCTAACGGGGGGCCCCTTTTTGGGCTAAATGGGGGCCCTTTTTCTGCCCTACTGGGGCCCCTTAACTGGTCTACTGGGCCCCCCACTGGGCCCACTGGCCCCTTTAAATGGTCTACGGGGGCCCCTTTTCCCGGTCTAAATTTGGGCCCCCCAACTGGGCTACCCGGGGGCCCCTTTTTTGGTCCACTGGGGTCCCCCACGGGCCCACTGGGCCCCCTAAATGGCCCACTGGGGCCCTTTTCTGGTCTTTCTCCCTTCCTGGTCTACTGGGCCCCCTTTTCTGGTCTACTGGGGGCCCCCACGGTCTAAATGGGCCCCTATACTGCCCCTACGTATCCCCTTTTTTTCCCACGGGGGGCCCCCCCCTGGGCTACGGGGGCCTTTACTGGGCTACTGGCCACTGCCCCACTGGGGCCCCCTTTTTGTCTTTCTGGGCCCCTTTCCCTACGGGGGGCCCCTTTTCCCGGTTTTGGGGGCCCCTTTTCTGGCTAAAGGTCCACTCCCTTTCTGGGGTCTTTATGGTCTACTGGCCACTGCCCTACTGGGGCCCCTTTTCTGGTCTATGGGGGCCCCTTTTCTGGGCTACGGGGCCCCCCACGGCAAAGGGTCCCTTTAAATTTCTGGTCCAAACCCCTTTTTTTTTGCCCTACTGGGGCCCCCTTTTTTGGCAAATGGGCCCCCTAGGGGGTCCAAAATGGGGGCCTTTTTCTGGTCTACTGGTCCCCCCTGCCCTCTGGGGGCCCCTTTAAAGGTCTACTGATCCACTGCCCTTTCGGGGGGCCCTTTTTTCTGTCTACTGGGGGCCCCTTTCGGCTTTCTGGGCCCCTTTCCCTTTCTGGGGGGCCGTTTTTTCTGGTTTTACTGGCCACCCGCCCTACTGGGCCCTTTACTGGGCCCACTGGGGCCCCTTACTGGGCACTGGGCCCCCTACTGGTTAAAAGGGGCCCCCCAAAGGGCTAAATGGGGGCCCCTTTTCTGGTCTACTGGTTTCCCCGGCCCTACTGGGGGCCCCTTTTCTGGTCAACCCGGGCCACTGCCCCCACTGGGGGCCCCTTTTCTGGTCTACTGGGGGCCCCTTTTCTGGCTACTGGGGCCCCCACTGGGCTACCCGGGCCCCCTTTTCTGGGCTCTGGGGCCCCCTTTTCTGGTCTCTGGGCCCCCCAAAAATTGGGCTACTGGGCCCTTTAAATGGTCTACTGGGCTCCCTACGGGCTCGGGGCCCCCTTTTCCCGGTCTACTGGGCCCCCCTACTGGTCTAACCCGGGGCCCCATAAATTTGGGCCCAACGTAGTCCCTTTTAATTTTTGGGCTACTGGCCCCCACTGGGGCTACTGGGCCCCCTACTGGCTATGGGGGCCCTTTTCTGGGCCCACCCGTCCACTGCCCTACTTGGGGCCCCTTTAAATTTGGGCTACTGGGGGCCCCTTTAAATGGGCCCACTGACCCACTGCCCCCACTGGGGCCCTTTACGGGCCCAAATGGGGCCCCTTTTCTTCTACGATCCCCCTGCCCTACTGGGGGCCCCTTTTCTTCTACTGGGGCCCCCTTTCTGGTCTACTTTTTCCCCCTACTTCTACGGCCCCTTTTCCCGGTTTTAACCTTTGGGCCCCCTAAATGGTTTAAATGGCCCCTATAAAATGCCCTAAAAAGTCCCTTTATTTTGGGCAAAATGGGGGCCCCCACTGGGCCCACTGGGGCCCTTTACTGGTCTAACTGGGCCCCCCACTGGTCTTAAAGTGGGCCCCTTTACTGGTCTACTGGGGCCCTTTACTGGTCTACTGGGCCCCCCTACTGGTCTACTGGGGCCCCCAAACCCGCCCTTTAAAGGAGTCCCTTTTATTTACTGGGCCCTTAACTGGGCACTTTGGGCCCCTTTTCTGGCACGGGGGCCCCCCCTGGTCACTGGGCCCCCAAAAGCCCCAAAGATCCCTTTAAATTTGGGCAAATGGGGCCCCCCACTGGTCTACTGGGCCCCCCCCCTGGGGTACTGGGGCCCTTTAAATTGGGCAAATGGGCCCCCCAATGGGCTAAATGGGCCCCTTTAAAATGGTCACGGGGCCCTTTTTCTTTTTTTTAACCCCGGGGGCCCCCCACTGTCTACGGGGCCCTTTAATGGGCTACTCCCCCTACTGGTCTACGGGGGCCCCTTTTCTTGGTTTTACTGGGGCCCCCAACTGGTCTACTGGGGGGCCCTTTTCGGGCTACCCGGCCCCCCACGGTCTAAAAAAGGGGGGCCCCCTACTGGTCTACTGGGGCCCTTTACTGGTCTACTGGGGCCCCTACTGGTCTACTGGGCCCCCCTTTTTTTGGGCTTTCTGGGGCCCTTTACTGGCTTTCTGGGCCCCCTTTAAAATGGGCCCCAAAAGGGGTCCCTTTAGTGGGGCTACCCCGGGCCCCCTACTGGGCTTAAATGGGGCCCCTATACTGCCCTAAAAAAGGGCCCTTTTTTTGGGCTACTGGCCCCCTACTGGGCAAATGGGCCCCTATAAAAGGCCCCACGACCCCCTTTAAAACCGGTCTACTGGGCCCCCTACTGGGCCCAACTGGGCCCCTACTGCCCCCCAACCCAGTCCCTTTTTCCCGGTTTTACTGAACCCCCTACTGGCTACTTTGGGCCCCCCTTTTGGTCCCACTGAGGGCCCCCTTTACTTTGGGCTAAATGGGGGCCCCCTTTCTGGTCTACGGGGGACCTCTCTGAGACCGTCTACTGGGGGCCCCCATACTCCCTACATTTCCCCTTTAATTTGTCTACGGGGCCCCCTTTCGGGGCCCCACTTGGCCCCCCCAATGACACTGGGGGCCCTTTAACCCGGGCTACTTGGCCAAAAGCCCCCACTGGGGGCCCCTTTTCTGGGCTACTGGGCCCATTAACTGGGCTACCCGGGGCCCCCCACTGGGCTACTGGGGCCCCCTTTTCTTCTACTGGGGGCCCTTTTAAATGTTTTACTTGGGGCCCCCCACTTTGGGCTACGGGGCCCCTTTTTTGGCTACTGGGGCCCCCCACTGATTACGGGCCCTTTTAAATGGTCTACTGGTCCCCCTGCCCCCTACTGGGGGCCCCTTTTCTTTTACTGGCCCTTTCCCGGGCACCTGGGCCCCCCAAGGGCTACGGGCCCCTTTACTGGTCTACTGGGGGCCCCTTTTTTGGTCTAAATGGGGCCCCCCAAAGGGCTAAAGGGCCCCCTTTTCTGGGCTACCCCGGGGCCCCCTTTTCTGCCCTACCCGGGCCCTTTTCCCCGGGGCCCACTGGGCCCCCTACGGGCAAATGGGGCCCCCTATACCCGCCCTAAAATAGTCCCCCTTTTTTTGGGCTACCCGGGGGCCCCCCACTTTTACTGGGCCCCCTAAATGGGGCCTACTGGGGCCCTTTACTGGTCTACTGGTCCACTGCCCTACTGGGGCCCTTTACTGGTCTACTGGGGGCCCTTTACTGGTCTACTGATCTCCCCTTTCCCTACGGGGCCCCTTTTCTTCTACTGGGGGCCCTTTTTCTGGGCTACTGGAAATCCCTGGGCCCCACGGGGGCCCTTTACTGGTCTACCCGGGGGCCTTACCCGGTCTACGGCCCCCTACCTGGTCTACTGGGCCCCCCTTTTCTGGGCTAAATTACCCCCTACTGGCAAAAGGGCCCCTAACTGCCCTACGGGGTTCCCCCTTTTTTTGGGCTCTGGGCCCCCCCTTTCTTCTACTGGGGGCCCTTTTCTTTCACGGGCCCCCAAATGGTCTACTGGGGGCCCCCTTTCTGGTCCTTTCCTTTGGGGGCCCTTTAAATGGCTACTTGGGGGCCCCCACTGGGCACGGGGCCCCCTTTTCTGCCCTACGGGGTCCCTTTTTTGGGGCACTCCCCCCCACGGGCTACTGGGGGCCCTTTTTCCGGTTCCAAAACCCGGGGCCCCCCACTTTGGGCACGGGCCCCTATACTGCCCCCAAAGGGGTCCCTTTAAATTTGGGGGTTTAAATGGGGCCCCCTACTGGTCTACTGGGGCCCCCCACTGGGGGTACTGGGGGGCCCCTTTTCTGGGCGACTGGGCCCCCTACTGGCTACTGGGCCCCTTTAAATGGGCACTTGGGGCCCCTTTAAATGGGTTCTACTGGGGCCCCCCACTGGGCTACTTGGGGCCCTTTACCCGGCTACGGGGCCCCCCACTGGGGCTACGGGCCCCTTTTCGGTCTCTGGGCCCCCCTACTGGGCTAATGGGGCCCTTAACCCGGTTTTACTTGGCCCCCCACTGGGGCTAAATGGGGGCCCCCAAATGATCTTTCTTGGGGCCCCTTTTCCCGGTCACTGGGCCCCTTCCCCCGGTCTACCCGGCCCCTTTACTGGCCCACCGGGCCCTTTTCTGGTCTACCGGGCCCCTATAAAAGCCCTACGGGGTCCCTTTTGTGGGGCTAAAAGGGGCCCCCCACTGGTCTACTGGGCCCCCAAAACTGCCCTACTTTCCCTTTTTTTGGGCTACTTTCTCCCCCCTAAAATGGTCACTGGGGCCCCCATACTTTCCCCCACTGACCCCTTTAAAATGGTTTTACGGGGCCCCCAAAATACTGGGCAAATGGGGCCCCCATACTGGCCCCCACGGAGTCCCTTTTCTGGGCTATGAACCGCTACGGGCTAATGGGCCCCCCTTTTTGGTCCCAAATGACCCCCTTTTCTTTGGGCTTTCTGGGCCCCTTTACTGGTCTAAAGATACCCTTCCCCCCTGAAACCGGGCCAAATGGGCCCCTAACGCCAACCTGAGGCCCTTTATGGGGGACTGGGGCCCCCAAATGGGCTACCCGGGGCCCCCCACTATCTACTGGGGCCCTTTACCCGGTCTAAATGGTCCACTGCCCAAATGGGGCCCTTTTCTGGCACTGGGGGCCCCTTTTCTGGCTAAATGGGCCCCCCCACTGGTCTACCTGGGCCCCCTTTAACCCGGTCTACGGGGCCCTTTAAATGGTCTAAAATTTTGGGGCCCCCCAATGGGGCTACTGGGGGCCCCTTTTCTGCTACTGGGCCCCCCACGATCTACTGGGGCCCTTTTTTCCCGGGCTACTTCCACGCCCTACGGGGGCCCCTTTTCTGGTCTAACTGGGGGCCCCTTAACTGGGCTACGGCCCCCCCACTGTCTACTGGGGCCCTTTTCTGGTCTACCCCCCTTTAAATGGTCTAACTGGCCCCCCCTACTGGGCTACTGGCCCCTTTTAAATGGTTTTAAATGGCCCCTTTTTCTGCCCCAACCCGGGGGCCCCTTTTCCCGGGGCTACCCGGCCCCCAAATGGTCTACTGGGCCCCCTTTACTGGTCTAAATGGGGGCCCTTTAAACCGGTCTAAATTTGGGCCCCCCACTTTGGGCCCACTGGGGGCCCTTTTTCTTTTACTGGCTCCCCCTACTGGTCTACTGGGCCCCCTTTTCTGGTCTACTTTGGGCCCCCCCACGGTTTTCTTTCCCCTTTAAATGCCCTACGTTTCCCTTTATTGGTCTACTGGGGCCCCCCACGGTCAACCCGGGGCCTTTACTGGCTACTGGGCCCCTGCCCTACGGGGCCCCTTTTCTGGGCAACTGAACCCCTTCCCCCCTGGGGCCCCTTTTCTGTCTACTGGGCCCGTTTTCTGGGCAACTGGTCCACTGCCCCAAATGGGCTTTTCTGGTCTACTGGGCCCCCTGCCCTACTGGGGGCCCCTTTTCCCGGGCCCACGGGGCCCATTAACTTTCCCACTGGGGCCCCCCACTGGTCTTTCTGGCCCCCCCAAAAAGGGCTAAGGGCCCCTTTTTGGTCACGGGCCCTTTCCCTACTGGGGGCCCCTTTTCTTTTACTGGCCCCCTAAATGGCTACCCGGGGGCCTTTACTGTCTACTTCCACTCCCACTGGGGGCCCCTTTTCTGGTCTACTGACCCCTGCCCTACTGGGGGCCCCTTTTCTGGGCTACTTGGGGCCCCTTACTGGTCTTCTGGTCCCCCTCCCTACTGGGGGGCCTTTTTCCCGTTTTAAATGGCCCCTGCCCTACTGGGGCCCCTTTTTTTTTTCTGGGCCCACTGGGGGCCCCTTACTGGTCTACCTTTGGGGGGGCCCCTACGGGCTACCCGGCCCCCTACTGGTCTACCCGGGCCCTTTACTGGTCACTGGCCCCCTGCCCCAAAATGGGGGCCCCTTTTCTGTCTACTGGTCCCCCCTGCCCCACTGGGGGGCCCCCTTTCTGGTCTACTGGGCCCATTATGGGCACTGGGCCCCCCCCAACCCGGTTTTTACTGGGCCCCCTTTTCTGGTCTACCCGGGGCCCCCTTTAAATGGGTCTACTGGGCCCCCCACTGGTCTACTGGGGGCCCTTTTTCTGGTCTACTTGGGTCCCCCACTGGTCTACTGGGGCCCCTTTAACTGGGTTCTTTTCCCGGGCCCCTACTGGGGTCTACTGGCCCCTAAAACGGGCCCCACGTAATTTCCCCTTTAAAGGGCTACTGGCCCCCCACTTGGGCAGGGCCCCCTACTGGGGCTACTGGGGGCCTTTAACCGCTACCTTTGGGCCCAAACCCCACTGGGGGCCCCTTTTCGGGGCTACTGGGGCCCCTTTTAAATGGTTTTAAATGATCCACCCCGCCCCACGGGGGGCCCTTTTTCTGGGCAAATGGGGCCCTTTTCTTGGGGCTACGAACCACTTTCCCCACTGGGGCCCTTTTCTGGGCTACTTTGGGGCCCCTTAACTGGTCTACTGGGCCCCCCCACTGGGTCTTCTGGGGCCCCCTTTTCTGGTCCCACTGGAAACCCCCCACTTTGGGCTACTGGGGCCCCATACTGCCCTCCCGGGGTCCCTTTTTTGGTCTACTGGGGCCCCCCACTGGTCTACTGGGGGCCCTTTTCTGGTCCCCACTTGGGCCCCCCCACCCGGTTTTAAATGGGCCCCTTTACTGGGCAAAGGGGGCCCCTTTTCTTGGCTAAATGGGGGGCCCCCCACGGTCCCACTGGGGCCCCCATACTCCCTACGGAGTCCCTTTTATTGGGCTACGGGCCCCTTAAATGGGCACTGGGGGCCCCCTTAAAATGGTCCCACTGGGGCCCCCTACTGGTCTACTGGGCCCCTATACTGCCCTACGGAGTCCCTTTATTGGTCTACTGGGCCCCCTACTGGTCTACTGGGCCCCTATACTGCCCTACTGGGCCCCTTTACTGGTCTACTGGGCCCCCTACTGGTCTACTGGGCCCCTATACTGCCCTACGGAGTCCCTTTACTGGTCTACTGAGACCGTCTACTGGTCTACTGGGCCCCCCTTCTGGTCTACTGAGCCCCTTTACTGGTCTACTGGGCCCCTTTACTGGTCTACTGAGACCGTCTACTGGTCTACTGGGCCCCCTTTACTGGTCTACTGGGCCCGTCTACTGGTCTACTGGGCCCCCTACTGGTCTACTGGGGCCCTTTACTGGTCTACTGGGCCCCCTACTGGTCTACTGGGCCCCTTTACTGGTCTACTGGGCCCCTTTACTGGTCTACTGAGACCGTCTACTGGGCCCCCTTTACTGGTCTACTGAGACCGTCTACTGGTCTACTGGGCCCCCTTTACTGGTCTACTGAGCCCGTCTATTGGTCTACTGGGCCCCGAGGAGGAAATATGGCAGTAAAACAAATTTCATATTTCTTTGGAAAACGACCACCAGTGAAGAAGATGGGGTATGCTGGTCTGATGGGTATGCTGGTCTGATGGGGTATGCTGATCTGATGGGGTATGCTGGTCTGATGGGGTATGCTGGTCTGATGGGGTATGCTGATCTGATGGGGTATGCTGGTCTGATGGGTATGCTGGTCTGATGGGGTATGCTGGTCTGATGGGTATGCTGGTCTGATGGGTATGCTGGTCTGATGGGGTATGCTGATCTGATGGGGTATGCTGATCTGATGGGGTATGCTGGTCTGATGGGGTGTGCTGATCTGATGGGGTATGCTGGTCTGATGGGTATGCTGGTCTGATGGGGTATGCTGGTCTGATGGGTATGCTGGTCTGATGGGTATGCTGGTCTGATGGGGTATGCTGATCTGATGGGGTATGCTGATCTGATGGGTATGCTGGTCTGATGGGGTATGCTGGTCTGATGGGTATGCTGGTCTGATGGGTATGCTGGTCTGATGGGGTATGCTGATCTGATGGGGTATGCTGGTCTGATCGGGGTATGCTGATCTGATGGGGTGTGCTGATCTGATGGGGTATAATGGTCTGATCGGGTATGCTGGTCTGATGGGGTGTGCTGTTCTGATGGGGTATGCTGGTCTGACGGGGTGTGCTGGTCTGATGGGGTATGCTGGTCTGATGGGGTATGCTGGTCTGATGGGTATGCTGGTCTGATGGGTATGCTGGTCTGATCGGGGCATGCTTGTCTGATGGGGCATGCTGGTCTGATGGGTATGCTGATCTGATGGGGTATGCTGATCTGATGGGGTATGCTGGTCTGATGGGTATGCTGGTCTGATGGGTATGCTGGTCTGATCGGGGCATGCTGGTCTGATGGGGTATGCTGGTCTGATGGGGTATGCTGGTCTGATCGGAGTATGCTGATCTGATGGGGTATGCTGGTCTGATCGGGGTATGCTGATCTGATGGGGTATGCTGGTCTGATCGGGGTATGCTGATCTGATGGGGTATGCTGGTCTGATCGGGGTATGCTGATCTGATGGGGTATGCTGGTCTGATCGGGGTATGCTGATCTGATGGGGTGTGCTGATCTGATGGGGTGTGCTGGTCTGATGGGGTGTTCTGGTCTGATGGGGTATGCTGGTCTGATGGGGTATGCTGGTCTGATGGGGTCTGCTGGTCTGATGGGGTATGCTGGTCTGATGGGGTATGCTGGTCTGATGGGGTCTGCCTGTCTGATGGGATATGCTGATCTGATGGGGTATGCTGGTCTGATGGGGTGTGCTGGTCTGATGGGGTCTGCTGGTCTGATGGGGTATGCTGGTCTGATGGGGTATGCTGGTCTGATGGGGTCTGCCTGTCTGATGGGGTCTGCTGGTCTGATTGGGTCTGCTGGTCTGATGGGGTATGCTGGTCTGATGGGGTATGCTGGTCTGATTGGGTCTGCTGGTCTGATGGGGTATGCTGGTCTGATTGGGTCTGCTGGTCTGATGGGGTATGCTGGTCTGATGGGGTCTGCTGGTCTGATGGGGTCTGCTGGTCTGATGGGGTCTGCTGGTCTGATGGGGTGTGCTGGTCTGATGGGGTCTGCTGGTCTGATGGGGTATGCTGGTCTGATGGGGTATGCTGGTCTGATGGGGTATGCTGGTCTGATGGGGTCTGCCTGTCTGATGGGGTCTTCTGGTCTGATTGGGTCTGCTGGTCTGATGGGGTATGCTGGTCTGATGGGGTCTGCTGGTCTGATGGGGTATGCTGGTCTGATGGGGTCTGCTGGTCTGATTGGGTCTGCTGGTCTGATGGGGTATGCTGGTCTGATGGGGTCTGCTGGTCTGATGGGATATGCTGATCTGATGGGGTGTGCTGGTCTGATGGGGTGTGCTGATCTGACGGGGTGTGCTGGTCTGACGGGGTATGCTGGTCTGACAGAACAGAGGTCCCTCCAATCTCCTTGAGCTTCTCTCAGCTCCTGACGGTGAGTTTCAGCTGCACCATCTGGAGCAGCTGGTTGCCATGAAGCAGAACCTAAATGAGATGTTCTCCTGACTGACTGGTCAGCCTTACTTGACCCAGACTAAAGGAGGTAGACCACCTACATGTTCTGGTGAGCTGAGTCAGTCTGACCTCCATGTGCTGTTTTGGGGGGTTCTCACCTGTGCAGGGCTGACACTTATTGGCTCCCTGAGAACAATCCAGGTGACGCTCTCCAACAGGGGTGGGGTGGTCAAAGAGCCCTCATAAGTCCAGTAATCCAGGGAAGCAGGAAGGAGAGTTCTTGCATCAAAGTTGGAGAAGGTGGTCTGCTTCCCCTGTAGGTCCGGTCAGGAAAGAAGGAGACATACGGCCGATCAGTACAGGAGCAACTGGCAACGCGTCCCTCCCACCATGTCGGACGGTTTACCTTGGTCTTAATGGCGTCCAAAGCATCCAGAACCTTCTGGAGGCGGGGGTTGGCTGCACCGATCTGATGGAAACATGGAGCTTATTCAGCTTCTTCAGCTAGCACCTTCTGCTCTGGATGAAGCAGCTCTTACCTTCAGGAAGATCCCCACCACAGCCAGTCCGTCGGGCTTATCGGCCGCCTCCCCGAAGCTGGGGTACTTGGTGTTCCAGTGGACCAGGTGGAGCTGAAGAAGAAGAGGGCACAGGTGTTCATGGCGTGGTCAGGATGAGAGGAAAGCTCTGTTCCAGCGTTACCGCGGTTACCTCACAGGGGAACCTGATGCCGTTGATGGTGTGCTCAGAGCCTCGGTCGTCTCTGCCCCCCCAGTGGAAATGGAACTGCTTCAGACGGTAGGTTCCAGGGACGGGGCCTCCAGTCAGCGCTGAGAAACACAAACAGTTCCTGAACACCAACCAGAAGTCATTCTAAAGGCCGACACCTCGTTTAGTACAGCAGCTGCTGGAGAAATTCCAGATAAACCTCAAAGAGCAGATCGTAGCTTAGAGACTGACTTTTATCAGCGTTTATAAAAATATGGGAGTGAAAATCTCCTAAACATCTATATCCAGCCATTCAGCAAAGATCCTGCTGCATGGCTGCACATCTGACATATGACCCTTGAATGATAGATTATCTACTGGAAATGAAGTTGGAAAAAAGTTAAGTAAAGAAAAAAAGTTAATAAGTCTAGTTAACAATTAGATTTAGGTTTATAAACTAAAAAATGTCAGTGCCAGTATCAGTATTGATGCTTCTAAGGTTATGTTGGACCAAATAAAAATTTGTTTCTTTCACTCTCAGAGGGTTTTTCATGAATTTCCTCTAGAAGAACTTTTGTTAGTTTTCTTAATATATTGTTGAAAGTTGTTTCTGGTTATTGTATTGATATTAATTTTTAACTTAAAAAAATAAATTTATTAAATTTTTATCATATAATCCCTTTTTTTTGAATGTTTCAAAGGTAATAAGGACTTGTCCTGGATTCCATTAACACTATTGGCTGGAAATGTTAAAGTTTTCACTATAAAGGGTTAAATAAACCGTCCTATGACGAACCGCTGCAGCAATAGTTTGGTTTATAGGAGGTATTTATCTGCAGCAGCAACAGCGCGGTGGTGAAGGGCTGAACCTGCATACTGAGCTGCAGATAGCAGATAAGGCGGCGTTTCCATCAGGCTTATCTGAGGGCATCCAGCCTGGGTGGAGGCATCAGCCCCCGTCCTACAGCTACACCCATAAGAGTCATAAGAATAAAGGCAGAGATGTTTTGCCAATAAAAGAATAAAATAATGAAACGGATGAAATTGAGATGCTGATGTCATCATTATCAGTGTTTAAAGTATGGGTCCATGAAGCCAAACCATCAGAACCAGCAGGGGGGTCAGTGCGGCTTACTGGAGCTGTCCGTGTCGTCCACAAAGTCCACCTGGAAGGAGTGTCCGTTGTTCAGGATGCCCTTGGCGTTGGACGGGTCGTACTGGAGCTTCAGACGCTTCAGCGACGGGTCATACTGGGCCTCCTTGGTCACAATGTCGATGGGGGACTGCCGGGGGCCGTTAGCCAGCGGGTATTCCTCCCCCCAGGTGTCGGGTCCTACCGGTGGAGCAGAGGGGACTCATTCAAACTTCTACATGTAGATCAGGCAGCATAGAGCCAGAGCTGCAGGAACCTGCAACTGACAGAGCTTCTCCTTAACCCCTAGAACCCTACGGACCCACCGGCGGGTCCAGCTGCTACGTGACCTCGTAATTTTAACAAACCCCCAGTATTGATGTAAAAAACACATTTGGCACAGTTTGGTGACATTTATGGATAAATGTGCCAAAATGGCCTCTCCGCCTAAGAAATCTCTCACTAATACCATTCTAAAATAAATATGATTCATCTGATTGAGTCCAAACTTGGTATATTTTTACACAACATTTAGATTTGAAAGTCTGTACTACTTTTTTGTGCTATAAATAATATTTTGGTAGTGTTTTGCAATGTTTATTTCAAAGAAAATTTTGGTGAGGTTCAAAAAATGCAAAATATTTTGTATTTTGTCCCTAATATTTCAGGCAGGGTCAAAGCTACAATGGTGCTGACACCAGAAAACCATTCTATGACATCTTACCTTTACAGAGGTACCAAAAGTTTCTTCTTAAATCTAATAGCTGTGAGGCTATAAGTGATTTACTTTTGTGTGTTTTTGTCAGGCAGAAATTTATTTATAACCCCTTAGGGTGTAAGAGGTTAAGAACCCAGCTCTAACGGAGCAGCAGGGACAGAAACAGGGGCCCCTGGATTCTGTCAGGGACCCAGGGGCCACTGTGGGGCCACTGTGGGGCCGAGGCTCTCTGTTAAACATTTGGAACTGATGAGATCTTTACTGCATTTCTAACATTTTCTAACTTAAAAAAACAAAACAACACAAAAAAATTGATTCTCTCAGAAACAGCCTGAAACAGCCTGAAACAGCCTGAAACAGCCTGAAATAGCCTGAAATAGCCTGAAACAGCCTGAAACAGCCTGAAATAGCCTGAAACAGCCTGAAATAGCCTGAAACAGCCTGAAATAGCCTGAAATAGCCTGAAACAGCCTGAAACAGCCTGAAACAGCCTGAAATAGCCTGAAACAGCCTGAAACAGCCTGAAACAGCCTGAAATAGCCTGAAACAGCCTGAAACAGCCTGAAATAGCCTGAAACAGCCTGAAATAGCCTGAAACAGCCTGAAATAGCCTGAAATAGCCTGAAACAGCCTGAAACAGCCTGAAACAGCCTGAAACAGCCTGAAATAGCCTGAAACAGCCTGAAACAGCCTGAAACAGCCTGAAACAGCCTGAAATAGCCTGAAACAGCCTGAAACAGCCTGAAACAGCCTGAAATAGCCTGAAACAGCCTGAAACAGCCTGAAATAGCCTGAAACAGCCTGAAACAGCCTGAAACAGCCTGAAATAGCCTGAAACAGCCTGAAATAGCCTGAAACAGCCTGAAATAGCCTGAAATAGCCTGAAACAGCCTGAAACAGCCTGAAACAGCCTGAAACAGCCTGAAACAGCCTGAAATAGCCTGAAACAGCCTGAAACAGCCTGAAACAGCCTGAAATAGCCTGAAATAGCCTGAAACAGCCTGAAACAGCCTGAAACAGCCTGAAATAGCCTGAAACAGCCTGAAACAGCCTGAAACAGCCTGAAATAGCCTGAAACAGCCTGAAACAGCCTGAAATAGCCTGAAACAGCCTGAAACAGCCTGAAATAGCCTGAAACAGCCTGAAACAGCCTGAAATAGCCTGAAACAGCCTGAAACAGCCTGAAATAGCCTGAAACAGCCTGAAATAGCCTGAAATAGCCTGAAACAGCCTGAAACAGCCTGAAACAGCCTGAAATAGCCTGAAACAGCCTGAAACAGCCTGAAACAGCCTGAAATAGCCTGAAACAGCCTGAAACAGCCTGAAACAGCCTGAAATAGCCTGAAACAGCCTGAAATAGCCTGAAACAGCCTGAAACAGCCTGAAACAGCCTGAAATAGCCTGAAATAGCCTGAAACAGCCTGAAATAGCCTGAAACAGCCTGAAACAGCCTGAAACAGCCTGAAACAGCCTGAAATAGCCTGAAACAGCCTGAAACAGCCTGAAACAGCCTGAAACAGCCTGAAACAGCCTGAAACAGCTGTCAGTCATCATCATCATCCTCCTCCTCCTTCAAACCGGCTCCATGTGAACAGGTCTGAACAGAGAAACAGTTTCTCATCTGGATCCATTTGTCCCGACAGCAGTTATAGACAGGAGGCAGCAAGGGGCCCCCAGCGGCCTGTGGCCCCCAGCTGCCTGTGGCTACCAGCAGCCTGTGGCTCCCAGCAGCCTGTGGCCCCCAGCTGCCTGTGGCCCCCAGCAGCCTGTGGCCCCCAGCTGCCTGTGGCTACCAGCAGCCTGTGGCCCCCAGCAACCTGTGGCTCCCAGCAGCCTGTGGCCCCCAGCAGCCTGTGGCCCCCAGCAGCCTGTGGCTACCAGCAGCCTGTGGCCCCCAGCAGCCTGTGGCTCCCAGCAGCCTGTGGCCCCCAGCTGCCTGTGGCCCCCAGCAGCCTGTGGCCCCCAGCAGCCTGTGGCTCCCAGCAGCCTGTGGCCCCCAGCTGCCTGTGGCCCCCAGCGGCCTGTGGCCCCCAAGGGCCTGTGTCCCCACTGATGTGCGGAGGCTCCTTACCGTTGCTCGATCCGTATCCCCATCCGTGAGCCATGGCTGCTGCTGCTGAGGCCGATGATCGGTGCTCTGCAGGAGGGAAAGACGGCCGTCCTCTTATGGGGGGGCGGGGGGGGGGGGCTCCTCCCCTCCTCTGCTCCTCCTCTGCTCCTCCTCTGCTCCTCTCTTTGCTGTTTTGCTCCGAGGTGCTTTGCTTCAGTTTAACCGTGAAACATTAAAACTCGTCTGGATGAGCGTCTTCAGGAAAATCATTTAGATATTAATTTCTGTTTATAATCAGGATCTTCTGCTTCCAGCTGATAATAACATTATATTTATAGAAATATTGTGTCTTGATAAAACGGATGTTTAATATATAACTAAATATTGCTTTTCTTATTTAGCTGATTAGTTTAATAAAGGTAAATTAGAATGATCTCCAAACTAAGCAGAAATCGTTCGCAACTTAACAAAGAACAACACTAATGATTAGTTTCTTTATTATTCAATTAAAAAATGGCTGCTTTAATCAAACAACATATTTCCAATTAGAAACACCTTCACTTTACTACAGGAGAAAAACACTTTGGAATGCAAAAAACATAGTAGAGACTAAAACGACTCCATTTGAACACTTTTATTTGATAAAAGTCAAGTTTTAAAGTTTTAAAGGTTTAAAGCAACTTTTTAAAATTAAAGTAACATTGTTTTTTAATTGGACTGTATAATAGTTAGGACATTAGTGTCTTTATTGTTCAAGCTAAAATGAAGCTTCAAACAAACAACAATATCAATAAAAAAGTAACTTAAATGAAAACATAAATGCTTTCAATCATAGAAAATAGATTTTTAATCCAAATAAAATATTAAAATTTTATAATATTTAAAATGTTCTCTTTGATCAAAGTAATCTTTTGTTTGGGGCTTCAGAATCAGAATCGGGATCAGAATCAGGATCAGAATCAGAATCAGGATAAGGATCAGGATCAGGATCAGGATCAGGATCAGAATCAGAATCAGGATCAGGATCAGGATCAGAATCAGGATCAGAATCAGGATCAGAATCAGAATCAGGATAAGGATCAGGATCAGAATCAGGATCAGGATCAGAATCAGGATCAGGATCAGGATCAGAATCAGAATCAGAATCAGAATCAGGATCAGGATCAGAATCAGAATCAGGATCAGGATCAGGATCAGGATCAGGATCAGAATCAGGATCAGGATCAGAATCAGAATCAGAATCAGGATCAGGATCAGAATCAGGATCAGAATCAGGATCAGAATCAGAATCAGGATAAGTATCAGGATCAGAATCAGGATCAGGATCAGAATCAGAATCAGGATCAGGATCAGAATCAGAATCAGAATCAGGATCAGGATCAGAATCAGAATCAGGATCAGAATCAGAATCAGGATCAGGATCAGAATCAGGATCAGAATCAGGATCAGGATCAGAATCAGAATCACGATCAGAATCAGAATCAGGATCAGGATCAGGATCAGAATCAGGATCAGGATCAGGATCAGAATCAGGATCAGAATCAGGATCAGAATCAGGATCAGGATCAGAATCAGGATCAGAATCAGGATCAGAATCAGGATCAGAATCAGGATCAGGATCAGAATCAGAATAAGGATCAGAATCAGGATCACGATCAGAATCAGGATCAGAATCAGAATCAGGATCAGGATCAGAATCAGAATCAGGATCAGGATCAGAATCAGAATCAGAATCAGGATCAGGATCAGAATCAGAATCAGAATCAGAATCAGGATCAGAAATACTTTAATGATCCCAGGGGGAAATTATCTTCTTTCTGATGGGTCAGAGCGTCCGCCATGTTGAATGGGGCAAATAGATCCAGATACTAAACAGTATCAGATGGACTTTAAGAGTTTATTTTGTATCCCTTTGGCTTAGGTCTCCTGACTTTATTCTCATAAAGAATAAAAATAAAGAATAAGAAATAAAAGAATCTAACCTGGTCCTATTCCACTGTTCGATGGATTTCACTCAGTCGGCACTTTATTTTCATATCTTTGCAGAAGCAACAGCCAGTTCTCTCGCAGCAATCAAGTCATGCTGATTCTGCTCCTGCAGCCATGGACCAATAATGTGACACATCGAATCACCGATATTATCCCAGTTTAATATGATAACTGACTGTTGAATATAATATCCATTTCTCAATTACATCCATCACTCATATACTTTGGATAAGTTCCAGTTAGTGGCAGATTGGCACCATCTAGTGGATGAAGATATTAAAACAACGAGTGCCGATCAACTGTAACTGAATAAATTCTTCATGAAAGAATGAACAGCCCTTCTCACGCTTATTTGTTGATGAATTTGCTTCTGCCATTTCCTCTACATCATTATATGTAACAGCTGGCGAGTTAATCAAACCAGTTTCCATCAACCATCAATTTTGCAAAGACAGTGTCATGGTTTTGGTTCTGTTTGAGTTTGATCTTTAAGTTTTCATTGGTTTTATTTCCATTTTGTGTTATTCTAGTTATTTTTGATTGTATTTGAGTTCTTAGGTATTTCTTGTTTGCCCTCTGCTGCCCTCTTGTGTCAGTCTCCTTCTCGTAGCTCCCTTCTAGACTCCTCTGTTCACACCTGCTCCCAATCTGCTGATTAGCCTGGTCTTTGCTTCTCTCTCCCATATATGGACCTCCTGCTCATCATCACTGTTGCTGGTTTGTCATCATTTCTTTGCCCTCTTGTTGAGTTTTTCTGGATTTAAGTATTTTTTAGACTCGGTGGATTTTGTTATTTGTTACTATTTGTTACTCCAAGAACCACCTCAGCTTCAGCTTCTGCATTCGGGTCCTCTTCAAACCTCCACCCACCCTGACAGACAGACCGCTAACAGGAAGTGGCCCTTTTCAACGGCGGACTATTTCCAGGTTTCGTGACAAAAGTCTTTTAGCTGTTCCCAGATTTAAGAAAAATCAAGTTGCTATGGTTGCTGTGGTTACGTATTCAAACAAGTATCCAAAAAGGATAAAAATATCAGTGAACATTCTTCTAGTCTGACAGCGTTCAAGACCAGAGGCTAAAAAAAATAAGAAAAAAGAAATTCCACTAATATAGAAACAAAATTTCTCGTAAAGTCAAATATCAGAGTCAAGCTAGCAGAGCTTCTCCAACATGCAGCCGCCTCAAGCAGCGCAGTTCTAGAAATAAGTCATTAACTCAACTTATAGTGCAGTTTGCTGTATAAATACAGCTGCTTCCTCTGTTTACAATGATCCACAGCAGAAACATGGTCGCTTTTTGTCCCTGGTAGTACTTCGGACAGCCCTATGTATTTCAGTTAGCTAGCTTTTAGACGCCACGTCACTCAGCCAGGCGTAGAGCTGTCAGATCGTCCATCCATCGAGGTGCTGGGTACAGGTAACCCATCCGGCTCCGACTGTTAAAGTTCATTTCTTTTCATGAATATCCTGGTCCCTGAAGGTAAAGACATGCAAACAAATGCAGCAATTCAGCACCTCTCCTCTGGACAGCTCCCAGAAGCATATTATGAGCAATGAAAAGTTTTAATTTTAAGAATAAGGTTAAAGGAAAAGTCGCTCATATTCAGAATTCAAACTTCTGAAAGTCCTTTAAATGTGAAATTATTCCATCCTGTTCAATAAATGATCAGTGTTTTAATTAAGACTAATTTTCATGTGAATGTGCTTTACTGGAGGCATCCATGTTTGTCAAAGAACAGATTTCTCTTTGCTTCTTCATGACTGCGTTCTCTGCCTGTGCTGAATAGAAATCTTGACTAAGGCAGATGGTTAAAGGATTGAGCAGCAAATATGGCAAAGATCTCAGTGAAAGCCCTTTAATGCAGGAGAGCTTAGTGCAGAGCATGAACAGACTTCCTTTTTACACTCTGTTTAGAGGGTTCCATCTATTTGCACATATTTTAGTATAACAAATTACATGACAGATACAGATGACTCCTGAATCAGCATAAACGGTAGGAAACACATGGCTGATCAACATCAACAGAGGCCTGTACAATAATCTAATGTCATTATACGTCACAAAAGAGATTTACTCAATGAGGGTAATATGGCTTATCTAATATTCCAGTATGATTACAGCATGATTCTGCGTTTTATGTCGTTTTAGGTGTTTATCTTCAAAGTAAACATGTCTAAAGTGTGATATTGCGTCTGTTCTGGGATTTCTTGACTTCAGAAGTTTTTGTTTCTATATTGAATTTACTTAAATGAACAAATATATAAACTATGGCCATATCATCCAGCCTTAATCCAAAGAGAAAATGTGGGAATAATGTCCCTGCTTGGACACTAACCGTGTTTCTTCCACTAGGGGGCAGTGTGGTCCACATCACCTGCCAAACATCTGTCCTAAGAAGCTGTAGTTTAAGAGCAGTTCTCAGCATCAACCCATCTGCTGACCTCTAGATCTCAATAAAGCCTTTATTAAATGCTACTGTTTATTTAATGGCTGAATTCAAGGTTCTCCTTAAGTTCTTACCGGGACTTTCTCTCCTGTAGGACTTCCTCCAATGACTGCCTGTAAAACACAGCTCCACAATAAGCAGGCAGCAACTCCCTCCTTCTGTAATCTCCAAGACTTCACACACAGGCCCAGATTTAGGAAATGTGGGGCCCTAGGCAAAGACAGGCAGGGGCCCCTCTGAATGGAGACAGCCCAATTCTCCAGATAGAGAAATGTTAATAGAATAGACATCTATTCTATTAACCATGATCTGCTTATCTGTTCTCCATTTTTCATTTGGATGAAATAATAGCTGCATGAATCATGACAGCAGACAAGATAGAGGAGAGCAGGAGGCGGGGTTACCAATCTACTCGCTCTGGAGAGCAGAGTTCGCTGCTTTTAGATGTTGTCTCCAAAGTCTCCAGTAGCAGAAAAAAGTCTCTAGATTTGGCGCTAGGAGCTTTTTAGAAATCAAAGTGCTAGAGGGGTCTGAAAAGTGGCTAAATATAGCGACTAAAGCGCTAAGTTGGCAACACTGCTCTTTGCATGGTTTGTTTTCAAATGGTTTGCTGCTGTCTGTTTGGACCTTTCTGAACATGTGCAGCAAATGGACTGATCCAATATGGTGGACACTGAAGGGGGGGGGGGCTGAGACACACTTAATATTATCAGCGTTCTGATGGCATTTTAGCCAAAGGATTTTTATCAATAACATAACTAATGTGCACAAATAGTTGTATTAACCAGAGTTTTATGGGGCACTAGGGAACTTCCTAGTATCACCCCCCCCCCCCCCCAATGCCACCACTGTTCCACCCTCCAACAGCTTCTTCAGTGACATCTTTCCTCCTCCTGCTTCTCATCTTCAGCAGAACCAGCTTACAGATCTCAGAAGTGTCCCAGTCAGTCCCACTAGTCCCAGTCGTGCTGCAGTTCCCCCATGACCCCCACCCCTAACCCCCCCCCCCCCCGTCACCATCCTTCATGGTTGCTGATCCTGGTTCTGCTTCTCTCTATATTAAGTTGCCATCATCCAAGCTTCTGCTCCATCATGTCTTCTTCTCTCTGTTGCTTCACTGAACATGGCTGTAGGATAGGTAACTGAGCATAGAAGCTAACCATAGCACATCTGCAATTTATTCATCTATTATAAAGCAGAACAGTTTTTAATTTTATCAGACAAATCATCATTATAATGACAGTAATATCATTTCAAAGGTTCTATACTTCTAATGTTTAATGTGGATGTGCTACCCGCGCATTAAAATGGATCCTCTCCTGCAGACTGAGTCTCTTCCCAGAAACCTCCTCTGCTCCAACTTCATGAAAGCTGCTTAATCAGTGAACCTGATCTACTCCACTGTCCGACCATAATAAAGCTTTTATCTGGCTGCTAATGTGATTTAATCATCATTTCCTTCTGTTTGATCTGCTGACCGTTTGGATCTGATCGTTTATGAATGTGAGCTTTAGGTGCTGCCACACACATCCACACCATCTCCACACATCGATTCATTCTCAGGTTTATTTGCAGTAAAGGTGTGACATTAGTCAGATGCTGCTTCCGTTGTCCTTTCAAAATAAAATACCAATTAGAGGCAGGTGATCAGGTCAAACCCTGATTCAGTCAGTTTCTGTTTAAAAAGACAAAGAAGCACAAATCTGAGGAATGATTCACAAACACTGATTCACTTATTTCCTATCAGATGTCTGATGCTTTAACCTCTTCCTTTCCTTCTTTCCTTCTTTATTCCTTTCTTCCTTCCCTCCTTCCTTCCTCTCTTTTATTTTCGGAGCCATTCTGCTTATTTCCGGTGCTGTTGGGGCTCTTGCCCCCCCCTCTCTCTCTGACAGTCAGACTCACACCAGCCCACAGCTCCTCTCCTTCTCCTTCTCTCCTCTTGGTCTGCAGAACCGGAGGAGCGTTTGGATCTAGCAGGCGGTTCGGTCGGAGGTGTGGGACCTGCGCAGGTAAGCAGGAAGCGGGGCTGTCAGCCTGACGCGGTTCGGTTCTGATGGAATGTGACAGCCGTCATTAACGGCCTAATGCGGGCTTCCTGTGAGCCGCTCCACAGCTGGATGCCTCCGATCATCAAAGCTAAATGTGGAGAAGCTCGTGAGGAGGAACCTGGAGGAAGGAGTCCATGTTTAGCTGGTCGCCCACGCAGCGCCACGCCACGCAGCGCAGCGCCGCGCGCCTCAGGAGGGGGGAAACTTAATGGCCCATCTGCAGGCTGATGTTTAGGTGATGATGATGGTGATGATGATGATGGTCACAGAGGCGGTGGGTGGTTCTGAACAGGTTCTTGTTTAATGGCTGCAGAGTTATGGTTCTGATCCAGCTGCTGGGGGTGGGGGGGTACCTGGACCTGGACCTGGTTCTGGTTCTGAGCAGGACCTGGACCTGGAGGGTTCCGGGTTCTGAGCAGGACCTGCTCTCTGAAGCCATCAGGTGCTCAGTGCTGTCTAGGAGCTGCGGTTCTATAGAGCTGCCTGTGGGAAGGTTGATTTGATGAATCCAGAGAAATGTCCAAAATGAAAAGCTTTGCTATGAGAGTTTTTAAAAAGCATTAATGATTTATTAGAAGAACAGGTGAAGGAAGATATGAGGCACAGCTTTTATTGTCTAAGTCTGAGCTTTACTAGATTTAGTTCAGTAAAGCTTTTCTGGCAGTAAATGGACGTTTAAATGAATGAATGAATTAATTTGTGGCGGGGTGGGGGTCTAGTGGTTAGAGCATAGAGCTCAGAATCCTGAGGTTCTGAGTTCAAGCCCACTCCCACAGACTGCCACTCTGGGTCTCTGAGCAAGACCCTTAACCCCCCACTGCTCCCTGGGCACCGCACCATGGCAGCCCACTGCTCCCCAAGGGGGGGGGGGGGGTGGTTAAATGCAGAGAGGGGATTTCGTTGCTCTGTCCTGGTGACGGTGGAAAGACGGTGGCGTTCCTATGAATAATGTGTCTGACAGGAATAAACCAAAGATGTTTTTGAAACGGACACAGAGCCAGCATGGTGTGGAAGTAAAGTTTGAACCGAGTGGACTCCTCCCACTCCACTGAATCCCACTGATGATCGAATTAAACAGAGTCTGGTTGACATGTCAGGATCCAGTCTTTAAAACAGGCAGAACTTTATTTAGAGTCTCCACCCTGACACTCACCCTGACCTGAACACACAGCCGTAGACCCAGCAGAACTGTTCAGTTCAGTGATGCAGCAGCGAATCAGACATTTCAGTCACATCCAGTCAGATCGGTTCAAACAGCTAAACTCCCTCTGTTTGCTACAAATGGTCCTCACTCTGATGCCAAAACAGGAGCAAAAACACAGACTATGGTTGTTTCACTTGAACTCGATTACGGACTCGTTTCCTCACCAAGCCCATTCTTGACTAGGAACCAGGGAAGTCTGGACTCGGGGAGAACGGGAGCATGCAGCATAGAGGGCGGATTATAACTTAGCAACAGCACAAGTCTACTGTCGCTTGGGTCTGGTTGCGAACCAGTTTTGCTAGTAAGCTTCTGCATCGTCGGTCAGGAATTTCTAGGGACGCACAGCAGTTTCCCACCAAAGCACTAGGGGGAGCCTAATCGAGAACTTGTGAGAACTTCTTCGGCTGCGACGGCGTGAGTGTTTATTTTCCAAAACAACATGTCTGAGGTATCGTACAAGCGGTTGTACTTCTGAACCTCCTCTATCAACCTTTCGTTGTGGTTATCCATTGTTGTTATTACTCCTCGGTTTTTAGAAATGGCGCGCCCCGGCACCGAATCGAGAAGGACGACCACGAAGACAGCCGGAAAGGTATACTAAGGACCAATTACAGCTGCTTTTTGTCTGCGTATTTCCGCTTGAGGTCTGCGTGGGTTTGCGACCGTCCGACGTATAGTCAGGATTTTTTTGAGGTGCGCGACGACTGTTGTAGAATCTCTGCGTCGGGGGCGTGGTCGCACAGAGACAGATTTGACGGTTGCAGCGGCTATGCGTCAGAAGCATAAATTGAATCTGGGTCAACTGGAACAGAAGCGTACAACGTTAGCCCTGGCTGCTGCAGCCAAAGCTAACTTTGGCCTTGGCTGCCTTAGACGGGCTAACATTAGCAATGGCTGCTGCAGCCAAAGCTAACTTTGGCCTGGGCTGCCTTAGACGGGCTAACATTAGCAATGGCTGCTGCAGCCAAAGCTAACTTTGGCCTTGGCTGCCTTAGACGGGCTAACATTAGCAATGGCTGCTGCAGCCAAAGCTAACTTTGGCCTTGGCTGCCTTAGACGGGCTAACATTAGCAATGGCTGCTGCAGCCAAAGCTAACTTTGGCCTTGACTGCCTTAGACGGGCTAACATTAGCAATGGCTGCTGCAGCCAAAGCTAACTTTGGCCTTGGCTGCCTTAGACGGGCTAACATTAGCAATGGCTGCTGCAGCCAAAGCTAACTTTGGCCTTGACTGCCTTAGACGGGCTAACGTTAGCCCTGGCTGCTAGTTGCCACATTCCTCTCAACATTAAATCCTGCATTAAATCCGTAAATGTTCCATATAGTGAAGCTTAAAGTATAATACTCTCGCATCAAATGATTTTACTTTTGTAGAACAGCAACAGAAAAGAGAACATTGAACTTAATCCTCTGAGCGCTAACCTGGAAGCTGCTGCTGCTGCAGTGCATGCTGGGACGGCTGTCATTCTGGAGAACGGACAGGTCTGCTCTGATGCATGCTGGGTAAAGAGGGAGGGGCCAGAACAACATCCGGGGACTTTGTCCGTTCTCGTGAACTGGAATAGTGCTGGGGGTGAGGATGATGAGGTTTCACAAGCACAAGTATGCACGTTAGAAATGGCCTGCGTTCAAAGCCGAGTCACAAGGGTTTTAAATTCAGATCTGAATTTTTTTTAACGTGTCACAGTAAAGATTCTGCTGGTTCTCATGGTAAGACAAAATTCCCAAAGGGAAACACTGATCTAAATGACATAAAATGTCAATTAATGTTCATTTAATTGAATCAACATTAAAGGAATTAGCATCATTTCTAAGCCAAAAATCACTTTTGAGCCAAACTCTCTGGGTTTTAACAGCATATACAGGGTTAAAAAGTACTTTCAAGACAAAATTATCCTTAACAACTAATCAAAGATTTTCTTCATTTTCAAAAATGATATTTAACTATAAAAATGACATAAAAAAGACTCAAGGACTTAGAACAGTTTGCTATGGTTCCAGTGATAAAAGATTTTTGAATATATTTTAACTAGAAAAACTTAATCTTAACAAGAAAAAAGAAAAACATTAAATTAAGTTTCAAAAGTTTTGGAATGACTCTGCCCTGGATTAAATTCCTTAATGTTAAGATTTTAGGAATGATTTCTGATCATATATTAATATGGAGAATTTATCAGAATCCTACCGCCGGCCCCTGGCCCCCGAGCTATGGTGGTGCGACTGGTGGGGCCCCCCTCTCCTGTAGTGGCTGGGTGAATTAGTTAGGGGGGGGGTGCTCTGGTTGGGTGGCCTGCGCGGGGCATGTGGGCCCCGATCCCGGGGCAGCTTTTGTTGGGGTCGGTCTGGTCCGGGTGCGGGGTGGGGGGCCGGCCTTGAAGCAGGAACAAAATGGGTTGGTGTGGCGGTGTCACCGCTCCCCTCCCCCCATCAGGATTTTAGGTTCACTTATTGGGTCATCCGATAATCCCGGGACCAACCACCGGTGCCGCCGGGTCTTTGGTTCTGGTATTATTAGATGTGAGTGTTATGTGTGAATGTGTGTCCGCCTGTTTTTTTTTCTGTGTGGTGCGAGTGGGGGCACTAGGGAGGGAAGGCATGATTGAGACTGTGAGTTTTTTTTTTTTTTCTCTCCCAGGCAGGGGTCTGAACTGTCCCCTCTCCCAAACACATCTCAAGTCTCCGCCAAGTGCGGAGCCAATTTCCCCCGTCCTGCTCTCCCTCTGCTAGCTGGTGTCGGGGCTCACCGGTGCACTGGTGGAGATCGGGGTTTGGGGGTGGATGCCCGGGTGGCTGCTGGCTCATTCCTGGCGGCCTCTCCACGGGGCCCGGCCAGCCAGGGACTTGCTGGGGCTCCCTCTGGGCTGTCTCTCCTCCTCCCAATGGTGGGGGTCTGATTTCCTGGGCTGGCCCGTCCTTGGTGCCTTCGCTCTTGGGGTCCCTTTGGGCGTCTGGGGCTTTGGGTCTCCTGGCGCTGGACTCAGTGCTCTGAGGGGGGGCACCTCTTCGGCTCTCCACATTGAGCATTTTTCCTTTGGATAAACTTTACATGCAGTAGTGCACCCCACAAACAACTACAAGTGCGCTGTTCCAGGTACTCAGAGATTCACTTCCATACCCACAGTATACATGTCAGATTAAATAATGAAACTTTAGCAAAAATGTCCTGAGTTAAGCTTCACTACTAACCCTAACCCTACCCACCAGAGTAATGTTTACAAAGCTAAGCTACAACAAATTAAAAAAGCACTTTAACTACATGAAAGCCTTTTCTTTCTAATGTCAAACTTCATTCATTCCGAGTCGTTTCTATCTAGTCATCAATGAAACTGTGACAAGCGGATCAGATCAGTTCAGATTGTTTATCAAACTTTTCTTTCTCAACAAAATTAATTATTATGTTCAAATTTCAACTCTAACCTCAGGTATAAATGAAAATATAGAATAGAAAATCCCTTTATTATCCCATAATGGGGGAAATTCTGGTGTTTACAGCAGCAAAAATATTATAGATAATGGTCACACAAATGTGGACCTTAAAAAATGTATAAGAATAACATGATATTGAAGAGTTATAGCTTTTTTAATGAAAGTACTGCTTGTTAGAAAGAAATCATGGGGGGAGGGGTCAGCCCAGCTATCACACAGATCAAGATCTTTTTATAGTGTGTTCATACTTGAATTATTTACTAAATGATAGCAGGTTGTGAAGTGCAGATGATGTGCTGAGAGCGGCTAATTTCCTGTTCAGAGTCAAAGTAGGAGAGAAATTGCAAAACTGAGGACAAATGCAAATGATGAAGAAAAATTAATACTCACAGATTATTAGATCCTCATCAAAACATATGTCCTGAGTTGATAAAGAAAAAGAAACCTATTCATCATATAATTAAAATGATTTCAGTTAAAACATACTTCCACGACTCTGAAGGGCAACAGAAGATTGTTGTAATAATGATGCGCTTTTTTTAATGATTTGTTACAGTTAATGTCTGTATGCAGCGAGGATCTCCTGCAGGGTATCGTTCTCACCAACACATTTCAGCTTCAATTAGCCCAATAGGCTAAATCTCAGTGAGGCTAAAGGACCAGAGTATTAAGTGTTTTAAAGCAGATTTCGCCGCCTTATCTTTAGATTCACTGTTTAAAGTAAAAAGGAAACGTGGATATTTTTGGAAATTAGCAAGACCAACTCTATAAAGCAGAGCGACTGAGAAGCGCTCTGATTTGGTCACTTGGAATGTTGGTGGTGCTTTTACACTCGTGGTAGCATGAGACGGACTTTACATCCCACAAAAGGGGCTCAGGTAGTGCAGCTCATCCAGGCGTATCAGTGAAAACTGGAAAGAAGGTTTGCTGTGTCTGTCAGCATAGTGTCCAGAGGCTGGAGGTGCTACCAGGAGACAGGCCAGGACAACAGGAGATGGGAGGAGGCCGTAGGAAGGCAACAACCCAGCAGCAGGACCGCGACCTCCGACTTTGTGAAGGAGGAACAGGAGGAGCACTGCCAGAGCTCCGTAGAATGACCTCCAGCAGGCCAGCATTTTCCAGCTGTTTATTGTCATTACACTGTCACAAGTTCAGAGTAATGAAATTAGCATTTAACCCATCCTCTTGGAGAGCACTGGGTTGCCATAGTGCAGTGCTTGGGGAGAGCCTTGGTTGCTCAGGGACACAGAGTGGCAGTCTGTGGGAGTGGGGCTCGAAATTAGAACCTCAGGATTACAAACGCAATGCCCTAAACACTAGGCCGCCACTCCCCCAAAGCAGGCATTAGCATGAAGGGTCATGCCTAAGGAAGCTCCTTCCCCCCAGCTGGCACCCAGGCCTCCTGTTTGCAGGAGGGGTGACTTACCATTTGAGCTAGCAGTCGCTGGATGGGCATATATCTGCACCAATGGTTAGAAACTGACTCCATGAGGATAGTATGAGGGCCTGATGTTCACAGATGGGGGTTGTGCTCACAGCCCAACATTGTGCAGGATGCTTTGCCAGAGAACACCAGGTTTGGCAAATTCACAGCTGGTGCCCTATGCTCTGCAATGTTGTGCCACTTCACCAGAAGGTTATTAATGTAGTAAATAACTAGAACTGGAAGTTAGTTAATTAATAGGTCATTCAAATCAAGGGTAAAGCTAGTTATTTATTATCAGTTGAATTATTATAACTGTAACATGCTTACTGACCAGGGTTTTAGCCCCTTTCCTGAAAGAGTTAGACTCCTGATTCCGGCTGTTAAAAATCCAGTTGTCTTTCACCAGTTTAATAATTCAGCCATAAGTGTGGTCAGGATTTCATACGTCAAGTGGGCTTTCCTTTGCTCAAGCAACATGCAATCCAAAATACGGCGGGCGATACCAATCGTTCGCTCCCATGCGCCTCCCATGTGTGATCCACAGTCAGAGCGTATTTGTATTGCAGGACCCCTGATAGCAAAGAACCTCCTCAGAGCATTAATGAAGCTGCTGGAGGTCATTCCCTCAATCACCTCAATATGCACCGCCCTTGAACACATAAATAAGAACATCACTGCCCACCACTTTGAGTTAGAGGCGCCTCCTCTTGTACGGCGTGAGACGATGTCCTACGGGCCAAAGCCATCAACACCTACGTAGGTGAAGGGAGGTGCCACTTGCAGCCATTCTGCTGGCAGAGTGGCCATTTGCTGATGATGTCTTCCCCTTCAGCTTCCTACATATGATACATTTGTAGAGCAAGTTGCTAATACAGCGTTTGCCACCCACAAGCCAGAATCCTGCAGCTCGAATAGCACCTTCGGTAAAATGTCCTCCTTGATGTTTAACAGCTTCTTGATAGTGAGATACAAGCAGTGTTGCCAGATGATGACGGCCAGGAATAATAATGGGATGGGTCTCTGTTGGACTCAGCCCTGATTGTTCAATCCCACTCTTAGAAAATAATCTTGATCCATCATGGGATGCAGCTTCCACAGGCTGCTAGAGGATGGAATGTTGGACCCAGAGCAAATGCACTTCAACTCCTTTGCATAAAACTCTCTCTGATCACTCTTTATGATGCACACTTTGGCTCTTAATAGCTCTTCCTCTGTAGGACAACAGATGTGCCACCCCTGACACCTTCTCTGCGTGGAATGGATGAAGGAACGAGCTATATGGATGACATGCGCTATGGCTTTGACAAGATTGCTGAACCTGAAAAAAATGTCTAAAGCAATATGGGTGTATCACATCACTGGAAACCTGTGTGAGACTCACCATCACCTAGGGACGTACTTCAGAGTCATTGTCAGGATCAACAAGATGCCAAAAACAAATCCTATTTCAGTCTGATTCTGGTGACTTGTTACTTTGATGAAGCCTAGCGTATCATAGAGACTATTCATGGTTGAGAGAACCCCTTTGCGAGTGAACGGCTTCTGCTCATCTTCAATCGGAAACATGAAGGTGTCTGTGTGCATGCTCCAGCACAATCCAAGGCTACATTGAATAGGCAGATCATCCACAAAGAGCTCTATACTACTGACATCCTTGGAACGATCTTTCAATGGAAATGCTTCAATAACTGCAGGCTTGTTAGATGCAATTTTATGCAGCCTTAGATTAGAGGCTGCAAGCATCTTTTGTGCTTGTCTGAGGATGCTGATGGCTTCTTCAGTACTTTAAAGCATCATCGACATAAAACCCCGGTCGATGAATCTTCTCACGTCACTGCCATAATCAGCCTCTGCTTCCTTAGCTGCCAGCCGCAACCCATACATAGCAACTGCGGGGGAGGGACTGTTCCCAAGAAGATGAACTCGCATTCTGTAGTCTATGAGGTCTGAAGTAGGGTCATTGTTCTTGTGCCATAGAAACCGGAGGAAATTCCTGTGGTCCTCCTTCACAACGAAGCAGTGGAACATGTGCTCTATGTCAGCAGTGATGGCCACCTGTTCCTTCCTGAACCTCATGAGAACACCTAACAGGCTGTTGTTGAGGTCAGGGTTAGTGAGCAAAACATTGTTTAATGACACCCTTCATGTGATGCACTACTGTCAAAGACCACATGGATTTTATCTGGCTTCCTGGGATGGTATAGACCAAACAAAGGCAAGTACCAACATTCCTGTCCAGGTTGCATTGGTTGGGCAACTTCTGCATGTTCTTTATTGAACATTTTCTCCATAAACTCAAAGAAATCAGCTTTCATCTGTGGCCGCTTTTCCAATGAGTGTTGGAGATGAGAGACAATCAAAAGCCTACTTTCTGTTGTTTGGTAGCTGCGGTCTTGGGGACCGAAAAGGTACTGGAGCTACCCAGCTTTTAGAATTGTCCTGATAGCACTCAGCCTCCATTATTTTCAAAAACTCTAGATCTTCCATAGATGGAGCAAGTTTGTGGTCATTGGGTGTACAAAAAATAAGAAGAGAGTTTGATGGTGATATTTATGAGTTTGAAAAAAAAAATTCTCTTTTACTCTGATGCTATTTGTGCATGGCTGGAGATAACTGGTGCGACCATTTTCTAGGACAGCTGTTTTGTAACTTCTTACCTCTAATGGTCTGTGAGCTCCTCCAAGGCACACGTCACCAATAACAACCCAACTTAGGTCGAGCCTCTGAGCGAACGGAGTGTCTCCTGGGCCACTTATTTGCTCACAAACCTTGTGTACCTGTAAGATATCTCTGCCCAGTAGTAAGAGAATCTTGGCGAATGGATCTAGAGGTGGTATCTTCTCTGCGATGCTTTTCAGGTGAGCATGATGTTAGGCTGCATCTGGTGTAGGAATCTCAGTGTGAAAATTAGGAATTTGGTTACATTCAAGAAGTGTTGGCAGAGGAATGCACAAGCTCTTATCCACTGGCTCCACAGTGTAGCCGCTGGCTCTCCTCCCCGCTGTCTCTGTACGTCCGGCACAGGTCTTGAGTCTGTAAGAGTAGGAGCACCCGGTAATCTGAAGATATTGAACTCTGAGCGTGCAAGTGATCGATTACTCTGCTCATCCAATATAACGTACATTCTCTTGGACTTTTCTCTGTGTCCATTCGGAAACACATTTACAAGGCAGATCTTTGCACATGCTCTAGCGCTAAGACCATCCCCACATACTTGTGTGCATGATGACTTTACCTCCTGGCCATCCGCTCTCTCCTCCTCCCGGCCATACTCTGAAGTGGGAGGTGACAGCATGGACTTCCAGGTAGGTGGATTGGGATGTAATGCGGAGACATGAGCAGTGCTCCCACACTCTGAGCATTTTACATCAACAGTGCAGTTATTTGCAAGATGTTCTGTGGAAGACCAACAGCGGAAGCAGATGAAGTGTTCTTTCAAAAGCTGTTTACGATCACCCGTGCTCTTTCCACGGAAGCCTCTGCATTTCCTCAAAGGATGGGGTTTATTGTGCAGCGGGCAATATTTGTTTGGATCAACCCATTCTCTCTCCAACTTAGAAGCTCAGTAAACCTGTGTCTTTTGAACATACACAGATGTTTTAACAGGCCTCTCCCACTTACTCTTCCTGTCTGGCAGACCATGTATTGAGAGGTTAAAGCTTGGGTCTGTACGAGCCTTCGCTTATGTACAGATAAGGTCTACTAACACTGAGAAAGTTGGAAAACTGACAATATGTTTTCGTTTATATTTGCTCCCGTGGTACAACCATTTTTCTTCTAGGTTGTACGGTAGTTTCTCAATAATAGGCCTAGTTCCTCTAGAAGTATCCAAATAGGATAAACTTGCGAGATAACCATCTTCCTTGGCTGCTTGTTGCTCTGCTAACAGATCTGTCAGATTTCTGTGGTTCCTTTGTTGTAACCTTTGGAAAGTTTTCCAGTTTACTAAACAGAGCTTGTTCTACAGCCTCTGGTGAGCCAAATGTTTCACCAAGGCGATCCTATGCCATGCACAGCCCTATAGCAGGATCTCTAATATTGACTGATCTTATTCTTTCACCTGCTCTGCTGACTCCTTTCCTAGATGTTTAAGGTTTAAGGAGGCAAGGTTCTTCTGTAGCAGAAAGTTCCAGATTAGCAATAACATTTTGGAATGATACTTTCCAGGCCCAATAGTTCATTGGCTGGTCATCATATGTGGTGAGTCCTGAAGTCACCAGTTGATTGTGGGCAAGATACTTACTGAGATCTCCACTGGTTGTAGGATGATCATGGCTAGCTCTGTATGTCATCCTGTCTTCAAAGTTGTTCACAGAAGATGAAAAATCATGTCTAATATTCTGTTGTGGAAGGGTTCCATCACTCTGATTAGCTGAAGACAAGTTGTGATGTGATGGTGCTCTGCTCGTCCGACTATCCTGAGATGCATGGTGCGGCATAATGACATCAGCATCAGTTGCTTGATTTTGGTAATGGGTTAATGCTCTCCATTGCAGCAGCTGAACCCATACTGTGCAGGCTGGTTTGTTCTGATACATAGACTGTGGTGCGCTCATCTTTGAACTGGACTTTTAGCTTCGCTGTGAACTTCAAACCCCATATCCTGTAAACCAGCTAAGAGAGTATTTGCTTCCGCTATGGGAGCATCTTTTTCCTTTTCTTTTTTAAGTGCATGGAGATTAGCTTGGATACGTGCCTGCTCCACCTTAAGCTCTTGCTTGTGCTGCTTCAGCCTTTTGCCTTTGGTCTTGCAATGCTATGCTAATCCTTGAAGTAGATGATGCACCAGACAAGCGGCTGCTCCTGGAGTGGTCAGACTCACACCGATTATCTTCAATTTCTTCAACATTGCTGTGTTGTGACATGATAGCTCAATGTGTTTCTAGCATCAGGAGAAGGAAGCTAACATGAAGCTTTCTAGAAGCTGTAATATTAGCCACATATCTCTTGAAGCTGAATTACTCTGTATGATGACAATTGTTGTGTCCCAGAAAGGCTGTATTGACGTCTTTTCGCTGAAGTAATCCTGCTCCTCTCTCCAAAGGCTAAGTCTGATCATCTTCTCCTTTCACTGTAATGACCCACTGTCCATCCAGTTAAACAGTCTCAAAAAACTCCAGGAGTCAGTCGTTGTTCTTCCATGAAGTTTAGTGAGAATCTTTTTGTGAAACTGTAACAAAGTACAATAAATACCCAAATTACAATTTAGAGTATATTAGAAACTGTGAGAAATAAGCTGATTATCTGTATAGCTGCTCTGACAAATGTAAAGCTAACCAAATAGCAAACAGCAGCAAAATATAGAAGGCTAACATCTTGTTTACAAACTTAACATTTCAGCCTTCTGAACATACATATTAATGTAAAAACACACAACAGCTTAACTTGATAAAGAAAGCATAACTTACAGACGTTGCTTTAGCGCGGGGAGGAAAAGAATAGCTAGCAATGAGGAGCTAACATTTCCATGCAGGTGACAAAATGCCAGAGACTCTTCCTGTCTCCCAGCATGCACTGCTCCCAGGTTGCTGCAGACTAAACCAATCACACTGACTGAGTAAGCAACATATTCACTGAAGACATAGCAACGCGTTTTAGAGTCTGTATAATCCAGTTGGTGATTAATCGATTACTAAATTATTTCAAAACTAGATTCTCGAACTCGTCGTCTCCCACTTTATCCGGAACCGGGTCGCGGGGGCAGCAGACTAAGCAGAGACTCCCAGCCTTCCCTCTCCGCTGACACCTCCTCATGCTCTGTTGGGGGAAGCCCTAGGCGCTCCCAGGCCAGCCGAGAGACATAGTCTCTCCAGCGTGTCCTGGGTCGTCCCCTGGGCCTCCTCCCAGTGGGACGTGCCTGGAACACCTCCCGAGGGAGGGGTCCAGGGGGCATCCGAAGAAGATGTCCGAGCCACCTTAACTGACTCCTCTCGATGTGGAGGAGAACCGGCTCTACTCTGAGCCCCTCCCGAATGACTGAGCTCCTCACCCTATCTCTAAGGGAGAGCCCAGCCACCCTGCGAAATAGATTAATCACAATTAATAGTTTAAGCCTTGGAAAGGGCAAATACTGAACAGTTTCTGAATCAACTGCATTAGATTGAATTTAATGCAGCGTTTTAGGACAGCGCATAAAGAAAGGTGAGCTTCCTACTGATTTGTTCTGCTCTGTTTGTGTTTCCTTAGATAACTGGTGCAGAAATGACACCTGCTAAAGGGAGACGTCAGTCTGTCCAACCTGCAACGATGAGGATTTAATCAAGGTGAGTGGAAGAGCGCCTTGCAGCAGGTCAGGAGGCCTGATTTTTAGCTTTTAGCTTCCTAACAGGGTTATTTTTCTTTATGTTGTTTTGCTCAGCCGAAAAGGAAAAAAAAATTAGATAATGTTTTTTCAATTGTAAAATTTTTAGCCAGAATTGAAGCATTCCCTTGTTCTGAAATAAAAAGTTCAGTGAACGACCCTCTCTGATCAAAATGAAAGTGGTGGACCTTAAAGCAACTGGAAAGAATGATCTGGATTCCATCATTCCTGGTGAGGATGAGATCTTTCTGAAATGCCTTTATTGCAGTCTAATATAAAATCAGCAATATGACCAAACTTTAGGAAACGCAAAGAGATAAAAGGCCTGATAGGGAGCTTTATGTTTTCCTCTGTGGAGTTTGACCAACCTGAGACTGCTGAACAAATGACTCACAGCGAGTCTGCGTCTATAAAAGGCTCAGTAATCACTGCAAACTAGAGAAAGGACATTTCCAGTGGATGGTTCATGCTTTCCTACTGATGGCTATAAAAAGCATCTCCACGCTGCCTGATGTCTGATGTCTCCTCCTCAGTGGTTCCACAGAGAAGGAGACATCAGAGCATTTTAAAGGTTCCTAAAGGGAGATTATGGGTCATATAGTCGCTCCTGAGAGCAGAACCACTGAGGAATGTGAGGTGTGATCAAATTCATCAGAAAAGAAGCGGCTTGGATTCTCTCTCACTGCAGCCTTTGGTTCACCAGGAGTCCCACCTAAAGTCATGGGGATGATCGTGGTCAGAAAAGCCTCCACTGCCTAAAAGAGTCGGTTTGAGGCGACCCTGACAAGAGGAGACGGGTGCTGAAAATGTGATTCATCCTTCTTTCACAGTCAGCCGCTTGTTTCCGTCCCCGCCTCCTTCACACATCCCACCACTGAGCTGTTCCTTTCTGTCTGTCCATTGTAGGCAAGAAAGAGCTGATCTCTCCTCAGATAGAAGGAGAGGGAGGTTAAGCCTACGCTCGGCTCCTCTCGTCTCACTTTCCCCTCCTCATCTCTTCTCTCTCTGGCTGCAGGGCTGCGTTGAATCATAATAGTCAGTGGGCGAACAGGCAGGAGCAAGAATCCTCTGCACAGATTGTGACGTGCAGCTTTGACGGAAGCGGGGGTCCGATTGGATCAACTGTAGAGAGGGAGAAAGTGACATTCATCAGCATCTTAGCCCCCCCCCCCCCCTTTACTGCAATGACTGGTGTTTTCACTCGTCAACATGGCTGAAATGATCCAAGCTGTCTTTAGAGCGTGGGTTATATAACCAAGACAAACAGAGCTGTTCCAGGCTAGAGTGGCTGTGAAGCTAATGACTTCAGGTTTTCTTTGTTAGATTCAAAGCGATCAGGTGGGGGTGGGGGGGCAGGTTCAGTACAGCAGGCCTCCATCCCGCTGCCTGCCGTTCACCTTAATGCGGCGTTCACACCGAACGCCATCAAAGACGCTCCTGCTGCTTCATCTCTGATCCACATTAAGGTCAGACGTCCAGTAAAGTGAGTCCAGATGTTTCTGCTCCTCCTGAGTTCAATGCAGAGAGCAGCTTTGCTACATTAGCTGTGATCCGCGGGTAAAAAGTAGTTTTAAAGGAAAGTTCAGTCAGCAGGAATAATCAGCGGATCATTATTTATACGTAAAACTCATAGATTTGCAGTGATTTAATGAATTTAGCATTGATTAGTAAAAAAATTGAAACAATAATTTTCATCACGATCACTGAGTCTGGGAGCGGCCATCTTTGCCCAAATATAGTAGCCCCTCCCTCCTGCCATCTTCCAGCAGTGACGTCACGGTGCGGTAAGCCTAGCGCCATTCTCCCCGCTTTCCAAGCTAAATCAATGGGAACTACTAGACACATCTGCAATCAACAACAATTATTGAAGATTTCCAGAGGACTTCACCATTGAAATTCACCAGAGCTATAGTGAAACTGACAATGCCCACGTGCATGGCAGCTGGATGCTGGAATACATCGGGTAAAAGTGAAAAAAAGAGTTATTCCACCTTTCTGATTCCTGATCCTCCACGGACGGGTTGGTCGTTGGATCGCCAACTTGAAGAGGGAGGATTTGCCATCGAACTTCTGGCCAGAGAAAAAACCCGTAATATGTAGCCAACATTTGGAAGTTCTATGTTGAAGTGAGAAAGTCCTCCTGAAAACATGGTCTGTGCAGTCAGTTCATCCAGATTACCATCCTGCCTTCAAAGATTATTTCTCTGTGGGAGCCGCTCAGACCCCCACATACCGGCGCTGCGCTGTCACTGGGAATCCCCAGCAGCAGCTGCCTCAGGCCCGCTCGCCTCTTGGGGGTTTTCCCCTCCTGTTGGTGGCGGCTGGAAGTAGATGTTAGCGTTTTTCAGGTCTGTGCTACAAACTGCAGGCAGCAGGATAATAAAAGCCAACATATTCTGCCGGCTGCTATAGACGGGCTAACGTTAGCCCTGGCTGTCGTCAGCTTTGGAGCTCCGCTGGTTGCTGCGGTCCTCTCAACTTCAGAAATCTTTTTTTTTATTCCGCATTAAATTCGTAAATGGACCGTATAGCCACGCTTTAAAGTATTATATTTTCGCTTCAAATGATCTTAAAACATACTTTAATTGAACAACAGCAACAGAAAGAGAACTTCTAACTTTCAATTGACCGCTTCATTGAAAGCTGCTGCCGCAGTGCATGCTGGGACAGCTGTTAGTCTCAAGAACGGACAGGTCTGCCCTGATGCATGCTGGGTAAAGAGGGAGGGGCCAGAACAACATCCGGGGATGGTGCGTTCTCGGTCTGGCGTTCTCTGCAATAGGAACAGTGCTCAGGCTGAGGCTGATGACGAAAACGCTCTAGAACTCATATTGAGAAACGGCCTCAGATAGGTGTGGGTATCGCAGGGTAACATCACAGGGTAACACAGTTGCCAAACGACCCCCATTCCAAAGGGGGGGGGATTCCTGGATGGGAAGAGAAACGTCTTCAAACTTGGAGACAAAGTCCAGTGGATTGTTTTTAACTTTTTTCGGAATTACTTTGACCTGGATGACTGAGAATCCTGTGAAACTATAGCAACTGCTGTCCTACTTGAACTTCTGGTATAAACCTTCAAATGTTGCCTTTATGTTGTTACCAGGATTCTTTGATAGATTTTATAGTTGCTGAGAAAAGCTCAATTAGATTCTGGAGTGTTAATCTAAGCACCGACTTCAGTAGGAGCTGTCTGGATGATTGGGTTGTATTGTGTCTGTAAAGTGCTTTGAGCTGATATGTGCTGTGAATCTGTGCTTTTTAAATAAACTGATTTAATTTTATGTTCAATCTGATGGTTTTTTTGTGTTTTTATATCTGTTTTGTATTTTAATTTCCCTTTTTTTCTGTCCATCCATTTTTAGTAACTTTATCGTAAATGTTTCCCAGCCTTTCCTCCTTATGACATCACTCGTCTTTCACTGAGCTCTGGTCTTTCTGTTGGTTTCTCCCATTGTTTCCATTCCAATAGTTGTTTTGTCTTCATTTTACCCCATTCCAGCTTCTTGTTCTGTGATAAATTATAAGTTTGTCTTTTCTTCTTTATATCCGCGTTGACATCAAAGTTCTCTTAGGTTCCAGTTTGCAGGAGTGGTCCTGCTACAGTCCTAGCAACTTGGCATTAGGTGTCAAAAAGCAAAGTCCATTTAGTTGTGTGCTGTCTATAATGTACGCTCTCTATATCGTACATTCTGGCTGCAGTTGCCAACATGTCTGTGTCTAAAGGTCCAGGTGAAGATGAGGCTTACAGTTGACAGGCATAGATATGCCCCTGACTGAGCAGTAGTGGTCACGCAGAAAAATGACTGTGTAACAAAGACACACTGGTAGAAGCAACAATGCTGCTGTCACTCTGCTGAAGAAGCAAAACCAACTGGCTGTGTGCAGACAGTTGCATGATGCTGAGTAGGCTCTGTTGTGTTTGAGTGAATTATTCATGAGACAGCAGGGACAGGGGGAAATACTATGTGGAGAGGAAACGAGATGGAAGATGGCAGTTTTGATGTTGCATTCACAGGTCTCTGGGATTGGGATGCCTTGAAACCCCTCCACTGCCTCCTATTAAAACTCTATGCTCCTTCATAACATTTCCTTAGCTGGGGATATATGGAACCAATAAATGTTGTCTGTAGACTGGCTGTGCTATAGTTTAGGCTACATTACACAATATTCTGTCTGATTTTATCACTGTTCAGACGGGGGGGGGACATCAGTCTGTCTCAGAGGGTTGAGGTCAGTCTGAAGTAGTTTTAGTAAGTCTGCAGTACTTAGGTCCTTCATTAGTCCTCTTGTGGTCAATCTGCAAACTTGGGTTTGGGGTCTGTCTGCAGTATTTGGGTTGACTGCGGTAGTTTGGGTTGTCTGCAGTAGTTTGGGTTGACTGCAGTAGTTAGGGTTGTCTGCGGTAGTTTGGGTTGTCTGCAGTAGTTTGGGTTGTCTGCGGTAGTTTGGGTTTTCTGCGGTAGTTTGGGTTGACTGCAGTATTTGGGTTAACTGCTGTAGTTTGGGTTTTCTGCAGTAGTTTGGGTTGACTGCAGTAGTTTGGGTTGTCTGCAGTAGTTTGGGTTAACTGCGGTAGTTTGGGTTTTCTGCGGTAGTTTGGGTTGTCTGCAGTAGTTTGGGTTGACTGCAGTAGTTAGGGTTGTCTGCAGTAGTTTGGGTTGTCTGCAGTAGTTTGGGTTGACTGCAGTATTTGGGTTAACTGCGGTAGTTTGGGTTTTCTGCGGTAGTTTGGGTTGTCTGCGGTAGTTTGGGTTGTCTGCAGTAGTTTGGGTTGACTGCAGTATTTGGGTTAACTGCTGTAGTTTGGGTTTTCTGCGGTAGTTTGGGTTGACTGCAGTATTTGGGTTAACTGCTGTAGTTTGGGTTGTCTGCGGTAGTTTGGGTTGTCTGCGGTAGTTTGGGTTGTCTGCAGTAGTTTGGGTTGTCTGCAGTATTTGGGTTGTCTGCTGTAGTTTGGGTTGACTGTGGTAGTTTGGGTTGTCTGCAGTATTTGGGTTGTCTGCTGTAGTTTGGGTTGACTGTGGTAGTTTGGGTTGTCTGCAGTATTTGGGTTGACTGCGGTAGGTTGGGTTGTCTGCGGTAGTTTGGGTTGTCTGCGGTAGTTTGGGTTGTCTGCTGTAGTTTGGGTTGACTGTGGTAGTTTGGGTTGTCTGCGATAGTTTGGGTTGTCTGCAGTAGTTTGGGTTGTCTGCAGTAGTTTGGGTTGACTGTGGTAGTTTGGGTTGTCTGCGATAGTTTGGGTTGTCTGCAGTAGTTTGGGTTGTCTGCAGTAGTTTGGGTTGACTGTGGTAGTTTGGGTTGACTGTGGTAGTTTGGGTTGACTGTGGTAGTTTGGGTTGACTGTGGTAGGTTGGGTTGTCTGTGGTAGTTTGGGTTGTCTGCAGTAGTTTGGGTTGTCTGCAGTAGTTTGGGTTGACTGTGGTAGTTTGGGTTGACTGTGGTAGTTTGGGTTGACAGTGGTAGGTTGGGTTGTCTGCAGTAGTTTGGGTTGACTGTGGTAGTTTGGGTTTTCTGCAGTAGTTTGCGTTGACTACGGTATTTGGGTTGACTGCGGTATTTGGGTTGACTGCGGTAGTTAGGGTTGACTGCGGTAGTTAGGGTTGTCCGCGGTAGTTAGGTGCATGGCAGCTGGATGTGTTGCTGGACTTATAGCCACACCTACTGAGGGCTGTTATCACCGAAATGGTCCTGATCTTCCTCTGATGGACCTTTTCAGGTCGATTCCAACTTCCATGTTGTTTTCTCTTCATCACCAGATCTGAGAGGCTTTGATGCTGCATCAGCCAACATGGCGCATCATGTCCTGCAGCATTTCTGACTGTACTAAACTCTGGGTTCAGTACAGGCTCTAACCAGAGTAGAAAAAGAAGTGGGAGGCTGCGTTGCACAACTGAGCAAGAAGATAAGTACATGAGAGTCTCTAGTTTGAGAAACACACACCTCACAGGTCCCCAACTGGCATCTTCATTAAATAGTACCCGCAGTAGCCTGTTTCTGCTGTCCTCTGAAGGGAGTAGTACACACCATTTTAGGAAATCTTCAATTTCTTTGCAATTTCTCACATGGAATAGCCTTCATTTCTAAGAACAAGAATAGACTGTCGAGTTTCAGATGAAAGTTCTCTTTTTCTGGCCATTTTGAGCGTTTAATTGACCCCACAAATGTGATGCTCCAGAAACTCAATCTGCTCAAAGGAAGTTCAGTTTCGTAGCTTCTGTAACGAGCTAAACTGTTTCCAGATGTGTGAACATGATTGCACAAGGGTTTTCTAATCATCAATTAGCCTTCTGAGCCAATGAGCAAACACATCGTACCATTAGAACACTGGAGTGATAGTTGCTGGAAATGGGCCTCTATACACCTATGTAGATATTGCACCAAAAACCAGACATTTGCAGCTAGAATAGTCATTTACCACATTAGCGATGTATAGAGTGTATTTCTTTAAAGTTAAGACTAGTTTAAAGTTATCTTCATTGAAAAGTACAGAGCTTTTCCTTCAAAAATAAGGACATTTCAATGTGACCCCAAATTTTTGAACGGTAGTGTGTGTGTATATATATATATATATATATATATATATATATATATATATATATATATACATATGTGTGTATATGTATGTTTCCTGATGCAACATTTCCGATACAATATTACGATATTGCAGCATTGAGAATTGCTCGTTAATGAGCCAATATCATATTAACAAAAATTAATTTTGTTAATATGATATTTGTTAATAAGTTTTAATTTCTTATTTTTATACAGTCAGAAAATGCTTGATCAAGTAATAAAACTTCAACAGGAAAGAAAAGTCAACAACTAAAGGCATGATCCATGTAAAAGGAACCAGGTGAGCTACAGAGACTTTTAACAGCAGAGCATCTGAGATTTTAGATTCTGGTTAAAGAAAATCTGCTGTTAGTTTTTTGGACCCTAATATTTATATAAAGACTTTTAAAATGTGTCAGTTTGAGTGTTGAAAAGTGTGAAAGAGGTAAATATGTTGAGGATGGTGGTAGAAGGCACAGCGGCACCAGATCTGATCATCCTGAGGATCCAGGTTCCACCGGATGGACCAGTGCTTTCATCAGTCTGTCTGGAAGTGGTACTCAGCTACGACCTGTAGTCCTTTTTTGCATCCTGTAACCTGCTAAGACATTTAAAACAAACAGACGTCTACAGTCTCTGCTCGCCTAACTCTACGATCTAGGCGGTGACACAGAGGCATGTTCTGGTCCTCACCCAGTATCCCGTCTACATCCAGTTCTGGCATCCTCCCTCAGAGTCTGACTCAAAGGCTCTTTGTTTGACAGCTTCCATTGGGCCTAAAATAACTTGATCTCAGCCCTATTTTCATTTCTCCTTCTGCCCACTCACACAGCATCAGCTCAGCATGCCTGGCACATACGGCAAAAGAAACGCACAAGGGGGTGGGGAAAAAACACTGGTGGGGGGATTTGGCTGTCACTCTGAATCCTCTGTTTTACTCCTATATAATCTTGTGTCCCCGCCGCTAAAAGTGGGGAATTACTTTTGTTCTGTGCGCCGAAATGATGCAGTAAACTTCTATATTTCCATTTCTGTTTTTTATAGAAGCTAAAGCGAATTTCATATTCCTTAAAGGTCTCTGGTGGCGCTCTATGCTACTATTATATTTTGGCAAAGAGAAACTTCTAACTGCTCTGTTCCTCAATTAAGGGCAATGAAAAATCAATGTTTCCGTGTCATATTTAACACTAAAAACTGACGGCTGTTAGTATGATCAATAATGAAAGAGAAAAACAATGAAATGTTGAAATGCATGTTAAACAAGCTGTTGCTGTTGGCAGGAAGGATCAATCAAGCAATACATATAACTTTATAGTGACCTGCATCCAGATTTTTTTTGGGGGGGGGGGGGCTGGACAAGAGAATGATTGACAGATGCCATGCGTGCCAAAGAACGGTGGCGTTTAGCGCATTATTTCGGCTGCCAGGCTGTGGAAACAAGAGAACAAAATGACTTTTTAGGTCAATCTGGATTTTTTCAACTCCAAACCAAAATGAGCTTCCTTTGCATTTCAGCTTTCAATCTGGTCTATTGGTGCTCTTCTAATTCTGTTGTATGATATTTTCAGTCGGACTCAGTCCTGAAAGATGGCGTTGGTCAGACTTGTCAATCTGGAAGAAGAGGAACTCCCTTTTTTGGCACATGCTCAGTGTGCGAGTTTCAGCTCAATGACCCTTCTAGCTCTGCTTCTACAGCAGGATTTACCCATCAACACCTCAGGAGAGAATTTCCAACATGTTTGATTTTTTCCCGACCTTACAATTCCTGATCGGGAGGATTCGTTAGAGGCTGATCGCCTCTCGTTAGCCCCCATATGCTACGTGACGCAGGACGCACCATGACGCTGAAACTCGGCCCGATCCAAAAAATTCTCACACGACTGGAATGGGCCTCGTACGGTGTGTGCCCGACCTCAGGGATGGATAGGCAAGAGAAAATTATTCTGGGATTAGGAGTTGCTTTAACAATAACGGATCATCATTGTTATAATTATGTGGAACTTTTAAACAATTCAAATGGTGCTCAGACTACTTTACATGACAGAACAAGAAGGAATAAAAATGATAAGATGATTTGAGAGATTTTCCAAAGAAATATGTTTTAAATTAAAATATATGTTATCTTGATGAACACGTCCAATTCAACCACACCTTAAAGGAGTCCGTCCGTCCGTCCGTCCAGTTTCCGTCACACCAAGCAGGGTTGCAAGGTCTGCTGGTACCTGTCTCGGCTGAGAGGTCCAACCTGGACAGGTCTCCAGTCCATCGCAGGGCAACACAGAGACAAACAGGACAAACAACCATTCAGTCCTAAGGTGGATTTAGAGAAGCCAATTAATCTAACAGTCAGGATTTTGGACTGTGGGAGGAAGCCGGAGTACCCGGAGAGAACCCACGCATGCTCAGGGAGAACATGCTAACTATGCAGAAAGACCCCGGACCGGGAATTGAACCCAGAACCTTGTTGCTGCGAGGCAGCAGTGCTAATCACTGAGCAGTCTCCCTTAAAGGAGTCATAACCTGGTATCTTAGAAAAAAGGAAATTCCTCGTGGAGACTTTTTTCTTTTCCTTTTTTTTATCAGGTTCAGGGGAATTTGAGTCGAAACACGTTATTTATATGCGTGGGTTAGGGTACCTGCATGGTCATGTGGATGAAACTTATCAACATGATCAGTTTACTATGGGTTAGAGGTTACTCTGCCATGTTTTCCTGCCTTTAACACAATAGCTGCAGAAGCAGCAACGCTGAGGGACTGCCTGCAGACGAGTCCCTGGTTGCTGGAAACTCAGGATTGCTGCCATTTTCTCCTGGTCTACTGCAGGTCCCTGAACCAGCAAGGAGGATGATCTAAATGACGCTACGTAGAGAGCACCTTCTTGTTGGTTTCTCCTGTCTGGACGTAGAGCCCACATGAAAACTCTCCGGATTGTCCAGCAGATTTTAACTGAAGCCTAATGCCGACACACGGGTTTTATCCTGAACAGATCAGATTTCCAGGTGAAGACCCCTTCAAGCATTCAACAGTTATAACTGTCTGAAAAAAGACTGTGATGGGAAAAGCAGTTCAGAGCTTGGAATCATCCAGCAAACTACTCAGCTATGTCTGATATGTTGTCCCGGGGACTCTTGGAGTTACATGCTGAGATGAGCGCATCGCCGTGACGTGGTGATGAACACTCAAAGGCTCAGCCGAGCAGGCAACAGGAAAGCCATGGATGGACGACAGGACATCAAAGACTGTCCTAAATAAAGATGAGACTGCTCACACGTCTTACTGTCAGTGAAGGGTTGTTAGAAAACGCCACAGTTTAACATTATATCAGAAATTCAATTCAATTCAGTTTATTTCTATAGCGCCAAATTCACAACACATGTCATCTCAAGGCACTTTACAGTTCAACCAGATCATACAGTCAAATTGATACAAAGTTTTCTATCTAAGGAAAACCAGTTGATTGCATCGACTCATTGACTCAAATACAATCCCCCACACTAAGCATGCTTGTAGCGACAGTGGAGAGGAAAAACTCCCTTTTAACAGGAAGAAACCTCCAGCAGAACCAGGCTCAGTGTGAGCGGCCATCTACCTCAGAAATGAGCCCCTTTCCATTTAAATTCCACTTAAGCTGTGATTGGTTTATGTTTGTCTTTCTGTATGTGTGCTTCTCTTCATAGTGAGGATAATTACTTTGGACTGTTTGCTCACCCAGGTGTGAATAGAGATTAGGTTCAAATTAGGGTTGAAGATATGCTGGTAATGATCAGGGTGGATGTTAGCCATAAATGCAGTAAATGAAAGGACTGTAACGTTCTAACATGGATAGAAATAGAAACCCGTCTGTATTTCCAGCTCACAGGGCGATACTGGAGGTTAGAAGTATTTCTACCAGTGCCGCTGTCACATTGTGTTAGGCGGTTATATACTGAGGCCCGGGTTGGATTATAGAAGTATACACTTAGACTATAACATGCATGAGAACACCAACATTGATCGTCTTCAATCAATCATTAACTCCTCCTCCAAAAATATTCACCTTTTACTGTTTTTTTTACCAATAGCTTAGACTATAAATTAATTTAGTTGCATACAGAATTCTTTTTATTAAGATTATATTTAGTTAACTGTTTTAAACAGTCACTAGAAAGTCAGATTGAACTCCCGTAATATTTCTGGCAGATGGATGGAAAAATGCAGGAATTTTAATGTGTCTGCCCTCGGTCACCGGTCCTGTTCAGAACCGTCACCGGTCCAGAACTGTCACCGGACCTGTTCAGAACCGTCACCGGTCCAGAACTGTCACCGGACCTGTTCAGAACCGTCACCGGTCCAGAACTGTCACCGGACCGGTTCAGAACCGTCACCGGTCCAGAACGGTCACCGGACCGGTTCAGAACCGTCACCGGTCCAGAACTGTCACCGGACCGGTTCAGAACTGTCACCGGTCCTGTCACCGGTCCTGTTCAGAACCGTCACCGGTCCAGAACTGTCACCGGACCGGTTCAGAACCGTCACCGGACTTGTTCAGAACTGTCACCGGTCCTGTCACCGGACCGGTTCAGAACCGTCACCGGTCCAGAACTGTCACCGGACCGGTTCAGAACCGTCACCGGACTTGTTCAGAACTGTCACCGGACCTGTTCAGAACTATCACCGGTCCTGTTCAGAACGATCACCGGTCCTGTTCAGATCTGTCACCGGTCCTGTTCAGATCTGTCACCGGACCTGTTCAGAACTGTCACCGGTCCTGTTCAGAACGGTCACCGGTCCTGTTCAGAACTGTCACAGGTCCTGTCACCGGTTCTGTTCAGAACTGTCACCGGACCTGTTCAGAACGGTCACCGGAACTGTTCAGAACTGTCACCGGACCTGTTCAGAACAGTCACCGGACCTGTTCAGAACTGTCACCGGTCCTGTTCAGAACGATCACCGGTCCTGTTCAGATCTGTCACCGGACCTGTTTAGAACTGTCACCGGACCTGTTCAGAACTGTCACCGGACCTGTTTAGAACTGTCACCGGACCTGTTCAGAACGGTCACCGGTCCTGTTCACAACTGTCACCGGACCTGTTCAGAACTGTCACCGGTCCTGTTCAGAACCGTCACCGGTCCAGAACTGTCACCGGACCTGTTCAGAACCGTCACCGGTCCAGAACTGTCACCGGACCGGTTCAGAACCGTCACCGGACTTGTTCAGAACTGTCACCGGTCCTGTTCAGAACCGTCACCGGTCCTGTCACCGGTCCTGTTCAGAACCGTCACCGGTCCAGAACTGTCACCGGACCTGTTCAGAACCGTCACCGGTCCAGAACTGTCCCCGGACCTGTTCAGAACCGTCACCGGTCCAGAACTGTCCCCGGACCTGTTCAGAACCGTCACCGGTCCAGAACTGTCACCGGTCCTGTCACCGGTCCTGTTCAGAACCGTCACCGGTCCAGAACTGTCACCGGTCCTGTTCAGAACCGTCACCGGTCCAGAACTGTCACCGGACCTGTTCAGAACCGTCACCGGTCCAGAACTGTCACCGGACCGGTTCAGAACCGTCACCGGACTTGTTCAGAACTGTCACCGGTCCTGTCACCGGTCCTGTTCAGAACCGTCACCGGTCCAGAACTGTCACCGGTTCTGTTCAGAACCGTCACCGGTCCAGAACTGTCACCGGTCCTGTTCAGAACCGTCACCGGTCCAGAACTGTCACCGGACCTGTTCAGAACCGTCACCGGTCCAGAACTGTCACCGGACCGGTTCAGAACCGTCACCGGACTTGTTCAGAACCGTCACCGGTCCAGAACTGTCACCGGACCGGTTCAGAACTGTCACCGGTCCTGTCACCGGTCCTGTTCAGAACCGTCACCGGTCCAGAACTGTCACCGGACCTGTTCAGAACCGTCACCGGTCCAGAACTGTCACCGGACCTGTTCAGAACCGTCACCGGTCCAGAACTGTCACCGGACCGGTTCAGAACCGTCACCAGACTTGTTCAGAACCGTCACCGGTCCTGTTCGGAACCGTCACCGGACCTGTTCAGAACTGTCACCGGACCTGTTCAGAACCGTCACCGGTCCAGAACTGTCACTGGTCCTGTTCGGAACCGTCACCGGACCTGTTCAGAACTGTCACCGGACCTGTTCAGAACTGTCACCGGTCCTGTTCGGAACTGTCACCGGTCCTGTCACCGGTCCTGTTCGGAACCGTCACCGGACCTGTTCAGAACTGTCACCGGTCCTGTTCGGAACTGTCACCGGACCTGTTCAGAACTGTCACCGGTCCTGTTCGGAACTGTCACCGGTCCTGTTCGGAACTGTCACCGGTCCTGTTCAGAACTGTCACCGGACCTGTTCAGAACCGTCACCGGACTTGTTCAGAACTGTCACCGGTCCTGTCACCGGTCCTGTTCGGAACTGTCACCGGACTTGTTCAGAACTGTCACCGGTTCTGTTCAGAACCGTCACCGGACTTGTTCAGAACTGTCACCGGTCCTGTCACCGGTCCTGTTCGGAACTGTCACCGGTCCTGTCACCGGTTCTGTTCAGAACCGTCACCGGACTTGTTCAGAACTGTCACCGGTCCTGTCACCGGTTCTGTTCAGAACCGTCACCGGTCCTGTTCAGAACCGTCACCGGACTTGTTCAGAACTGTCACCGGTCCTGTCACCGGTTCTGTTCAGAACTGTCACCGGTCCTGTCACCGGTTCTGTTCAGAACCGTCACCGGTCCTGTTCAGAACCGTCACCGGACTTGTTCAGAACTGTCACCGGTCCTGTCACCGGTTCTGTTCAGAACCGTCACCGGTCCTGTTCAGAACCGTCACCAGACTTGTTCAGAACTGTCACCGGACCTGTTCAGAACCGTCACCAGTCCTGTTCAGAACTGTCACCGGTCCTGTTCAGAACTGTCACCGGTCCTGTCACCGGTTCTGTTCAGAACCGTCACCGGACTTGTTCAGAACTGTCACCGGTCCTGTTCAGAACTGTCACCGGTCCTGTCACCGGTTCTGTTCAGAACCGTCACCGGACTTGTTCAGAACCGTCACCGGTCCTGTTCAGAACTGTCACCGGTCCTGTCACCGGTCCTGTTCAGAGCCGTCAACGGAGTTGTTCAGAACTGTCACCGGACTTGTTCAGAACTGTCACCGGTTCTGTTCAGAACCGTCACCGGAACTGTTCAGAACTGTCACCGGTTCTGTTCAGAACCGTCACCAGTCCTGTTCAGAACCGTCACCGGTCCTGTTCAGAACTGTCACCGGTCCTGTTCAGAACCGTCACCAGTCCTGTCACCGGTTCTGTTCAGAACCGTCACCGGAACTGTTCAGAACGGTCACCGGTTCTGTTCAGAACAGTCACCGGGCCTGTTCAGAACTGTCACCGGACCTGTTCAGAACCGTCACCAGTCCTGTTCAGAACCGTCACCGGTCCTGTTCAGAACTGTCACCGGACCTGTTCAGAACTGTCACCGGACCTGTTCAGAACCGTCACCGGAACTGTTCAGAACGGTCACCGGTTCTGTTCAGAACCGTCACCGGTCCTGTTCAGAACGGTCACCGGTCCTGTTCAGAACTGTCACCGGACCTGTTCAGAACCGTCACCAGTCCTGTTCAGAACCGTCACCGGTCCTGTTCAGAACTGTCACCGGTCCTGTCACCGGTTCTGTTCAGAACCGTCACCGGAACTGTTCAGAACTGTCACCGGTCCTGTTCAGAACTGTCACCGGTCCTGTTCAGAACTGTCACCGGTTCTGTTCAGAACCGTCACCGGAACTGTTCAGAACCGTCACCAGTCCTGTTCAGAACTGTCACCGGTCCTGTTCAGAACTGTCACCGGTCCTGTTCAGAACCGTCACCAGTCCTGTCACCGGTTCTGTTCAGAACCGTCACCGGAACTGTTCAGAACTGTCACCGGAACTGTTCAGAACTGTCACCGGTTCTGTTCAGAACCGTCACCGGACCTGTTCAGAACTGTCACTGTACCTGTTTAGAACTGTCACCGGACCTGTTTAGAACTGTCACTGTACCTGTTTAGAACTGTCACCGGACCTGTTTAGAACTGTCACCGGGCCTGTTCAGAACTGTCACTGGTCCTGTTCAGAACGGTCACCGGTCCTGTTCAGAACTGTCACCGGACCTGTTCAGAACTGTCACCGGTCCTGTCACCGGTTCTGTTCAGAACTGTCACCGGACCTGTTTAGAACTGTCACCGGACCTGTTCAGAACTGTCACCGGGCCTGTTCAGAACGGTCACCGGTCCTGTTCACAACTGTCACCGGAACTGTTCAGAACTGTCACCGGTCCTGTTTAGAACTGTCACCGGACCTGTTCAGAACTGTCACCGGACCTGTTTAGAACTGTCACCGGACCTGTTCAGAACTGTCACCGGGCCTGTTCAGAACGGTCACCGGTCCTGTTCAGAACTGTCACCGGACCTGTTCAGAACTGTCACCGGTCCTGTCACCGGTTCTGTTCAGAACTGTCACCGGACCTGTTTAGAACTGTCACCGGACCTGTTCAGAACTGTCACCGGACCTGTTCAGAACTGTCACCGGACCTGTTCAGAACTGTCACCGGACCTGTTCAGAACTGTCACCGGACCTGTTCAGAACGGTCACCGGAACTGTTCAGAACAGTCACCGGGCCTGTTCAGAACTGTCACCGGACCTGTTCAGAACGGTCACCGGAACTGTTCAGAACAGTCACCGGACCTGTTTAGAACTGTCACCGGACCTGTTTAGAACTGTCACCGGACCTGTTCAGAACGGTCACCGGTCCTGTTCAGATCTGTCACCGGACCTGTTTAGAACTGTCACCGGTCCTGTTCAGAACGATCACCGGTCCTGTTCAGATCTGTCACCGGACCTGTTCAGAACTGTCACCGGTCCTGTTCAGAACTGTCACCGGACCTGTTCAGAACTATCACCGGTCCTGTTCAGAACGATCACCGGTCCTGTTCAGATCTGTCACCGGTCCTGTTCAGATCTGTCACCGGACCTGTTCAGAACTGTCACCGGACCTGTTCAGAACTGTCACCGGTCCTGTTCAGAACGGTCACCGGTCCTGTTCAGAACTGTCACCGGACCTGTTTAGAACTGTCACCGGACCTGTTTAGAACTGTCACCGGACCTGTTCAGAACTGTCACCGGACCTGTTCAGAACTGTCACCGGTCCTGTTCAGAACTGTCACCGGACCTGTTCAGAACGGTCACCGGAACTGTTCAGAACTGTCACCGGACCTGTTCAGAACAGTCACCGGACCTGTTCAGAACTGTCACCGGTCCTGTTCAGAACGATCACCGGTCCTGTTCAGATCTGTCACCGGACCTGTTTAGAACTGTCACCGGACCTGTTCAGAACTGTCACCGGACCTGTTTAGAACTGTCACCGGACCTGTTCAGAACTGTCACCGGTCCTGTTCAGAACTGTCACCGGACCTGTTTAGAACTGTCACCGGTCATGTTCAGAACGGTCACCGGTCCTGTTCAGAACTGTCACCGGACCTGTTTAGAACTGTCACCGGACCTGTTTAGAACTGTCACCGGACCTGTTTAGAACTGTCACCGGACCTGTTCAGAACTGTCACCGGACCTGTTTAGAACTGTCACCGGTCCTGTTCAGAACTGTCACGGACGTTCAGATTTGCTTTGGAACCAATAGAACTCATTGAACAGTCTAACTTAGGTGCTGAGACCAAACTACAACATCAGCAACAAAACTAACCCTGAAAAAGTAAAAAACTAGAAAAAGGAAACTTATCCACAAATCCTTGAAGCACACAGTGGCACAGTTAAAATGAAATGTTAAGTTTTGCCAAACAACGACACAAGACTTTATATTATATTTTTCCCAATGAATTGTTCTGTACTTAATGAACTAAGAAGTCAGAGTAATGTCTTTATGAGAAGTGGTGCAGGAGAGACTAAGGCTGGCTGTGAATCGCGAGACATGGAGACTGAGTTAAAAAGGAGAGAAAACATTAAGGCTGTAGATACACAGAACCCAGTTTACCCTTTAGATGTGGAAAAACTACCTGGGTGCATAAAAAACGACGTAACTTGGCACCTAAAATCCTGCTGTATGAGACCTGTTCCTTTACATTTGCTATCAGGTCATGTGACTGTTGACTTCCTGCAAGCCAAAAAGCAAAATGGCCGTCTATCCCCATCATTTTAAAGAGTGCATCAGCATTTATCAGTGTTTGATTAAATTTTTATCAAGAATTATGCATAAAACTTTAATAATCGTCCCTCAGGAGGCGAAGACGACCTTTTCTGGTCGTGTTCCAAAGGTTTCAGCAGCTCCTCTAAAAAACCTCAGAATGCCTGATTTTCTGGCTTTTCTAAGGCTGTTGCTATGAACACAGAAAGGTTGGAGTCTGTTTTAGTTTCCCTTTATAAAAATGAATCGTTCAGAAGTTAAGAACATTAATCAACACAAGAAAAATCAAAATGCAAGCAAAGTCTCAGTTCATAGGATTTATAGATTCAAGCATCTTCTGTCTTTATTATCCAACATGTCCACATTTGAACAGGAATATTATGCAGAATGAACTGAGTGAAGTCAGCAGTGAGGATTTCATTCTTTTCAGTTTATTTCTATAGCTCCAATTCACATCATGTCATCTCAGGTCACTTTCCAGTTCACCAGATCATCCAGTCAGATTGATTCAAAGTTTTCTATCTAAGGAAAACCAGCTGATTGTCATGATGGGTTTCAGAAAAGCCCAGTATGCAGAACACCACGGAAACAGATGAAAAGTTTAACAAGTTTTATTGAGCACAAGCACATGGAATAAACACAGGAACTGGTTCAGGCCTGGGGGCAGGTTCACTGGAGTCTGTGAGGATGACAGTTCAGTTAGCTTGGAAGCAGATGAGTCTGAGTTTGAGAGTTTCAGGTTTATACCTTGAGGAGTCCGGGTTTGGCTTTGAGAGAGGAACTGTTGGGTCCAGAGACTGTTTAGTTCAGCAGAGTCCAATAACCGCTTCAGCGTCTTACTTCTAACGTGAGGGCAGACCTTGGCTTTGGGTTTCCAGCTCTTAGTCCAGAGCTGCATGGGAATCCAGAGAAGAGTCTTCAGGTTTGGCTCAGAGGGCAGGCTCGGCAGGTTAAGCTCATCCAGAGCTTACAAGGGAAAAACTGGATTCCTGAAAGCAGAGACAAAAAGGGATTAGAATCCAATCAGGACTCAGGAGCAACAATGGTTCTCAGGAGATGCTAGGCTCAGGTGCTAACCAAACTGGATAAACACTGTGGCATTGAGGCAAGGTCTGAAGGCAGGTTATATACTGGTGGATCCTCTGATGATGAGATGCGCCTCAGGTGTGTCGAAGGCTCAGCTCAGGAGGTTCCACGGCGGACTCTGCTGGAGAAAGGTGGAACTTCTCCAGATCCCAACAGTACCCCCCTCTCAACGACCGCCTCTTGGCGGTCCAGAAGACGTCGATGGGAGGGAGCGCTCATACTCCTCGATCAGAGACGGGTCGAGGATGTAGGAGCCAGGAACCCACTGGCGATCCTCCGGACCGTAGCCCTCCCAATCGACGAGGTACTGCCAACCGCGACCTCGCCGACGGTAGTCCACGATCCGGCGGATGGTGAAGGCCGGATGTCCATCGACTTCCAGGGCGGGTGGAGGGGAGTCAGATGGAGGGCACAAGGGACTAGAGATCACTGGTTTGACCTGAGAGACGTGGAACGTGGGATGGATGCGAAGAGTCGGGGGAAGTTGCAGGCGTATGGCTGACGGATTGATAACCTGGGCAATTTTGTATGGACCAATGTATCTAGGCGAAAGCTTGCGAGACATCCCCTTGAGGGGGATGTCCCGAGTGGAAAGCCATACCTCTTGTCCAACAGAGTACTCTGGGGCAGGACGTCTCTTTGAGTCAGCGAAGCGTTTAGTTGTTTCCGAGGAGCGATTGAGTGTAGCGATGGTGTCTCTCCAGATGCGTTGACATCGACGGATGTGTTGGTTGACTGATTGAACCGAAATCTCTCTCTCGTCTGCTGGGAAAAAGTGGAGGTTGATAACCAAGACTAACCTGAAATGGTGACTGGCCGGTGGAAGCTGACTTGAGAGAGTTGTGGGCGTATTCGATCCATGTGATGTATTGGCTCCAGTCGGTGGGGTTATTGGAAGTTAGACAACGAAGGGTAGACTCGAGCTGCTGGTTCATTCTTTCGGTTTGACCGTTAGACTGTGGATGATAACCTGAGGTGAGTGAAGACTTACAGTTGAGTGCTGAACAGAAAGCCTTCCAGACTTGAGAAATGAACTGGGGTCCACGGTCCGAGAGAATTTCTTGAGGGATTCCATGAAGACGAAAGACGTGTTTAACCAGGAGCTGGGCGGTTTGAAAGGTCGTGGGAGGTTTCCTGAGGGGAATCAAATGGCAAGACTTTGAAAATCGGTCGACGATGGTAAAAATTGTGGACATACCTCGGGAGATGGGAAGACCAGTGACGAAGTCAATAGCAATGTGAGACCATGGACGCGTGGGAACTGAAAGAGGATGCAACAGACCTGAGGGTGGTTGATGTGAGGTCTTATTTCTGGCGCAGGTAGAGCAAGCCAATACATATTCCTTGACATCCTTGTGCAGGGTAGGCCACCAGAAACGTCTAGAGATTAAGGCGATGGTTCTGCTCACCCCCGGATGAGCGAAAAACTTGGCTGTATGCATCCACTGTATCAGGCGAGATCTGACAGATGAAGGGACATAAGTTCGTTTTGGAGGACCGTTACCTGGGTCAGGTTCAGAAGTCAAGGCAGAGTTAATGAGATCAGTGATCTCCCAGGTAACCACTCCAACAGTGCAGGATGCGGGAAGGACAGGTTCAGGCGTTTCGGATTGATCAACGGAATAAAGACGAGAGAGAGAATCGGGTTTGACGTTCTTGGATCCGGGTCTGTAAGAGATTATGAGATTGAAGCGAGAGAAGAATAGAGACCACCTTGACTGACGAGGATTGGCCTGTTTAGCAGACTGGATGTAAGCTAGGTTCTTGTGATCAGTCCAAACAAGAACCGGGTGCTCAGCTCCCTCAAGCCAGCGTCTCCATTCCTTCCAATGCCAGTTTGATGGCCAAGAGTTCACGGTCACCAACGTCGTAGTTTTGCTCTGCGGGGGAAAGTCTACGAGAAAAAAAAGCACATGGGTGAACTCTTTGATCCGTGTCGAGTCTTTGAGATAAGACTGCTCCCACACCAGAGTCGGAAGCGTCTACTTCGAGGATGAATTGCTTTGAAGGATCGGGCTGGATTAACACAGGAGCTCTGGAAAACAAAGTCTTAAGTTTATCAAATGCAGCTTGTGCCTCGGGGGTCCACTGGAAGGTTCTTTCGACTGAAGTAAGAGAAGTTAGTGGAAGAGCTGTCTGACTGTAATTCCTGATAAATCTTCGATAGAAATTGGCGAAACCCAGGAATCTCTGCAGCTGCTTACGGTTTTCAGGTACCAGCCACTCCAAAACTGCCTTTATCTTATCTTCAGATGGCTTAACCTGTCGCCCTCGAGCACAAACCCCAAAAAGGTGACTGAAGACTGATGAAACTCGCATTTTTCGGCTTTGACAAAAAGTTTGTTTTCCAGTAATCTTTGTAAGACCAGGCGGACATGTTTTTTATGCTCAGAAAGATCCTTAGAATAAATGAGTATGTCATCAATGTAGACGAAAACAAACACATTCAAAAAGTCTCTGAGAACATTGTTTACCAAGGCTTGAAAACATGCAGGGGCATTAGTTAGACCAAAAGGCATGACCAAATATTCAAACTGGCCCAAGGGAGTCTTAAAGGCTGTCTTCCACTCATCTCCATCTCGAATCCTGAGAAGGTGATAGGCGTTCCTTAAATCGAGCTTAGTGAAGACAGTAGCCCCTTGTACTGGTTCAAAAGCTGAAGCAAGTAATGGGAGAGGGTACTTATTCTTAACTGTTATTTGGTTCAGGCCTCTGTAGTCGATACAGGGTCTTAGTGAACCATCTTTCTTGCCGACAAAAAAGAAACCAGCACCCAATGGAGAAGAAGAAGGACGAATTATTCCAGCAGCTAATGACTCATTGATATATTTCTCCATCGTTTCACGTTCAGGTTTGGAGATATTATAAAGTCTACTGCTGGGTAGAGGTGCTCCAGGTAATAGCTCAATCGCACAGTCATATGGTCTGTGTGGTGGAAGGGACGTAGCACTGACCTTACTGAAGACAGGAGCCAAATCATGGTACTCGGAAGGGACAGAAGTAAGGTCAGGAGAGTCCATCTCCCCCCCACCTCTAGGAGACCTCACAGCGGGAGCTGCCGAACGGAGGCATGTTTCATGACATGAGGTTGACCAAGATTCAACATGATGATCAGTCCAGTTTATATGGGGGTTATGTCGTTCCAGCCACTCAAAACCAAGCACCAGAGGGGAACATGCAGAGGGAAAAACAAAAAATGTTAAGGTTTCACGATGATTACCTGAGATTAACAGCTCGAGGGGTTGCGTTTGATGGGTGACCTGGTGGAGTCTCTTTCCATCAATTGCGGAGACACAGAGAGGCTGGGTTAGAGGGACTGTTTCAATTTGAAGCTGCTGGACCAGATTGGAGTCAATTAAATTCCGTTCACAGCCAGAATCGATGAAAGCAGACAATGTGAGATTCTGATCTGAGAAGAATAAAGTGGCAGGGAGCATCAGATGAGGAGATTTCTCAGAGTTTACATGGCCCGTCAGACTCCTCAGATCCTCTGACGGGCCCCGGCTTTTGATTTAGCTGGACATGAAGCGATGAAATTGCCACTCTCACCACAGTAGATACACAGTTTGCTCAAAAAACGTCTTAGCCTTTCCTCAGGAGTTAGCCTTGTATGTCCAACCTGCATGGGTTCGGCTGCCGTCTCTCCTGCATGAGAGGCCTGAACAGGCAAAGGGAGTGACTGGGTTTTAGACCTCGGCTTGGAAAAGAGCTCTGTGGGAGCAGAAAAAACAGTCACATTATTAGATGCAGGGGCAGAGACAAAATAACCTTGATTCTTTGGTTTGGAGCTGTTTCTAGCTCGGATCCTGTTATCCAGCCTAATTGTCAGGCAGATTAATTCCTCAAGAGTTGCAGGTTCGTCGAGGGTTGCTAGTTCATCTTTGATGCTTTCGTTTAAAGCCATGAAATAAGCGCCCTTTAAAGCACTTCGATTCCATCCGGAAGCTGCCGCTTTGACCCGGAAGTTAATGGAGAAATCCGCTACAGAAGAATTTCCCTGTCTTAGGTTCAAAAGAGCACGAGAGTCAATGGTTTGATCAGTTTCTTGGTTAAATACTTGAGAGAATTCAGAAACAAAATCAGTGTATTGACAACTGAGGCTTTCTTCGGAGGCAAACCTTGCCTCCGCCCACTCAAGGGCTCTTCCAGTCAGTTGGGACAGAATAAAAGTTATTTTCTTTTGATCCGTTGGGAAACTGCCAGGAGAGTTTTGGAAAATTAAACGACATTGAAACAAAAATCCTTTACAGTCCTTCATATTACCTGAAAACTTCTCAGGAAGACTAGGGCGGAACTCAGGTGATGATGTCACCGCCGGTGACCTCGGAGGCGGAACTGGACCCGGAAATGGTTGTGCTGCCGGCGTGGCATTAGCACTGCCCATGTAGTTAGCATAGCTTTGAATCATTTGGTTTTGTAGTTCAATGTGGGTGTTTAACTCACGAAGAGCCTGAGCGTATCCCTGGATTTGAGCCTCCTGCTCCTCCAACCGACGACGGAGGTGATCTGCTGGGCCTTGTGTTTGGCCGCAGTGTTCTGTCATGATGGGTTTCAGAAAAGCCCAGTATGCAGAACACCACGGAAACAGATGAAAAGTTTAACAAGTTTTATTGAGCACAAGCACATGGAATAAACACAGGAACTGGTTCAGGCCTGGGGGCAGGTTCACTGGAGTCTGTGAGGATGACAGTTCAGTTAGCTTGGAAGCAGATGAGTCTGAGTTTGAGAGTTTCAGGTTTATACCTTGAGGAGTCCGGGTTTGGCTTTGAGAGAGGAACTGTTGGGTCCAGAGACTGTTTAGTTCAGCAGAGTCCAATAACCGCTTCAGCGTCTTACTTCTAACATGAGGGCAGACCTTGGCTTTGGGTTTCCAGCTCTTAGTCCAGAGCTGCATGGGAATCCAGAGAAGAGTCTTCAGGTTTGGCTCAGAGGGCTGGCTCGGCAGGTTAAGCTCATCCAGAGCTTACAAGGGAAAAACTGGATTCCTGACAGCAGAGACAAAAAGGGATTAGAATCCAATCAGGACTCAGGAGCAACAATGGTTCTCAGAAGAAGCTAGGCTCAGGTGCTAACCAAACTGGATAAACACTGCGGCGTTGAGGCAAGGTCTGAAGGCAGGTTATATACTGGTGGATCCTCTGATGATGAGATGCGCCTCAGGTGTGTCGAAGGCTCAGCTCAGGAGGTTCCACGGCGGACTCTGCTGGAGAAAGGTGGAACTTCTCCAGATCCCAACACTGATTGCATCGACTCATTGACTCTTCAGCAATCCCTCACACTAAGCATGCTTGTAGCGACAGTGGAGAGGAAAAACTTACGATGTTTGTTCTCACGCTGTGCAACCCGACGCTCGGATGCGATCTGCCTGCTCATGCTGTACGTCTAAAAACCAGGTGGGACTCAGCTCCGCAGTGAGATGGCGCTACTGGGACTCGTCTATCCTGAAGCCAAACCAGTAGCAGAGGAATATGAAGCTCACTAGAGTGAAACGCGCTGCCTTGGATATTTGGGCAATTTAGTGCTGAAAGCCCTAAAAAGAAAAGGAGACGACGTATTTGGACAAAGACATGGCTGAGCTAACGTGGCTACTACGGTCTGTCAGTTTGACAGAAAGAACTCCATTTCACTCATTGCCCCCCCCGCCATGATGCTGGGTTTACAGCAGAGAGGAAGAAGAAGAAGAAGAATCCTTGTTTGCCCACTGAGCGATTTATCTATGACCACCTTAAGATGGCTGACTGAAAATCAAACGTTTGATTTTCTCCCGACCTTCTGATTCCTGATGGGGGGGTGGTCGTTAGAGGCTGGTCGCCCCTCGTTACCCCCTGTTCAGCTCCACTTGGAACCTTCAGGATGAAAGTCGGCCTGACCTAATGGTTTCACCCACCTAAAGTCTCCATTATTACATAGTTACTTTGAAATGATGTTACTTTATTTTAGGGTAATTTTCTGGTTAACTAGTAATATAATGTGACTTGCTATGTTATTACATGATTATTGACCCCTCACCCCCCCAACATGGACTGTTCAGATTCTTCCCCACCACCATTAGACTGCTAAAAGTTATGTAAAATGGGTTAAATATATATATATATATATACAGAGAGTTAAAACTGTAACTATGCAGTCATATGTTTACATCCCTGTTTTTAGGGTTAGAGTTCCTGCTTACCTTATCAAGGCTGCACTTTAACAAATGAAATAGTCTGGAGAACTGTTCTTAACGAAATTTATTTTCGTTTACACTGTTGTGTACAAAATGACAAAATCTGTCTGAGTCTATTGATGTGCTGTAAAAGAAAGCGTTACTTTTAAAGTTTTCAGTCATAAAGATCAATTTATTAATAAAAAGGTTTTTCCTTTAGTGTTTGGTTTGTAAGTGAAAACCTCTTCCTGTTCCTTTCTGCCACTAACCGATTCTCTTCTTTCTGCTTCCTGTTTTGCAGCGTTTCCACCTCTCCTCCCAGGGGCAGCCATTCTCTGATCACAGGCCTGGCATCTTTCATCCATTCATCCCTCTTTCATTCAGTCATATTTTTGCCCCGTCATGAAAGGCCTGTCCAGTAGTCGGAGTCACCATCACGTGGTCTCCTATGAGCCATCGTACGATCCACTGGGTCACCATGTTGACCGTAAGCCATATTTGTTCAGCCAGATGGATATGCCTTTGCCAATTCCCATGCCACATCCATCTGAGTTGCCCTATTACAATGCTCAACGCGTCTCCTACCCCTCTGAAAGCAACAGCATTGTCCCATATGGAACCTTCCCCAGGAGGTGCCACTCCACCTCCTCAGCTCACCATCCTGAGGTAAAGGATGAGTGTATGGCCATGGTGCCGTACGCAGGGGGGGGAGGTAGAGGAGGAGGAGGGGGAGGAGGCTACGGAGCTAAATCCCAGTCTTGGGTGCCAGTAAATTTTGCGGACCCCTATGAGCAACAGCCAATATTTTCCAGAGATGGCTACCACACACTGCAGTACAAACGAGGAGTGTTGTCCCACAGCGGGGGGATGGGAGCCAATGACGGCAACAATGACAGTCCTGGACGAATTCGCCACCTGGTCCACTCGGTCCAGAAACTCTTTACCAAGTCGCATTCATTGGAGGGGCCACAGCACACGCAGTCATCCAAAGGGCCCAATAACGGGAGCGTTTATGGTGGTGGCGGTGGTGGAGGAGGTAGCGGTGGTGGTGGTTCAAGGGCTAGCCCAGAGGGTGCGGCTCCCCCAGGGGGGACGCGCCACCGGAAGCGCAGCAAGAGCCGGGAGCGCTGTCGATCAGCAGAGCCTAAGCATCGGAGCTACCACCACCACCACCACCCGCAGCTTCATGGCTCAGCATCTGCTCCAGGCTCCGGATACTGGAGCTCAGATGACAACCTGGAACGGGAGCTGTGTCTTTACCACCCTCATCACCACCAACCTCCACCTTCACCCTCCCTCTCCGTTTCCCCCTCCCCCGTTGCCATGACAATGGGACAGTGCCATGGCAACAACCCCGATAAGTACCCGCAGACCCCCCTGCCAAACTTCTCCTCCTCACAGTCCCAGCAGTACTTTCTGATGGACCCCTACGGGACAGTTAGCGAGCACGCCCACACTCACGCACGCCACGGCCGCACCCACCACCACTCTGCACTCAAAACCTCTTGGAGCAACAGCGATGTGAAGTATTCAGCTTCCTCTGCATGTGTGCCAGGTAGTGGTAACAGCAATAAGAGCGATGGCTGTGTCGGTGGAGGAAGCGGCCCCTTGCTGCCGCTGGGTCTTGTGGACGGGCCTATTGAGAAGAAAGGGGCATGGTCGTCAAGCCTAACGGTGAGCAGGGCCCGAGAGGTCTACACCAACAACAGCAGCCACAAGCAGCTACGAGCCAGCGCAGGACCCGGTAACCTAAACCTAGATAGAGCTCTAGTCAAATCTAAGGCCAGTCAGCAGCAGGACCCTTCTTGCCAGTTCTTACAGGTAAATTCTTTACTGGTTCCAGCCAAAGTAGTCCAGTCACTCCCCCTCCCCCCCCTGTTGCCTCTTGTTCTCCACTTATTACTTTTCTGAACAATGTTACCTCTAAGTCAGTGGGCTCCAGTCTCACTGCCAAAATCCAGCCAGCCTTTCTTATGCTTGACGATTCAGGATCTTTCATTCTACAGTGATGTATAATAATAATATTAATAAGTAGAGAGACTCTGGACAGAATTTGCAATGAAAACAAAAATATGAACATTTCATGTTTACAGGATGTGAAAGCATCCAAATATCAGATGTAAAGCCCCTGTTACACCTTGACAAGTCAGACCAGCCTGTTCCTGACGTACAGAAAATCTGGCAAAAATGCAGGTATATGTTGGAGAAGTTATGGGAAGCTGTATGGCTGGAACACGTCGGTATATGGCATGTATGCCAGCATCCGCCATCCATGGTCCATCAGTTCCAGGTCAGTTATCTGATGGCTGACATCCGTTCAGTGTCAGTTCCTCATCAGTCGTGGCGTCTAGCTGATCCTAACCCTCTGACTAACTTATCCAGAACTTCTCTCCAACATATCAGCGTATCTGACGTGTTCCATACGAGCGCTGAACGTGTTTCTAACTTCCAGCTACTGTATAATGGCGTATTGGCAGCGTTTTGGTATAAAGGGGGTTCACAGGAGGAAACCGTCAGTTCTCCTCCAGACTTCATCCCCATCATAGGGTGAGCCAGAAGGTGAGTGATGGATCCTCCCTGCGTTCACGCCCACCACCAACACACTTCCTAGCAGACATGACGCTCAATCTGCTGACACCAGAAACCTGCTTTATTTCTTTTTTGGTTTTATTTATTCTTTTTTTTTTTGGTGGACGGTAAACAGCAGCTAGGTTAATACCGCGATCAAAGAATCTTTTCCTGCAGGCCGGGCGCCTCCAGGCTCATCGCTGCCCCCCTCAGGACACTGTGCATCATTTCCTGGGCATTATGCTGCCTTCCGTTATGCAGAAGTTAGGCTGTCGTTGGACAGAAGTTCGTTATGGATACTCTGTTTACGCCCAGAATAGAAAGAATCCATAGAAAGTTCAGTGTCTGCCAGAGTTTAGGAGATTCTGGGACGTCAGGCAGACGCTGGTTAGATCAGGGAGGTGTGACAGGAGCCTAATTAGTGAAACTAGTAATATATCTAAATCAGTTTAATTCATTTACCTTTTAACATGCAGCCCAACAGCATTCTTCTCATGGCACTAAAATACATGTAGCACATATAGATGCAGTCCAGTGTGATAAAGTCCGCTAGATGTGACAGAATGATGCGTTTAGTGGCTCTGGGTTTTCCCCCTCAGCGCTTTATTCCAGTACAGCAGAGACACGTGTAAATGTTGCAGCACATCGGCCCTTATATATATACTCCATACTGGTCCTCAGACCTTAGACCACTACGCTACTATAGACTTAGACCAGGTCTAAAGGTCTGAGGAACGGTGGATCACACGAATGCATGAAAACGCTGCAAAATGTATGCCAGGCCTGTAAGTGGCGCTGTGGTGCCAAAGCAAAAATAGGCGACGAAATGTTGGGCGTGCGCAGTAATATTTATACATGGTTGCCTTTTCGTGGTTCAGTCAAATTCAGGTGCTGGACTATGTGGTCGATATTGCTCTGTTCTTCCTGGAGATATTCCAGAAGAAGAAGATTCTGTTGTAAGCCCGACAGCAGGGTGAGTAGCATTAGCAGCAACCATTCAACACAGTACGGCGCCATTGTTGTTGTGATACTGTGTCGCGCATGCGTGTTTAGAGGCGACGCAATGACGCATGCGTGTTTAGAGGCGACGCAATGACGCATGTGTGTTTAGAGGCGACGCTATGACGCATGCGTGTTTAGAGGCGACGCTATGACGCATGCGTGTTTAGAGGCGACGCTATGACGCATGCGTGTAAGAAAAAAAATGCGGTTAGAGCTTAAAGATGGAAACGCGAAAACGGCGTTTCAAAATCTTCCCACTCTGAAGGCTTAATAAAAAAAAGATCGTTTACAGACCCCGAAACGCCGGCTTCGTTTGGATGAGAGGCTGGTTTGGTGAAAAATTAGTGCGTTTAGGCCAGGGTTTGACTTCCTGTGGACGGGGCCTAAATCCACTGTGGGAAAGAAACACCAATACTAACCGTCCGCTTTGATCTATTGCTCTGAAAGGGAACATTTAGCTGCAGTCTTTTTTTCTCTGAGGTCACACCTGGTGTCTCACCACCAAACGTGCTCAGTTTAGAAAATTGTTACATTTGCTTATCAAAAGGGAAAAGAAAAAACAACATTTGTAAATTCCCCTCCAGGATGCAGCAGGACCGACTCTAGGTCTACATCCATTTACAGCAGAAACACAAGTGCTTTATTAGTGACGATGTATTTTCCTATTAGGAGGGATTCAGCAAACTGCCCAGCAAAATGATCCCAAACCCATGCAAAAAAAAACTAAATCAGAGCTAAGGAGCTAAACAAAACAGCTAGATGCTAAATGCAGATGAAACAGACCGACACCAGAGCACGCTAGCCTGGTGAGACCATCCTGATCTCGCGAGCTTTCAAGGTTTCACTCGCAGATCAATCTGGAGACTCTCCGTTAAAGAAAATTTGGAGCCGTTCACCAAACGAACGTCCAATCAGCGTTGGCTTTGAGGCGGGTTGAGGTGTGACGCAACGAGAAGCGCGACTGTTCAGTCTAAAGAACATGGCGGCTTCAGCCGATGAAACTAGCGTTAGCGTGGCTATCGAACAAGTTTTATGGGAATTACAGAGTATTTCTTCACTGAAAGAAGAGCAAAACACTGCTCTGGATGTTTTTGCTCTTCTCCCGACTGGTTTCACCAAGACTTTGATTTATCAATTGACTCCTCTTCGTCGTCGCTCTGTTAGTACGTCATATGCTTCGTTGATCTGATTGGTTTATTTGGCCCGTCTATCACCAACATAGGCCAATCAGCTAACCAGTATTTTCGCCCCTTCCCAAAATTACTTCAACGGAAGGTTTCCGTTGAAGTCTGGCGGAGTCAGGTTAGAGCTTCGTTGCTCTAATAGCTCTACCAGCAAATTCAAATTATAACCCAAACTGCACTTTAACAGTAAGATAAAATACTGCATCCCCGACCTGTACCTAATATTCTGGCCAATCGTAGGGCGGCAAATGCAACAAAGACCAAACTTAACGTCGTTAATGCTCTACATACAAAGTTCACAGAACCAGTTAATAAAGGGGAAGCTAAAATCATCCATTCAGTCCAACCTTTTCTGTTTTCAGGTCATAATGTTAGAGCCAACATTCCCGCATGGCAGCAGGAATCCGTGGTTCCAGCTCCATGGCTAAGTCAGTGGCTACTTCTATCTCCTATTGCCAGCTTTAGCCCCTCCCTGCTGGTGCCGATTTCCTGGTGGGACCTGAACCGGGTCACAGTTAGGCAGAAGTACCGCAGACTTACCTTCTGGAGGATGTGGTGAGCTTCCTTATTCCGTCTCTGGGAACCTGGTGAACCCAGAAACGCTGAGAGATACACTATATTGCCAAAAGTATTTGCTCACCCATCCAAATTATTGGAATCAGGTGTTCCAATCACTTCCATGGCCACAGGTGTATAAATTCAAGCACCTAGGCATGCAGACTGTTTTTACAAACATTTGTGAAAGAATGGGTCGCTCTCAGGAGCTCAGTGAATTCCAGCGTGGAACTGTGATAGGATGCCACCTGTGCAACAAATCCAGTCGTGAAATTTCCTCGCTCCTAAATATTCCACAGTCAACTGTCAGCTGTATTATAAGAAAATGGAAGTGTTTGGGAACGACAGCAACTCAGCCACGAAGTGGTAGGCCACGTAAACTGACGGAGCGGGGTCAGCGGATGCTGAAGCGCATAGTGCGAAGAGGTCGCCAACTTTCTGCAGAGTCAATCACTACAGACCTCCAAACTTCATGTGGCCTTCAGATTAGCTCAAGAACAGTGCGCAGAGAGCTTCATGGAATGGGTTTCCATGGTCGAGCAGCTGCATCCAAGCCATACATCACCAAGTGCAATGCAAAGCGTCGGATGCGGTGGTGTAAAGCACGCCGCCACTGGACTCTAGAGCAGTGGAGACGCGTTCTCTGGAGTGACGAATCGCGCTTCTCCATCTGGCAATCTGATGGACGGGTCTGGGTTTGGCGGTTGCCAGGAGAACGGTACTTGTCTGACTGCATTGTGCCAAGTGTAAAGTTTGGTGGAGGGGGGATTATGGTGTGGGGTTGTTTTTCAGGAGCTGGGCTTGGCCCCTTAGTTCCAGTGAAAGGAACTCTGAATGCTTCAGCATACCAAGACATTTTGGACAATTCCATGCTCCCAACTTTGTGGGAACAGTTTGGAGCTGGCCCCTTCCTCTTCCAACATGACTGTGCACCAGTGCACAAAGCAAGGTCCATAAAGACATGGATGACAGAGTCTGGTGTGGATGAACTTGACTGGCCTGCACAGAGTCCTGACCTCAACCCGATAGAACACCTTTGGGATGAATTAGAGCGGAGACTGAGAGCCAGGCCTTCTCGTCCAACATCAGTGTGCGACCTCACAAATGCGCTTCTGGAAGAATGGTCAAAAATTCCCATAAACACACTCCTAAACCTTGTGGACAGCCTTCCCAGAAGAGTTGAAGCTGTTCTAGCTGCAAAGGGTGGACCGACGTCATATTGAACCCTATGGATTAGGAACGGGATGTCACTTAAGCTCATATGTGAGTCAAGGCAGGTGAGCAAATACTTTTGGCAATCTAGTGTATGTTCGGCTTTCGAAGAAAGTAAAAAAAAAAGCAAAGCCGGATGCTCTGCAAATCCATGTCCGCCATGATGAGGTGGAACCAACGACCAGAAGACTCCATGACATAGGAGCCTTTCGCCTGCTGGGCCAAACGCTTTTACTGGCCAGAAGAATTTCAAGGTGAGCAATAGCAGGCCTAAAGCTCACCTCAGGGATGGTTTCATATTGGTCATGAAAGCACCTTTATGCTACGATCAGACAGCTAGCAGCAGAGACAGCAGAAGCAGCTAGTTTCCATATAAAGTCAATGGGTGATGCGCATCAAGGCGCAGCTAAAGGTCCTGCAGCGCGTCTGAGCAGCTGGAGCTTCATGAGCATCTGAGGCGCTTCAGAATCAGCAGCTGCTGGAGTTGGAAACATTGAGCTTTAGCCGCTGGACGCGCCTCATCAACCAATGAGAGAAGCTGATCTGGGAGCTGGCAGGGAGTCAGACGCAGCACTGCTGATGCAGAGCGCTATGATCACTCCTCTGAAACAGTTTATTAACGCCTAAATTAACTTCAAACGTAGAAACCTGCCGGCAGAATATGTTGGCTTTTATTATCCTGCTGCCTGCAGTTTGTAGCACAGACCTGAAAAACGCTAACATCTACTTCCAGCCGCCACCAACAGGAGGGGAAAACCCTGGAGAGGCGAGCGGGCCTGAGGCAGCTGCTGCTGGGGATTCCCAGTGACAGCGCAGCGCCGGTATGTGGGGGTCTGAGCGGCTCCCACAGAGAAATAATCTTTGAAGGCAGGATGGTAATCTGGATGAACTGACTGCACAGACCATGTTTTCAGGAGGACTTTCTCACTTCAACATAGATTCTAACTACTTTCTACCCGCTGATCACAGCTAATATAGCTGCCATTGTTCCAGGCAGAGAAAGGATAGGGTAGCTCCGCCCAACGCGCATCAGACCCACTTTATCACCGCGCGACTGAAGTAGCTTTGCTACTAAACTGGTACAAGCATCAGAAATGAAGCAGCAGGTGCGTTTTAGCTGCTTCTACTGCGCGCCGTCTGAACTTAGCATTAGTGGTAGCGGTCTTGGTCTCCAATGAACAGGTCTTGTCTTCATCGCTGCTGCTTCCACATCAGAAAACAGTCTGATCTTCAGCAGGGCCAATAGAGAACTGAAGAGAGGCATTAAGCAGACAAACAAACCAGAGGAGCATGCATTGGAGACGTGGAGCGGCTTTCACAGCCGGAAAGTAAAAAAGGCTTAGAGAAAAGACGGAAAAACTGAAAATAAGAAAGATAATCCTCTCACAAATATGCTAGTTTGCTGAGTAAACAGAGGAGACATCTTTAGGTGCGTTTTTCACCCCATTTTTTAAATAAAAAGATTTTTTTTGTGTTGCTGCTCTGCTGTCTGTCACCTTGGATTAACAATAATTAGTTTATTTGTAAAATGACTTAAGATCAGAGCAGTAAACCTGTGGCTGTGTTAAACCATCCTTTTAAAGAGATTTTGTTTTGATTCAAATGAATTTTCTGAGGCTGGGATGACTGGATACCACTGACTTAGGCTGGGGACGCACTCAAACTGCCAGTAGGAGGCGCATGTTTTCCTCTTCAACCAATCAGACCAAAGACCTTCAATTCTGAACTATTCTTTAAATACATTTATTTGTTCAGCTGTTTCAGATGAACCCATCAGATTGTGGAGATGTGAAAGAACAGCTCATCCATTAGTTAGTCCCAGTCCCAGTCCCAGTTAGTCCTCATGTTCCATTAACACCACTGGTTCCTTTGGGATGTAATAGAGAAGATGAAATATAAAAGCACAAGTAAAGAATGTAAAAGGTGTTTAATCACTAGTGAGCATTGATGTTATGATGCCAAATAATTTATGTTCTGTTCTAATCTTATAGAAGGAAACTGGTATTTTCTAATTTTCCTTCCATCATGCAGTCTCAGTTCTGATACAGTAGCAGCCGTTCAAAATGTCCCAACTTTCCTCGGCTGGTCCCTTTAATTCCTTTTTAAACATCAACCTTTGTACTAAAATATTCTTTCTGTTATGATTTATGGACATTAAGATCTAAAGAGAAGCGCCACCTCCTGGTCAGACCCTGTAATTCAGCGAGTCAGAGTAAAGAAGCTATGGAAGACGGGGTCACTGCGGTGGTTGGAAGATGGCTGCCGTTTGGCTGCTGTTTGCCTGGGGGGGGGGCGTTTTGAATGGCTGCTACTGTAGGTTTTAAATAATTAGAGGAATTGATTTTACGATTGTTGCTGTAAAAACTTTTGTAAACACAAACGACCTCCACTGGTTGTGCATTAAAGTTGTAGTGAGTCCCCAGCACTGGTAAGAACATTGGTGCATCGTTCCTCCACACTCTTCCTGACCCCCTTGCCTTTTCCTGCACTTACCCAACTCACCTTCAAGCTTTGTTCCACCCAGCATCCTCCCACCACAAACCCACCTCCTTTACCTCCTCTTGGTTTGAAGAGCCATCCTCCTCCTTCTCCTCTTCCCTTCTTTTGAGTTGAACAGAGAAGTAAGTGCAGAGCCAGTAGTAGCCTTACTCTCTACCTGCTAGGTAATGGCATCACTCACCCAGAACTACAGTGTGTTGCTCTTTGCAGACCTAAGGCCTCTTTTCTCTCTATATCAGTTTGAATGTATTTTCTCTCCATGTTTATCTCTGCAGCCTTTTGTTGTGCAGGTTTATTTAAGGTCTCACTCTAGGTTCGGTGTTACTGACTTTAGTTAAACTAGTTCATCTTCAATAAATGGTTCTCTAACGCTAACTGGCAGAGCTAGCTGCAATGTTTGATTGGATAAGGCTAAGTTCTGGTGGAGGCAGAAGCTGCTTTATTCCCTATAGATGTGCAATTTGTTCTTCACCAGAATGTCCTGCCAGCATTGCCAGAACTTGTTGATGCATGAGCTAAGCCCCCCCTGCTAACGTCTCACCCTGAGAGGCGAGCTCAGTTTGTCTAATAGGTAGGGAAGTTTCCCCTGAACAACGTTCCTGGGTCATTTATTTAACAGAGCGTTGAGGAATACCGTCTATCTGCTAGAGAAGTAGTCTCCTCCAACACCTCACATCCTGCTTCAGATTGTAAAATAGTCACTGATTAGCCTAAACAGCAATATCCTTCCCAAACAACCACTGGCAGCAACCCCTCCTCTACTTCACAGCATGTCCTCAATATCTGAAGCAGAAAGAGACCAGGAAGAAGCGTCAACTGTGTTTTCCAATCTACATTGGCCTAAAACATCCATTAAAATCCTTTTAATAACTAATAAACCATAAATCAAAGAGATTTATAGTCATTAAAGGAGAAGTTCAGTCAGCAAGGAATAATCAATGGATCTTTATTTATACCTAAAACTAAAACGTTTGATTTAATGAATGAAGCATTAATCAGTAAAAAAACAAAAATTATAATTTTCACTGAGTCTGGGAGCGGCCATTTTTGCCCAAATACAGTAGCCCCTCCCTCCTGCCATCTTCCAGCAGTGACGTCACGGTGCGGTAAGCCTAGCGCCATTCTCCCCGCTTTCCAAGCTAAATCAATGGGAACTACTAGACACATCTGCAAACAACAACAATTATTGAAGATTTCCAGAGGACTTCACCATTGAAATTCACCAGAGCTATAGTGAAACTGACAATGCCCACGTGCATGGCAGCTGGATGCTGGAATACATCGGGTAAAAGTGAAACAAAGAGTTATTCCACCTTTCTGATTCCTGATCCTCCACGGACGGGTTGGTCGTTGGATCGCCAACTTGAAGAGGGAGGATTTGCCATCGAACTTCTGGCCAGAGAAAAAAACCCGTAATATGTAGCCAACATTTGGAAGAAGAATGTTTTCAAGATGACTTGGATAATAGCGCGTTGTGACAAACACCAGATACAGCACTGGGACTTGATCAACAGCCGATACCGCACCGTGACGTCACTAACCAGTAGGTGGCAGTAGTGTTCTTTGACAAACATGGATGCCTCCAGTAAAGCACATTCACATGAAAATTACTCTGAATTAAAAACACTGATCATTTATTGAACAGGATGGAATCATTTCAGATTTAAAGAACTTTCAGAAGTTCTACCATGAATTCATCAGTAAAGAATGATGAAATCTTACCGACCTCTGATGATGATGATCAGGAATCCAGATGAGGCTCTGAGAGCAGATCATCCCCCATGGAAGGACTCTGAGAGACAAACGGTGACCTAAGGTCTCTCCTGATGTCTGAGATGTTGAAGGTCAGGAATCTGCTGAGTCATGTGTGGTGAGGAATCGTTCAGGCTGCTGAGTGTTTCACCCATGCAGTCGTCTCCCCAATCCGTCCGGAACTGGATGTTTTTGTTCACAATGGTTGTGTTGATTTTACACAATACGTTCAGGTTCACACTTCTAACTAGTTACAACCATAGAAATACTTCTGATACAGGAAAATATGCGTAATCATCCTTTAATGCTTATGGCGGGTTAACTTCTGGAAAAGAAAACAAAGGAGATAATAGAGCGGATTCTCCCAGGCTTTGATTTCTGATCAGGCGAGTCTCAGATGATCTCAATGAAAACTTTCATTACATTTCATTACGGAGCCTCAATCGGAGCTCTATCTCTCTGTCTGAGGACATTAACATTTGAACCTTCTTCTTTCAAAGATTGCCTCAGCTTCCTCTCTTCACAGCTCCGATAAACAGGAAGTAGAGGTAGCAAGCTAACAGACCACTGATCGGTAATTGAGCAGTTTTTGAGTGTAGCAAGTTCTACCGACTTTATTGTGTTAATATTAGTAATGGGACATGCTATCCAGAGATGTTTAAAGGAACGCGTTAACGCGTTCGGTGAGTTAAATACTGAGTTAAATACTGAATAAATGAGTTAAATACTAATATGATGCATGTGGGACGGAGCGGGGCGGGGCGGAGGTCACTGAGGATGTGGGTTCGGTGTTAGTAGGAGTTTACGTCCATCTTCTAATGAGGCATAAACAGACTCAGAGCGAAACACTGATTTCACAATAGATGTTTAAAAATCGATGATGCTTTAAATCTCTACCTTCCTATTGAAGCACCTCTGCTGCTTCTCAGCTTCAGTTCACTGGTTTCTGTTGCTAATTTTAAAGATAGATTGAGAATAATTTGTGTTCAAGAGCCATTAATCGCCCCCCCCCCCCACTCTGATGCATCCTCTGGTGGAAGTTGGTTTCTGACTAACGGAGACGCTTGAAGGGCAGCAGGAATGAGAGGAGCGAGACGCTGATGCTTGTCTGTTTGGGCCAATGGCAGCGAGATGATGACAGAACCTCAGGCAGCTCGTTCAACCGCTTCTATGTTGCTCCGCTCGCTGCAACATTGCTGCTTTACACAGATTTGCTGTTTTTACGTTTCTTTGAACAAACTCCTGTCACTTATTATTTTAAAGCTGCACACATGGCTCTCCTACGCTCTTCATCAAGTCTTCCACTAATGTTCCCAGCTGCACTTTCATTTACTTTAAATGCTGCTACTTTAGACCATCCAAACAGGGTTGCCAAGGGAACCGTCGGTGTTCTGTAGCCTATATCCTGCAGCTGATGGTTAGAATGTGCTGCATACCGATCCAGGGTCGCTATCCAATGCTAATTATTTCTAGCAATGCAGATGAAGATGAAACAGGCAGACAGGATCTGTGATAAAGCTTTAAAGAGCGGCGCTGTTCCTCAGCGTTACAGTAGACTGAGTGCCAGGCTGCTGTGGATGTGAAGCGAGTGCGTGGGTGAGAGGCACTGCTGATAATACTGCAGCTGGTCCTTTTCTCTTTTTAGAGCCAAACTGCTCATTTGTGTCTCTTTGACGTCACACACATGCAGAGGAAGAGAGAGAAAGATATTTAGCTCAACAAATCTCCTCAGACTTTCTGTCAGGAATCAAATTCACCAGAAAAATGCTTCCAGGTTATGTTTCATAATAATAATTATAATAATTGAACTTTATTGATCTCATAGGGGAGAAATCCCCTCTCTGCATTTAACCCCTCCCCTTGGGGAGCAGTGGGCTGCCACTGTGCGCTGCCCAGGGAGCAGGGTGGGGTTAAGGGTCTTGCTCAGGGACCCAGAGTGGCAGTCTGTGGGAATTGAACCGGGTACCTGCAACCTTCACAGAGCGCTGCTCTAACCACTAAGCCTTCCCTCCCCCCCCCCATGGTTCCCATCATTGATAAAAAACAGACTTCTATATTTATTTAAAAGATCTCTGACCTTTGACCTCAGTAGGTTTAAAGACTGAAATAATGAACCTCATTTAATTTTGGCATAATGTTGTTAATTACATGCGATTATAGTTACATGACATAAAAGGGAATAAGGAATAATCCCTTCTTCCTCCCCCATCGCGGGAGGGTCTCCCCCCCTTTCCCTCCCAGCGGGGGTCCTCTTCCAGAGCCCTGGGAGCCTGATGGTTCTGCCAGTATCTCTGCTGTTCCTAGCACTGAACTCTTCTTGACCGAGATGTCTGATGTATTTCCAGGGATCTGCTGTAACTCCTCCAGTTTGGGGGCCGCTGCCCTGAGGGCCCCCATGGCCACGGGTTCCACTGATGCTTTGACCTTCCAGGTTTTCTCCAGCTCTTCTCTGAGCTCCTGGTATTTCTCTAGTTTCTCATTTTTCCTGATGTTGCAGTCACTTGGTATCGCTATGGCAACCATAACAGCTTTCCTCTGCTTGTCCACCACCTTAATGTCCGGTTGGTTAGCCGTTACCATTCAGTCCGTCTGTATCTGGAAGTCCCTCAGGATCTTGGCTCGGTCATTCTCTACCATCCCTGGACGTGTTTCCCAATGTAACCTTGGGGTTTCCATCCATACTCTGCTCAGATGTTCCTGTATTCTATTCCAGCCCCTTGGTCATGGCGCTCCATGTTAGCTTCCCCTGCCAGCATCTTCCACCCTGCAGTTCTGTGCTGGATTGTCTCAGGGCCTCTTGGCACAGTCTGCATCTGGGGTCTCGTCTGGTGAGGTAGATCTGGGCCTCTATTGCTCTGGTGCTCAGGGCCTGCTCCTGTGCAGCCATGATGAGTGCCTGTCCTTCAGTCCAGCCTTGTCCAGCCATTGGTAGGATTTCCTGATATATATATATATATATATATATATATATATATAAACTCAGGTTTCAGCTTTCAAGAACCTCCAATGCAGCGATAGAGTTGATTCCTTTCCGCTCTCCTCGCAGCTCCAACCCCTTTACAGGAGAACAGAAGACCTCACCCATTCAGCCATTCTAGCAATACCCTCTTAACGACCCCCCTTTCAGAGACATAGACAGGTATGGGGCATTGCAGGCTAACAAAGCAGCCTAACGACCCCCATTCCAAAGGGGGGGACCCGTTCATCCGTTTCTATTTGCATGTTTTCTAAACTAAAACCAGGCTTTGTTGGGCTGCTGGATAAAACCTGGAACTAAACGCTATTTCTGACATTTTGAATTGAAAAATTGGAAACAAAGTCCAGTGGATTGTTTTTCATTTTGTTTTTTTGGAACGGCTCTGACCTGGATGCCTGAGAATCTTCACCAGCATTGACGTCCTCTCCATGTGGCTGACAGAGCATCACAGCCTGTAGCCTCAAAACAACCTTGCAGGGCTTCTTCAGCTTCCTGGGACCATCTCCTCACAGTTCTTTTAAATGCAGGTTGTTTCTTATAAAGTGGTTTTTTGTCTGAGCAGTGAAAAAATAGATTCTAATCTGATTTCCTTAGAGGATGTCTAACTTCATAGATCTAGGAATCCTTGACATTTGCATAAAACAAGTCCAGCTTTTAGTTTTCTGTGGTGCAGCAGCTAACAGACTGTTGGAACATTGGCAGCGTAGCAGAGAGAGAGATGTGATTAAAATCTCCAATTATTCCCACTAATGTATTTGGCTGTTGTGTCTGTAGCTTAGCAACAACAGAACTGATGACATCACATGCAGTGTTGGCAACAGCAGAAGGTGGAGTATAAACGGTTACTAGCAGAACACTGCTGACCTCTCTGGGCAAATAATATGGCTGAAAACCAGCGGCCATCAGTTGAACATCTGGGCTGCAGGGATGGATCTTCACAGGGTTTCCAGTCTTCTTTAAATCTCTGTCTGCTGGTTTGGTCAGAAAGCCTGGAAGAGAGACGCTGGAGTCTGAGATATGATCCTGCAGCCATGTTTCAGTAAAACACATAATGCTGCATTGCTGATATTGTGGCTGGGTCCTTGCTAAGGCTTGAAGTTCTGACTGGTTTCCTAACGATCTCACATTGCCCATGATGACTGATGGAAGAGATAGTTTAAATTTCTTCTTCTTCGCTCTTCTCCTTGCTGCTACACTGCATCCCCTGCACCTCATGTTCAACTCAGCAGGTACTTGTGGAAGTAGATTAAGTATTTTTTTAGCTTTAGAGATATTAAAGAGCTGCTCCCTGGTGTAAATAAATCAACTTGCTATGGTTGCTATGGTTACGCATCATCACATGTGTCCAGAAAAGGAGAGAAATATCAGTGAAAATCCCTGCATTGATCAACAAAGGCTGAAAAGAAACTGATCTAAAAATGATTTTCAAGTTCTCTTAAAAAATGAATATCAGTGTCAGGCTATCAGACTCTAATGTGCAGCAAAATTCTAGTAAAAGAAACAAGAAAATTCAGCAGTTTCATAGCGGGGTGTACCCCGAAACCAGTAACCCATCCATGCCCACTCAGATTTATAGTTTATTTACATATATACCTTGCTGCCAGGTGTAATAAAACATCAGTGACACTTTAACTAATACTCTCAGGTTAATCAGAGCAGAAATAATTAGTAAACCTAATTTGGAGTCTTATTCCACAACAAACCGTTATATTTCAGGACGACCCTCAGCGAAGCAGATGTTTGAATTAGAGGAATGTCTAAATGACCTCTGCCTGCAGCATCCTATGTCAGCCAGCAGTCTCTGGTGTGATGCTAGTAGCAGTGCGCTGCCAGAGGGAGAGAATTAAGGATGAGGGGAAACCTGCTGGTTGTCCTGGTTGCTGGATGATTCCTTGAGTTTGGATGTTTGGTTTAGCTGTTTGATGGCTGGGAGGCAGGAAGCATCATCCTGACTGCGCTCTCATGGGTTTCCATCCTCACTATCAGGTACCTCAGGATGAATGGAGTGGCTTCTCTCCTCTGGGGAAAGAGGAGGACATCCCCTGTCGTAGAATGAGGAGCGGCAGCTATGTGAAAGCCATGGCTGACGACGACAGCGGAGACTCTGATGGAAGTCCCAAACCTTCGCCCAAGATGCAGGCACGTCGGGCCAGCTACCTTAAAGCCACACAGCCATCGCTGACAGAGATGACCACTCTACAGTAAGATTTATCCTCTTTTCTCAAACACTGCGACCATAAACGATCGTTAAAACTAATGTAAGGAAAATATTGAAATAAAGGAACCGTTTCCACTAATCAGATCCCTTTGAACTGCAGTTGAGGAGTTTGTAGACTGCAGAGTAAAGGTGGGGAAGAATGACATAGAAATCAGTAATAATATCTAATATAAAAATGGTTTTCAATTTTTCAAGTTCTCTTAAAAAAGAATATCAGTGTCAGACTATCAGACTCCAATGTGCAGCTCAATTATAGTAAAAGAAAACAAGAAAATTCAGCAGTTTCATAGCGGGGTGTACCCTGAAACCAGTAACCCATCCATAGAGAGGAGTCCAGGCCAGGCCAGGCAAACAGGAAGGCTCAGAGGTCTAGGAGTCCGCAGCCTGATCAGGGATACAGATGAGAACAGGAACATGCTGGTTCAGGGTTCCAGGAATCCAACAGAGAGTTCAGGCAGAACGTTCAGATGAGAACAGGCAGCCTCAGTGGAAGAGGCATGATGAGCAAATCAGGATCTCTACAAATTACTATAAGCCCCCATCCCCCACTGCATGAATGGTAATTGGAAACTGGGCAGAGGTGGACAGGTGAATGAAATGATCTATTAGGTCAGCCCTCAGAGCCATGATCATGACATCATGAAAATGTTCTTATGAGGCTAAATTAACTTTGAGCTAATTTAGAACAGCTAGAAACTTTTCAAACCACTTCATGACGGGAATGACAGAGATAGACAAAACATTATTTAAATAACATTTGAAAGAATGAAATGCCAAATCAATAATGCTTAGATGAATAATACTAATGAAACTGTTGAAAATTAAATACACCCTAAAAGTGTGTCTGCTTCTACTCTATCTGGTGCTATTTTGATGATGAAGAGGATTTCCGGTGGACTGGGAAGTTAGCAGGTCCAAATTATTTGAGCCTTATCAGCAGTAGTAGTGTCGATACTCTCCTGTCCTCAACTCTGTAACCGTAGTAATAGAAGGCTGCTGTCAGTCACTCTCTCTGCTGGGTATGTTAGCCGCACCAGGGAGGCATCCAGGAGGCATCCTAACCAGATGCCTGAGCCACCTCAACTGGTTCCTCTCGATGTGGAGGAGCAGCAGCTCTACTCCGAGTCCTCCCCGGATGACTGAGCTCCTCCCCCTATGTCTAAGGCAGAGCCCAGACACACTATGGAGAAAAATCATTTCAGCCGCTTGGATCCGGGATCTCATTCTTCGGTTATGACCCGCAGCTCCTGACCATAGATGAGGGTAGGAACGTAGATCGACCGCTAAATCGAGAGCTTTGCCTTTTGGCTCAGCTCTCTCTGAACCACCACAGACCGGTACAGCTCACGTTTCACAGCAGACGCCGCTCCAATCCGCTTATCGATCTCCCGCTCCATCTTCCACTCATTCACTGAGTGCTGCTGTGTCTCTCCTCCAACATACTTAAATTCCTCCGATAGGTAGATAATATGCATTTGAAATGAGGCAATGCAAAAGTTTTTTTCTTATTCTAAATGTTAATTGTCTTGTTCTATTGGCAAAGTGTCTCACTTACCACCTCAACTCAAGAAAAAGATCTTTCTCCTAACAGTCTTAATCTCTAGTTTACTGCTAGTCAGTCTTTCACCTAACAGTCTTAATCTCTAGTTTACTGCTAGTCAGTCTTTCACCTAACAGTCTTAATCTCTAGTTTACTGCTAGTCAGTCTTTCTCCTAACAGTCTTAATCTCTAGTTTACAGTCTGTCAGTCTTTCTCCTAACAGTCTTAATCTCTAGTTTACAGTCTGTCAGTCTTTCTCCTAACAGTCTTAATCTCTAGTTTACTGCTAGTCAGTCTTTCTCCTAACAGTCTTAATCTCTAGTTTACTGCTAGTCAGTCTTTCACCTAACAGTCTTAATCTCTAGTTTACTGCTATTCAGTCTTTCTCCTAACAGTCTTAATCTCTAGTTTACAGTCTGTCAGTCTTTCTCCTAACAGTCTTAATCTCTAGTTTACTGCTAGTCAGTCTTTCTCCTAACAGTCTTAATCTCTAGTTTACAGTTTGTCAGTCTTTCTCCTAACAGTCTTAATCTCTAGTTTACAGTCTGTCAGTCTTTCTCCTAACAGTCTTAATCTCTAGTTTACTGCTAGTCAGTCTTTCTCCTAACAGTCTTAATCTCTAGTTTACAGTCTGTCAGTCTTTCTCCTAACAGTCTTAATCTCTAGTTTACAGACTGTCAGTCTTTCTCCTAACAGTCTTAATCTCTAGTTTACAGTCGGTAAGTCTTTCTCCTAACAGTCTTAATCTCTAGTTTACAGTCTGTCAGTCTTTCTCCTAACAGTCTTAATCTCTAGTTTACTGCTAGTCAGTCTTTCTCCTAACAGTCTTAAGCTCTAGTTTACTGCTAGTCAGTCTTTCTCCTAACAGTCTTAATCTCTAGTTTACAGTCTGTCAGTCTTTCTCCTAACAGTCTTAATCTCTAGTTTACAGTCTGTCAGTCTTTCTCCTAACAGTCTTAATCTCTAGTTTACTGCTAGTTAGTCTTTCTCCTAACAGTCTTAATCTCTAGTTTACAGTCTGTCAGTCTTTCTCCTAACAGTCTTAATCTCTAGTTTACAGTCTGTCAGTATTTCTCCTAACAGTCTTAATCTCTAGTTTACAGTCTGTCAGTATTTCTCCTAACAGTCTTAATCTCCAGTTTACTGCTAGTCAGTCTTTCTCCTAACAGTCTTAATCTCTAGTTTACTGCTAGTCAGTCTTTCTCCTAACAGTCTTAATCTCTAGTTTACAGTCTGTCAGTCTTTCTCCTAACAGTCTTAATCTCTAGTTTACAGTCTGTCAGTCTTTCTCCTAACAGTCTTATTCTCTAGTTTACAGTCTGTCAGTCTTTCTCCTAACAGTCTTAATCTCTAGTTTACAGTCTGTCAGTCTTTCTCCTAACAGTCTTAATCTCTAGTTTACAGTCTGTCAGTCTTTCTCCTAACAGTCTTAATCTCTAGTTTACTGCTAGTCAGTCTTTCTCCTAACAGTCTTAATCTCTAGTTTACTGCTAGTCAGTCTTTCTCCTAACAGCCTTAATCTCTAGTTTACTGCTAGTCAGTCTTTCTCCTAACAGTCTTAATCTCTAGTTTAGTCTGTCAGTCTTTCTCCTAACAGTCTTAATCTCTAGTTTACAGTCTGTCAGTCTTTCTCCTAACAGTCTTAATCTCTAGTTTACAGTCTGTCAGTCTTTCTCCTAACAGTCTTATTCTCTAGTTTACTGCTAGTCAGTCTTTCTCCTAACAGTCTTAATCTCTAGTTTACAGTCTGTCAGTATTTCTCCTAACAGTCTTAATCTCTAGTTTACTGCTAGTCAGTCTTTCTCCTAACAGTCTTAATCTCTAGTTTAGTCTGTCAGTCTTTCTCCTAACAGTCTTAATCTCTAGTTTACAGTCTGTCAGTCTTTCTCCTAACAGTCTTAATCTCTAGTTTACAGTCTGTCAGTCTTTCTCCTAACAGTCTTAATCTCTAGTTTACTGCTAGTCAGTCTTTCTCCTAACAGTCTTAATCTCTAGTTTACAGTCTGTCAGTATTTCTCCTAACAGTCTTAATCTCTAGTTTACTGCTAGTCAGTCTTTCTCCTAACAGTCTTAATCTCTAGTTTACTGCTAGTCAGTCTTTCTCCTAACAGTCTTAATCTCTAGTTTACAGTCTGTCAGTCTTTCTCCTAACAGTCTTAATCTCTAGTTTACAGTCTGTCAGTCTTTCTCCTAACAGTCTTAATCTCTAGTTTACTGCTAGTTAGTCTTTCTCCTAACAGTCTTAATCTCTAGTTTACAGTCTGTCAGTCTTTCTCCTAACAGTCTTAATCTCTAGTTTACAGTCTGTCAGTATTTCTCCTAACAGTCTTAATCTCTAGTTTACTGCTAGTTACTCTTTCTCCTAACAGTCTTAATCTCTAGTTTACTGCTAGTCAGTCTTTCTCCTAACAGTCTTAATCTCTAGTTTACAGTCTGTCAGTATTTCTCCTAACAGTCTTAATCTCTAGTTTACTGCCAGTCAGTCTTTCTCCTAACAGTCTTAATCTCTAGTTTAGTCTGTCAGTCTTTCTCCTAACAGTCTTAATCTCTAGTTTACTGCTAGTCAGTCTTTCACCTAACAGTCTTAATCTCTAGTTTACTGCTAGTCAGTCTTTCACCTAACAGTCTTAATCTCTAGTTTACAGTCTGTCAGTCTTTCTCCTAACAGTCTTAATCTCTAGTTTACAGTCTGTCAGTCTTTCTCCTAACAGTCTTAATCTCTAGTTTACTGCTAGTCAGTCTTTCTCCTAACAGTCTTAATCTCTAGTTTACTGCTAGTCAGTCTTTCTCCTAACAGTCTTAATCTCTAGTTTACAGTCTGTCAGTATTTCTCCTAACAGTCTTAATCTCTAGTTTACTGCTAGTCAGTCTTTCTCCTAACAGTCTTAATCTCTAGTTTACTGCTAGTCAGTCTTTCTCCTAACAGTCTTAATCTCTAGTTTACAGTCTGTCAGTCTTTCTCCTAACAGTCTTAATCTCTAGTTTACAGTCTGTCAGTCTTTCTCCTAACAGTCTTAATCTCTAGTTTACTGCTAGTTAGTCTTTCTCCTAACAGTCTTAATCTCTAGTTTACAGTCTGTCAGTCTTTCTCCTAACAGTCTTAATCTCTAGTTTACAGTCTGTCAGTATTTCTCCTAACAGTCTTAATCTCTAGTTTACTGCTAGTTAGTCTTTCTCCTAACAGTCTTAATCTCTAGTTTACTGCTAGTCAGTCTTTCTCCTAACAGTCTTAATCTCTAGTTTACAGTCTGTCAGTATTTCTCCTAACAGTCTTAATCTCCAGTTTACTGCTAGTCAGTATTTCTCCTAACAGTCTTAATCTCTAGTTTACTGCTAGTCAGTCTTTCTCCTAACAGTCTTAATCTCTAGTTTACAGTCTGTCAGTCTTTCTCCTAACAGTCTTAATCTCTAGTTTACAGTCTGTCAGTCTTTCTCCTAACAGTCTTATTCTCTAGTTTACAGTCTGTCAGTCTTTCTCCTAACAGTCTTAATCTCTAGTTTACAGTCTGTCAGTCTTTCTCCTAACAGTCTTAATCTCTAGTTTACAGTCTGTCAGTCTTTCTCCTAACAGTCTTAATCTCTAGTTTACTGCTAGTCAGTCTTTCTCCTAACAGTCTTAATCTCTAGTTTACTGCTAGTCAGTCTTTCTCCTAACAGTCTTATTCTCCTAACAGTCTTAATCTCTAGTTTACAGTCTGTCAGTCGTTCTCCTAACAGTCTTAATCTCTAGTTTACTGCTAGTCAGTCTTTCTCCTAACAGTCTTAATCTCTAGTTTACAGTCTGTCAGTATTTCTCCTAACAGTCTTAATCTCTAGTTTACTGCTAGTCAGTCTTTCTCCTAACAGTCTTAATCTCTAGTTTACTGCTAGTCAGTCTTTCTCCTAACAGTCTTAATCTCTAGTTTACAGTCTGTCAGTCTTTCTCCTAACAGTCTTAATCTCTAGTTTACAGTCTGTCAGTCTTTCTCCTAACAGTCTTATTCTCTAGTTTACAGTCTGACAGTCTTTCTCCTAACAGTCTTAATCTCTAGTTTACAGTCTGTCAGTCTTTCTCCTAACAGTCTTAATCTCTAGTTTACAGTCTGTCAGTCTTTCTCCTAACAGTCTTATTCTCTAGTTTACAGTCTGTCAGTCTTTCTCCTAACAGTCTTAATCTCTAGTTTACAGTCTGTCAGTCTTTCTCCTAACAGTCTTAATCTCTAGTTTACAGTCTGTCAGTCTTTCTCCTAACAGTCTTAATCTCTAGTTTACTGCTAGTCAGTCTTTCTCCTAACAGTCTTAATCTCTAGTTTACTGCTAGTCAGTCTTTCTCCTAACAGTCTTAATCTCTAGTTTACTGCTAGTCAGTCTTTCTCCTAACAGTCTTAATCTCTAGTTTACAGTCTGTCAGTCTTTCTCCTAACAGTGTTAATCTCTAGTTTACAGTCTGTCAGTATTTCTCCTAACAGTCTTAATCTCTAGTTTACTGCTAGTTACTCTTTCTCCTAACAGTCTTAATCTCTAGTTTACTGCTAGTCAGTCTTTCTCCTAACAGTCTTAATCTCTAGTTTACAGTCTGTCAGTATTTCTCCTAACAGTCTTAATCTCTAGTTTACTGCCAGTCAGTCTTTCTCCTAACAGTCTTAATCTCTAGTTTAGTCTGTCAGTCTTTCTCCTAACAGTCTTAATCTCTAGTTTACTGCTAGTCAGTCTTTCACCTAACAGTCTTAATCTCTAGTTTACTGCTAGTCAGTCTTTCACCTAACAGTCTTAATCTCTAGTTTACTGCTAGTCAGTCTTTCTCCTGACAGTCTTAATCTCTAGTTTACAGTCTGTCAGTCTTTCTCCTAACAGTCTTAATCTCTAGTTTACAGTCTGTCAGTCTTTGTCCTAACAGTCTTAATCTCTAGTTTACTGCTAGTCAGTCTTTCTCCTAACAGTCTTAATCTCTAGTTTACTGCTAGTCAGTCTTTCTCCTAACAGTCTTAATCTCTAGTTTACAGTCTGTCAGTATTTCCCCTAACAGTCTTAATCTCTAGTTTACTGCTAGTCAGTCTTTCTCCTAACAGTCTTAATCTCTAGTTTACTGCTAGTCAGTCTTTCTCCTAACAGTCTTAATCTCTAGTTTACAGTCTGTCAGTCTTTCTCCTAACAGTCTTAATCTCTAGTTTACAGTCTGTCAGTCTTTCTCCTAACAGTCTTAATCTCTAGTTTACTGCTAGTTAGTCTTTCTCCTAACAGTCTTAATCTCTAGTTTACAGTCTGTCAGTCTTTCTCCTAACAGTCTTAATCTCTAGTTTACAGTCTGTCAGTATTTCTCCTAACAGTCTTAATCTCTAGTTTACTGCTAGTTAGTCTTTCTCCTAACAGTCTTAATCTCTAGTTTACTGCTAGTCAGTCTTTCTCCTAACAGTCTTAATCTCTAGTTTACAGTCTGTCAGTATTTCTCCTAACAGTCTTAATCTCCAGTTTACTGCTAGTCAGTCTTTCTCCTAACAGTCTTAATCTCTAGTTTACTGCTAGTCAGTCTTTCTCCTAACAGTCTTAATCTCTAGTTTACAGTCTGTCAGTCTTTCTCCTAACAGTCTTAATCTCTAGTTTACAGTCTGTCAGTCTTTCTCCTAACAGTCTTATTCTCTAGTTTACAGTCTGTCAGTCTTTCTCCTAACAGTCTTAATCTCTAGTTTACAGTCTGTCAGTCTTTCTCCTAACAGTCTTAATCTCTAGTTTACAGTCTGTCAGTCTTTCTCCTAACAGTCTTAATCTCTAGTTTACTGCTAGTCAGTCTTTCTCCTAACAGTCTTAATCTCTAGTTTACAGTCTGTCAGTCTTTCTCCTAACAGTCTTAATCTCTAGTTTACTGCTAGTCAGTCTTTCTCCTAACAGTCTTAATCTCTAGTTTACAGTCTGTCAGTCTTTCTCCTAACAGTCTTAATCTCTAGTTTACTGCTAGTCAGTCTTTCTCCTAACAGTCTTAATCTCTAGTTTACTGCTAGTCAGTCTTTCTCCTAACAGTCTTAATCTCTAGTTTACAGTCTGTCAGTCTTTCTCCTAACAGTCTTAATCTCTAGTTTACAGTCTGTCAGTCTTTCTCCTAACAGTCTTATTCTCTAGTTTACAGTCTGACAGTCTTTCTCCTAACAGTCTTAATCTCTAGTTTACAGTCTGTCAGTCTTTCTCCTAACAGTCTTAATCTCTAGTTTACAGTCTGTCAGTCTTTCTCCTAACAGTCTTATTCTCTAGTTTACAGTCTGTCAGTCTTTCTCCTAACAGTCTTAATCTCTAGTTTACAGTCTGTCAGTCTTTCTCCTAACAGTCTTAATCTCTAGTTTACAGTCTGTCGGTCTCTCTCCTAACAGTCTTAATCTCTAGTTTACTGCTAGTCAGTCTTTCTCCTAACAGTCTTAATCTCTAGTTTACTGCTAGTCAGTCTTTCTCCTAACAGTCTTAATCTCTAGTTTACTGCTAGTCAGTCTTTCTCCTAACAGTCTTAATCTCTAGTTTAGTCTGTCAGTCTTTCTCCTAACAGTCTTAATCTCTAGTTTACAGTCTGTCAGTCTTTCTCCTAACAGTCTTAATCTCTAGTTTACAGTCTGTCAGTCTTTCTCCTAACAGTCTTATTCTCTAGTTTACTGCTAGTCAGTCTTTCTCCTAACAGTCTTAATCTCTAGTTTACAGTCTGTCAGTATTTCTCCTAACAGTCTTAATCTCTAGTTTACTGCTAGTCAGTCTTTCTCCTAACAGTCTTAATCTCTAGTTTAGTCTGTCAGTCTTTCTCCTAACAGTCTTAATCTCTAGTTTACAGTCTGTCAGTCTTTCTCCTAACAGTCTTAATCTCTAGTTTACAGTCTGTCAGTCTTTCTCCTAACAGTCTTAATCTCTAGTTTACAGTCTGTCAGTCTTTCTCCTAACAGTCTTATTCTCTAGTTTACAGTCTGTCAGTCTTTCTCCTAACAGTCTTAATCTCTAGTTTACAGTCTGTCAGTCTTTCTCCTAACAGTCTTAATCTCTAGTTTACAGTCTGTCAGTCTTTCTCCTAACAGTCTTAATCTCTAGTTTACTGCTAGTCAGTCTTTCTCCTAACAGTCTTAATCTCTAGTTTACTGCTAGTCAGTCTTTCTCCTAACAGTCTTAATCTCTAGTTTACTGCTAGTCAGTCTTTCTCCTAACAGTCTTAATCTCTAGTTTAGTCTGTCAGTCTTTCTCCTAACAGTCTTAATCTCTAGTTTACAGTCTGTCAGTCTTTCTCCTAACAGTCTTAATCTCTAGTTTACAGTCTGTCAGTCTTTCTCCTAACAGTCTTATTCTCTAGTTTACTGCTAGTCAGTCTTTCTCCTAACAGTCTTAATCTCTAGTTTACAGTCTGTCAGTATTTCTCCTAACAGTCTTAATCTCTAGTTTACTGCTAGTCAGTCTTTCTCCTAACAGTCTTAATCTCTAGTTTAGTCTGTCAGTCTTTCTCCTAACAGTCTTAATCTCTAGTTTACAGTCTGTCAGTCTTTCTCCTAACAGTCTTAATCTCTAGTTTACAGTCTGTCAGTCTTTCTCCTAACAGTCTTAATCTCTTGTTTACTGCTAGTCAGTCTTTCTCCTAACAGTCTTAATCTCTAGTTTACAGTCTGTCAGTCTTTTTCCTAACAGTCTTAATCTCTAGTTTACAGTCTGTCAGTCTTTCTCCTAACAGTCTTAATCTCTAGTTTACTGCTAGTCAGTCTTCCTCCTAACAGTCTTAATCTCTAGTTTACAGTCTGTCAGTATTTCTCCTAACAGTCTTAATCTCTAGTTTACTGCTAGTCAGTCTTTCTCCTAACAGTCTTAATCTCTAGTTTACTGCTAGTCAGTCTTTCTCCTAACAGTCTTAATCTCTAGTTTACAGTCTGTCAGTCTTTCTCCTAACAGTCTTATTCTCCTAACAGTCTTAATCTCTAGTTTACAGTCTGTCAGTCTTTCTCCTAACAGTCTTAATCTCTAGTTTACTGCTAGTCAGTCTTTCTCCTAACAGTCTTAATCTCTAGTTTACAGTCTGTCAGTATTTCTCCTAACAGTCTTAATCTCTAGTTTACTGCTAGTCAGTCTTTCTCCTAACAGTCTTAATCTCTAGTTTACTGCTAGTCAGTCTTTCTCCTAACAGTCTTAATCTCTAGTTTACAGTCTGTCAGTCTTTCTCCTAACAGTCTTAATCTCTAGTTTACAGTCTGTCAGTCTTTCTCCTAACAGTCTTATTCTCTAGTTTACAGTCTGACAGTCTTTCTCCTAACAGTCTTAATCTCTAGTTTACAGTCTGTCAGTCTTTCTCCTAACAGTCTTAATCTCTAGTTTACTTTCTGTCAGTCTTTCTCCTAACAGTCTTAATCTCTAGTTTACTGCTAGTCAGTCTTTCTCCTAACAGTCTTAATCTCTAGTTTACTGCTAGTCAGTCTTTCTCCTAACAGTCTTAATCTCTAGTTTACTGCTAGTCAGTCTTTCTCCTAACAGTCTTAATCTCTAGTTTACAGTCTGTCAGTATTTCTCCTAACAGTCTTAATATCTAGTTTACTGCCAGTCAGTCTTTCTCCTAACAGTCTTAATCTCTAGTTGACAGTCTGTCAGTCTTTCTCCTAACAGTCTTAATCTCTAGTTTACTGCTAGTCAGTCTTTCTCCTAACAGTCTTAATCTCTAGTTTACAGTCTGTCAGTCTTTCTCCTAACAGTCTTAATCTCTAGTATACAGTCTGTCAGTCTTTCTCCTAACAGTCTTAATCTCTAGTTTACTGCTAGTCAGTCTTTCTCCTAACAGTCTTAATCTCTAGTTTACAGTCTGTCAGTATTTATCCTAACAGTCTTAATCTCTAGTTTACTGCTAGTCAGTCTTTCTCCTAACAGTCTTAATCTCTAGTTTACTGCTAGTCAGTCTTTCTCCTAACAGTCTTAATCTCTAGTTTACAGTCTGTCAGTCTTTCTCCTAACAGTCTTATTCTCCTAACAGTCTTAATCTCTAGTTTACAGTCTGTCAGTCTTTCTCCTAACAGTCTTAATCTCTAGTTTACTGCTAGTCAGTCTTTCTCCTAACAGTCTTAATCTCTAGTTTACAGTCTGTCAGTATTTCTCCTAACAGTCTTAATCTCTAGTTTACTGCTAGTCAGTCTTTCTCCTAACAGTCTTAATCTCTAGTTTACTGCTAGTCAGTCTTTCTCCTAACAGTCTTAATCTCTAGTTTACAGTCTGTCAGTCTTTCTCCTAACAGTCTTATTCTCCTAACAGTCTTAATCTCTAGTTTACAGTCTGTCAGTCTTTCTCCTAACAGTCTTAATCTCTAGTTTACTGCTAGTCAGTCTTTCTCCTAACAGTCTTAATCTCTAGTTTACAGTCTGTCAGTATTTCTCCTAACAGTCTTAATCTCTAGTTTACTGCTAGTCAGTCTTTCTCCTAACAGTCTTAATCTCTAGTTTAGTCTTTCAGTCTTTCTCCTAACAGTCTTAATCTCTAGTTTACAGTCTGTCAGTCTTTCTCCTAACAGTCTTAATTTCTAGTTTACAGTCTGTCAGTCTTTCTCCTAACAGTCTTAATCTCTAGTTTACTGCTAGTCAGTCTTTCACCTAACAGTCTTAATCTCTAGTTTACTGCTAGTCAGTCTTTCTCCTAACAGTCTTAATCTCTAGTTTACAGTCTGTCAGTCTTTCTCCTAACAGTCTTAATCTCTAGTTTACTGCTAGCCAGTCTTTCTCCTAACAGTCTTAATCTCTAGTTTACAGTCTGTCAGTCTTTCTCCTAACAGTCTTAATCTCTAGTTTACAGTCTGTGAGTCTTTCTCCTAACAGTCTTAATCTCTAGTTTACAGTCTGTCAGTCTTTCTCCTAACAGTCTTAATCTCTAGTTTACTGCTAGTCAGTCTTTCTCCTAAAAGTCTTAATCTCTAGTTTACTGCCAGTCAGTCTTTCTCCTAACAGTCTTAATCTCTAGTTTACTGCTAGTCAGTCTTTCTCCTAACAGTCTTAATCTCTAGTTTACTGCTAGTCAGTCTTTCTCCTAACAGTCTTAATCTCTAGTTTACAGTCTGTCAGTCTTTCTCCTAACAGTCTTATTCTCTAGTTTACTGCTAGTCAGTCTTTCTCCTAACAGTCTTAATCTCTAGTTTACAGTCTGTCAGTCTTTCTTCTAACAGTCTTAATCTCTAGTTTACTGCTAGTCAGTCTTTCTCCTAACAGTCTTAATCTCTAGTTTACTGCTAGTCAGTCTTTCACCTAACAGTCTTAATCTCTAGTTTACTGCTAGTCAGTCTTTCTCCTAACAGTCTTAATCTCTAGTTTACAGTCTGTCAGTCTTTCTCCTAACAGTCTTAATCTCTAGTTTACAGTCTGTCAGTCTTTCTCCTAACAGTCTTAATCTCTAGTTTACTGCTAGTCAGTCTTTCTCCTAACAGTCTTAATCTCTAGTTTACAGTCTGTCAGTCTTCTCCTAACAGTCTTAATCTCTAGTTTACAGTCTGTCAGTCTTTCTCCTAACAGTCTTAATCTCTAGTTTACTGCTAGTCAGTCTTTCTCCTAACAGTCTTAATCTCTAGTTTACTGCTAGTCAGTCTTTCTCCTAACAGTCTTAATCTCTAGTTTACAGACTGTCAGTCTTTCTCCTAACAGTGTTAATCTCTAGTTTACAGTCTGTCAGTCTTTCTCCTAACGGTCTTAACCTCTAGTTTACTGCTAGTCAGTCTTTCTCCTAACAGTCTTAATCTCTAGTTTACTGCTAGTCAGTCTTTCTCCTAACAGTCTTAATCTCTAGTTTACAGTCTGTCAGTATTTCTCCTAACAGTCTTAATCTCTAGTTTACTGCTAGTCAGTCTTTCTCCTAACAGTCTTAATCTCTAGTTTACTGCTAGCCAGTCTTTCTCCTAACAGTCTTAATCTCTAGTTTACAGTCTGTCAGTCTTTCTCCTAACAGTCTTAATCTCTAGTTTACAGTCTGTCAGTCTTTCTCCTAACAGTCTTAATCTCTAGTTTACAGTCTGTCAGTATTTCTCCTAACAGTCTTAATCTCTAGTTTACTGCTAGTCAGTCTTTCTCCTAACAGTCTTAATCTCTAGTTTACTGCTAGTCAGTCTTTCTCCTAACAGTCTTAATCTCTAGTTTACTGGTAGTCAGTCTTTCTCCTAACAGTCTTAATCTCTAGTTTACAGTCTGTCAGTCTTTCTCCTAACAGTCTTAATCTCTAGTTTACAGTCTGTCAGTATTTCTCCTAACAGTCTTAATCTCTAGTTTACAGTCTGTCAGTCTTTCTCCTAACAGTCTTAATCTCTAGTTTACAGTCTGTCAGTCTTTCTCCTAACAGTCTTAATCTCTAGTTTACAGTCTGTCAGTCTTTCTCCTAACAGTCTTAATCTCTAGTTTACTGCTAGTCAGTCTTTCTCCTAAAAGTCTTAATCTCTAGTTTACTGCCAGTCAGTCTTTCTCCTAACAGTCTTAATCTCTAGTTTACTGCTAGTCAGTCTTTCTCCTAACAGTCTTAATCTCTAGTTTACTGCTAGTCAGTCTTTCTCCTAACAGTCTTAATCTCTAGTTTACTGCTAATCAGTCTTTCTCCTAACAGTCTTAATCTCTAGTTTACTGCTAGTCAGTCTTTCTCCTAACAGTCTTAATCTCTAGTTTACAGTCTGTCAGTCTTTCTCCTAACAGTCTTAATCTCTAGTTTACAGTCTGTCAGTCTTTCTCCTAACAGTCTTAATCTCTAGTTTACTGCCAGTCAGTCTTTCTCCTAACAGTCTTAATCTCTAGTTGACAGTCTGTCAGTCTTTCTCCTAACAGTCTTAATCTCTAGTTTACTGCTAGTCAGTCTTTCTCCTAACAGTCTTAATCTCTAGTTTACAGTCTGTCAGTCTTTCTCCTAACAGTCTTAATCTCTAGTATACAGTCTGTCAGTCTTTCTCCTAACAGTCTTAATCTCTAGTTTACTGCTAGTCAGTCTTTCTCCTAACAGTCTTAATCTCTAGTTTACAGTCTGTCAGTATTTATCCTAACAGTCTTAATCTCTAGTTTACTGCTAGTCAGTCTTTCTCCTAACAGTCTTAATCTCTAGTTTACTGCTAGTCAGTCTTTCTCCTAACAGTCTTAATCTCTAGTTTACAGTCTGTCAGTCTTTCTCCTAACAGTCTTATTCTCCTAACAGTCTTAATCTCTAGTTTACAGTCTGTCAGTCTTTCTCCTAACAGTCTTAATCTCTAGTTTACTGCTAGTCAGTCTTTCTCCTAACAGTCTTAATCTCTAGTTTACAGTCTGTCAGTATTTCTCCTAACAGTCTTAATCTCTAGTTTACTGCTAGTCAGTCTTTCTCCTAACAGTCTTAATCTCTAGTTTACTGCTAGTCAGTCTTTCTCCTAACAGTCTTAATCTCTAGTTTACAGTCTGTCAGTCTTTCTCCTAACAGTCTTATTCTCCTAACAGTCTTAATCTCTAGTTTACAGTCTGTCAGTCTTTCTCCTAACAGTCTTAATCTCTAGTTTACTGCTAGTCAGTCTTTCTCCTAACAGTCTTAATCTCTAGTTTACAGTCTGTCAGTATTTCTCCTAACAGTCTTAATCTCTAGTTTACTGCTAGTCAGTCTTTCTCCTAACAGTCTTAATCTCTAGTTTAGTCTTTCAGTCTTTCTCCTAACAGTCTTAATCTCTAGTTTACAGTCTGTCAGTCTTTCTCCTAACAGTCTTAATTTCTAGTTTACAGTCTGTCAGTCTTTCTCCTAACAGTCTTAATCTCTAGTTTACTGCTAGTCAGTCTTTCACCTAACAGTCTTAATCTCTAGTTTACTGCTAGTCAGTCTTTCTCCTAACAGTCTTAATCTCTAGTTTACAGTCTGTCAGTCTTTCTCCTAACAGTCTTAATCTCTAGTTTACTGCTAGCCAGTCTTTCTCCTAACAGTCTTAATCTCTAGTTTACAGTCTGTCAGTCTTTCTCCTAACAGTCTTAATCTCTAGTTTACAGTCTGTGAGTCTTTCTCCTAACAGTCTTAATCTCTAGTTTACAGTCTGTCAGTCTTTCTCCTAACAGTCTTAATCTCTAGTTTACTGCTAGTCAGTCTTTCTCCTAAAAGTCTTAATCTCTAGTTTACTGCCAGTCAGTCTTTCTCCTAACAGTCTTAATCTCTAGTTTACTGCTAGTCAGTCTTTCTCCTAACAGTCTTAATCTCTAGTTTACTGCTAGTCAGTCTTTCTCCTAACAGTCTTAATCTCTAGTTTACAGTCTGTCAGTCTTTCTCCTAACAGTCTTATTCTCTAGTTTACTGCTAGTCAGTCTTTCTCCTAACAGTCTTAATCTCTAGTTTACAGTCTGTCAGTCTTTCTTCTAACAGTCTTAATCTCTAGTTTACTGCTAGTCAGTCTTTCTCCTAACAGTCTTAATCTCTAGTTTACTGCTAGTCAGTCTTTCACCTAACAGTCTTAATCTCTAGTTTACTGCTAGTCAGTCTTTCTCCTAACAGTCTTAATCTCTAGTTTACAGTCTGTCAGTCTTTCTCCTAACAGTCTTAATCTCTAGTTTACAGTCTGTCAGTCTTTCTCCTAACAGTCTTAATCTCTAGTTTACTGCTAGTCAGTCTTTCTCCTAACAGTCTTAATCTCTAGTTTACAGTCTGTCAGTCTTCTCCTAACAGTCTTAATCTCTAGTTTACAGTCTGTCAGTCTTTCTCCTAACAGTCTTAATCTCTAGTTTACTGCTAGTCAGTCTTTCTCCTAACAGTCTTAATCTCTAGTTTACTGCTAGTCAGTCTTTCTCCTAACAGTCTTAATCTCTAGTTTACAGACTGTCAGTCTTTCTCCTAACAGTGTTAATCTCTAGTTTACAGTCTGTCAGTCTTTCTCCTAACGGTCTTAACCTCTAGTTTACTGCTAGTCAGTCTTTCTCCTAACAGTCTTAATCTCTAGTTTACTGCTAGTCAGTCTTTCTCCTAACAGTCTTAATCTCTAGTTTACAGTCTGTCAGTATTTCTCCTAACAGTCTTAATCTCTAGTTTACTGCTAGTCAGTCTTTCTCCTAACAGTCTTAATCTCTAGTTTACTGCTAGCCAGTCTTTCTCCTAACAGTCTTAATCTCTAGTTTACAGTCTGTCAGTCTTTCTCCTAACAGTCTTAATCTCTAGTTTACAGTCTGTCAGTCTTTCTCCTAACAGTCTTAATCTCTAGTTTACAGTCTGTCAGTATTTCTCCTAACAGTCTTAATCTCTAGTTTACTGCTAGTCAGTCTTTCTCCTAACAGTCTTAATCTCTAGTTTACTGCTAGTCAGTCTTTCTCCTAACAGTCTTAATCTCTAGTTTACTGGTAGTCAGTCTTTCTCCTAACAGTCTTAATCTCTAGTTTACAGTCTGTCAGTCTTTCTCCTAACAGTCTTAATCTCTAGTTTACAGTCTGTCAGTATTTCTCCTAACAGTCTTAATCTCTAGTTTACAGTCTGTCAGTCTTTCTCCTAACAGTCTTAATCTCTAGTTTACAGTCTGTCAGTCTTTCTCCTAACAGTCTTAATCTCTAGTTTACAGTCTGTCAGTCTTTCTCCTAACAGTCTTAATCTCTAGTTTACTGCTAGTCAGTCTTTCTCCTAAAAGTCTTAATCTCTAGTTTACTGCCAGTCAGTCTTTCTCCTAACAGTCTTAATCTCTAGTTTACTGCTAGTCAGTCTTTCTCCTAACAGTCTTAATCTCTAGTTTACTGCTAGTCAGTCTTTCTCCTAACAGTCTTAATCTCTAGTTTACTGCTAATCAGTCTTTCTCCTAACAGTCTTAATCTCTAGTTTACTGCTAGTCAGTCTTTCTCCTAACAGTCTTAATCTCTAGTTTACAGTCTGTCAGTCTTTCTCCTAACAGTCTTAATCTCTAGTTTACAGTCTGTCAGTCTTTCTCCTAACAGTCTTAATCTCTAGTTTGCAGCTCCTCAGTCTTGTGTGCATGAAGTGAAGCAATAAGTTGGTCTTGTTTCTGGCGGTGGGCTTTGCCTCCTTTAGGACTGTGTCGCAGTCATCCAGTGTTTTGAACACTGGGATTAGAACAGCAGATTTTCTTTCTCTATTTGCAATGAACAAACCAAAACCTTCAATAATCATTGTAGACGTTGTCGTTGTTAGAAACCTCTAGAATGTAACAGAGATCCTCTGCAGCATCGTGTTTAGCAAAGCCATTTATAGTTACAGGTAGAATAAATAGTCCACATTAACTTTAGTGCAAACCAAAAAGTTGAGTCGGATGTTAATGTAGACTGCGAAGCCATGGAAGTTTTCTCTGATGCTCTTCTTCTTGCAGGATCTCCACAGAACACTCCCCCAAGCTGCAGATCAGGAGTCACAGTTACCTGCGGGCTGTGAGTGAGGTTTCAATCAACAGGAGCGTGGACACTCTGGACCCTAAAACCCTCCTGGACCCCAAATCCCTGCTGTCCTCCCCTCAGTATCGCTCACGCAATGAAAGCTACATGAGAGCCATGAGCACCATCAGTCAGGTACGTCTCCATCCAGTCCCTTCACTCTGTGGCACATAAAGCTGGAGGGGAGCAACATGCTTGATTACTTTTTGACTTGTGGTGTCATTAATTACTGGATGATTTTATTTCATCACAGCTCAGGAAAGATGCATGTAGCTTTGTTGAGATAAATCTGACCTTTCTCATTCTACAGTAAAATAGCAGCTCAGCAGTTTGTTGCAGGATTTGGTAACATCTGAGTAAAGACCACTTTGCAGCCCAACCATCACACTCCACTGATCAAGGGAGTAATGTTGTGATGAAAGCTGCTGGGGGCGCTCTAAGGGTGGATGCAGGTTGGACCTACAGTTACTCCATCCGAACGCTTTCATTAGGTTACATATATATATATATATATATATATATATATATATATATATATATATGTATATATATATATATGGGAACTCAAGGGATTGGGACTGGACAGCTGTGTAGCCATAAGAAAACCACTAATCAGTGAGGCTAACCAGAAAAAAAGGCTTCAAGAGTCCAGACCTCAACCCCATTGAGAATCTTTGGGATGTGCTAGAGAGGGCTTTGCGCAGCGGTCAGACTCTACCATCATCAATGCAAGATCTTGGTGAAAAATTAATGCAACACTGGATGGAAATAAATCTTTTGACATTGCAGAAGCTTATCGAAACAATGCTGCAGCGAATGCGTGCCGAAATCAAAGCTGAAGGCGGTCCAACAAAGTATTGGAGTGAGTGACCTTTTTATTTGGCGGCGACTTTTTTTTAGGCCAGGCAGTTTATAAAACACACTTTATCTTAAAGAAATGATTCAACCTCTGAGTTCCACCAGTTTAATGTGGGAGTGATGGAAAAACTTCCTTATCTGTTTATCTAAAGCTTATTCTGGTGAATAATCTGTGGATTTCTCCCCCCTAACCACGTGTCCCTCTCCTCTGTCTCCTCTCCAGCTGAGTGAGGTGGAGGTGAACGGGCAGATCGAGCAGGTATGCGAGCAGGTCTACAGTGAGCTGCAGTCTCAGGCCATGGATGCAGGGATGGACAGTCTGGAGACCATGGACACCCTGCCTATGCCTGGATGCTTCCGCATGCGTAGCCCCAGCTATGTAAGGGCCATCGACCAGGGATGTACCTCTGAGGACGAAGGACCAGGAGGAAGACCACTGCTGCTGCTTCCATCCTCACCCCCCCGCACCACCGCCACCACTGTCAGGACCATCCAGAGCAGCACAGGTGAGCGCTGCTACAAGCGAAACTAAAAGATAAATCTTTGGTTGTTTAAGATGGTAACTAATTTCCTATACGAGATAACAAAAAACAGATAGCTTGTTTTGAAAAAGGCCTACTTTGTGGCTCCAAACAGCTTTTCCTTGGTTGGACCCGGGGCCAAATGTCTCTTTGGATAAGAACGGTTGCAGGGGAGTGTTTCTCACTTACGTCATTAACATTTGATCTTTAGCTCATGCTCTGATTTGCATCTTAATCTCTTTGTCTGAACGTAGAGCTTTTTGTCTTGGCGGTTCCTACCAGGGACATTTAAGCCCAGCAGCATCCTGGGATCTACCAGGAAAAGAGACTTAACCACGTTTAAGATGCCTTTTGATGAACGGCTTTGCTTTATAGGCACCAAACTGAGAGGCTTCATGATAGCTGAATGTTTCCAAGAAGTTACTTCAGGATCAAGATAAACTTTACCGGACTAAAGTCCTCTGTTTGCTCCTCGATTTTGTACAATAAATGTTCTTAGGTCCTTTGTTATTAAATCACTAAGCATTCGGTCTGTCAGGTTCTGTCCTGGGAATATATATTTAAGATGTCTTTAGCATTAGGAGGCCAACAATTCCCTTTAACGACCCCCCTTTCAGAGACATATGCCGTTTCTCACTATCAGCTGTCCCAGCATGCACTGCTGGACCAGCAGCTTCCAGGTTAGCGCTCACAGAGCTCAGAGGATTAAGATAAAAGTTCTCTTTAATGTTGCTGTTATTCAATAAAAGTATGTTTTAAGATCATTTGAGGCGAGAAAATTATACTTAAAGCTTCACTAAGTTGAGAGGATCGCAGCAACCAGTGGAGCTTCTACAGTAACAGCAGCCAGGGCTGACGTTAGCCCGTCTGCGGAGGCCAGGGGTAACGTTAGCCCGTCTGCGGCGGCCAGGGCTAATGTTAGCCCGTCTGCGGCGGCCAGGGCTAATGTTAGCCCGTCTGCGGAGGCCAGGGGTAACGTTAGCCCGTCTGCGGCGGCCAGGGGTAATGTTAGCCCGTCTGAGGAGGCCAGGGGTAACGTTAACCCGTCTGCGGCGGCCAGGGCTAATGTTAGCCCGTCTGCGGAGGCCAGGGGTAACGTTAGCCCGTCTGCGGAGGCCAGGGGTAACGTTAGCCCGTCTGCGGCGGCCAGGGCTAATGTTAGCCCGTCTGCGGAGGCCAGGGGTAACGTTAGCCCGTCTGCGGAGGCCAGGGGTAACGTTAACCCGTCTGCGGCGGCCAGGGCTAATGTTAGCCCGTCTGCGGAGGCCAGGGGTAACGTTAGCCCGTCTGCGGCGGCCAGGGGTAATGTTAGCCCATCTGAGGAGGCCAGGGGTAATGTTAGCCCGTCTGAGGAGGCCAGGGGTAACGTTGGTTCCAATTGACCCAGATTTATGCTGCATGCTCCTGTTCTCCCCGAGTCCAGACTTTCCTGGGTTCTTGTCAAGAACAAACTTAGCGAGAACACGAGTCCGTCATCGCATTCTACTGGATTGAGAAACGGACATAGACAGGTATGGGGCATTGCAGGCTAACAAAGAAGCCAAACGACCCCCATTCCAAAGGGGGGGACCCGTTCATCCGTTTCTATTTGCATGTTTTCTAAACTAAAACCAGGCTTTGTTGGGCTGCTGGATAAAACCTGGAACTAAACGCTATTTCTGACATTTGGAATTGAAAAATCTTCCTGGATGGAAGAGAAACGTCTTCAGACTGGGAAACAAAGTTCAGTTGACTTTTGGAAAGTTGAACTCAAAGTTAAACATTTAAATAACTCTTTAAGCTCGGTTAATGAAATGTGGTTAAATTTACCAATAAAATGTTGAGGAAAGACGATAAACATTAAACAAATCAAATAATATTTAACAAAAACTACTTATATAACTGGCCAAATGACGTAGGGGATCAGTGTGGAGTTTACGTTTGAGAACAGAAGTTAATATCAAGGTTTTTGGAATATATAGCTCTTATATTAGCGTGACGTATTTTTTTAGGACTAGTCCTGCTTTAGGGACAACCTGTCCACAGCTAAGGCTGTCCCCGGAAACGTCCCTGATTTTAGGCTCTGATGAATGAGGAAAACATATTTTTATATAAACTAATTCTGCAGCTGCTTAGAAGAGCTTTTCTAGATAACCGGTGCTACGCCAAAGTTTGTGACTCTTGACAGATGCTGGTCTGCAGCTCATTGGTTGTTTTAATTGCTGACATGGGGTTGACTCAGTCATACAGCAACATGGAGCTTTTTCCCTCAGGATCCCCAAAGATGGTGAAGCACAGGGAGCAGCTATTAGGAAGCTGAGATGGAGATGAAGAAGAGAGGGGGGGGTAAACAGATGCTGCAAGGCTGCCAGAGGAAGGTCTTCCTCAGCTCTAATGAGAGCGATGATGATGATGATGGTGGTGGTAAACAGGACAAAGGGCAGAGGAAGCACACTGAACACATGTCCTTCTGCAGAACCCCCTGGCAGGTTACATACCGAGTAAACATTAGAGCAAAGAAAGAATAAAGTCAGATGGTTCATGGATATCACATGCCATAAAAAACTGGAAACAAGAAAGCAAAAGACAAAAAGAAAGAGAGAATAACAGAAAATGTTGCACTCCTCCCTCTAAACTGATCCTGCAGCTCCAACTCCATGGGACGGATTTCCACCATGGGCTGAAAACAGGATGAGCGGAATAAAATGAGGAAAACACAAATACTCACATTTTTCTAAGTTTAATATTTGTGTTTGATTTAGGGAGATATTCAGTTCAAATCAGTTTCTATTCAGTTTATTTCTATAGCTCCAATTCACATCATGTCATCTCAGGTCACTTTCCAGTTCAACCAGATCATCCAGTCAGATTGATTCAAAGTTTTCTATCTAAGGAAAACCAGCTGATTGCATCGACTCATTGACTCTTCAGCAATCCCTCACACTAAGCATGCTTGTAGCGACAGTAGAGAGGAAAAGCAGAGAGAGCAGAACGTTAGAGATTGAACTAACAGATTCTGCAGAGTGGGAGAATAGAGATAGAATGAAGCAGAATGATGAAAAAGGGGTCCCTATGTCCTCCAGCAGTCTAAGCCTATAGCAGCAGAACTACAGGTGCTGGTCATAAAATTAGAATATCATGAAAAAGTAGATTGATTTCAGTAATTCCATTTAAAAAGTGAAACTTGTATATTATATTCATACATTACATACAAACTCATATATTTCAGATGTTTATTTTGTTTAATTTTGATGATTACAAATGACAACAAATGAAAATCTCAAATTCATCATATCAGAAAATTAGAATATTGTGAAAAGGTTCAAAATTGATGGCCCCTGGTGCCACACTCTAATCAGCTAATTAACTCAAACCACCTGCAAAAGCCTTTAAATGGTCTTTCAGTCTAGTTCTATAGGCTACACAATCATGGGGAAGACTGCTGACTTGACAGTTGTCCAAAAGACGACCATCGACACCTTGCACAAGGAGGGCAAGACACAAAAGGTCATCGCTAAAGAGGCTGGCTGTTCACAGAGCTCAGTGTCCAAGCACATTAATAGAGAGGCGAAGGGAAGGAAAAGATGTGGTCGAAAAAAGTGTACAAGCAAGAGAGATAACCGCACCCTGGAGAGGATTGTGAAACAAAACCCATTCAAAAATGTGGGGGAGATTCACAAAGAGTGGACTGCAGCTGGAGTGAGTGCTTCAAGAACCACCACACACAGACGTATGAAAGACATGGGTTTCTGCTGTCGCATTCCTTGTGTCAAGCCACTCTTGAACCACAGACAGCGTCAGAAGCGTCTTGCCTGGGCTAAAGAGAAACAGGACTGGACTGCTGGTGAGTGGTCCAAAGTCATGTTCTCTGATGAAAGTAAATTTTGCATTTCCTTTGGAAATCAAGGTCCCAGAGTCTGGAGGAAAAGAAGAGAGGCACTTCATCCACGTTGCTTGAAGTCCAGTGTAAAGTTTCCACAGTCAGTGATGGTTTGGGGTGCCATGTCATCTGCTGGTGTTGGTCCATTGTGTTTTCTGAGGTCCAGGGTCAACGCAGCCACATACCAGGAAGTTTTAGAGCACTTCATGCTTCCTGCAGCTGACCAACTTTTTGGAGATGCAGATTTCATTTTCCAACAGGACTTGGCACCTGCACACAGTGCCAAAGCTACCAGTACCTGGTTGAAGGACCATGGTATCCCTGTTCTTAATTGGCCAGCAAACTCTCCTGACCTTAACCCCATAGAAAATCTATGGGGTATTGTGAAGAAGAAGATGCAATACACCAGACCCAACAATTCAGAAGAGCTAAAAGCCACTATTAGAGCAACCTGGGCTATCATAACACCTGAGCAGTGCCACAGACTGATCGACTCCATGCCACGCCGCATTGCTGCAGTAATACAGGCCAAAGGAGGCCCAACTAAATACTGAGTGCTGTACATGCTCATACTTTTCATGTTCATACTTTTCAGTTGGCCAACATTTCTATAAATCCTTTGTTTTTATTGGTCTTCAGTAATATTCTAATTTTCTGATATGATGAATTTGAGATTTTCATTTGTTGTCATTTGTAATCATCAAAATTAAACAAAATAAACATCTGAAATATATGAGTTTGTATGTAATGTATGAATATAATATACAAGTTTCACTTTTTAAATGGAATTACTGAAATCAATCTACTTTTTCATGATATTCTAATTTTATGACCAGCACCTGTATAGAGATAGATCAGGATAACCTGAGCCACTCTAACTAGAAGCTTTATCAAAAAGGAAAGTTTTAAGCCTAGCCTTAAAAGTAGACAGGGTGTCTGCCTCACGGACTAACAGATCCAGGGCTAAATTCCAGATCCTTTCACCCAGGAATGATGGGTGAAAGGATCACCCCCCCTCACCGCCACCCGATCAGCATCGCCCAAACACAAACTTAACCAGGAGAAATGACAATAGATTCTGATAGAAATGATAATCTTATTCAGACTCAGAGTTACAGAAGGCAGCTGCTCACCAACCGGGCTCACTTCTCAGGAAGTGGACCAGATTCACAGTAAAGAAGCCTTTTATACAACTCCAGTCTGCCACGTCATTACATCATCATCAGATTATTACATCATCACAGTAGTTGCCATTCAAAATTTACCCACTTTCCTTGATGGGTCCTTGGCTGGTCCCCTACAATTCCTTTTTAAACATCAATCTTTGTGCTACTGTACATCATCTCATCATTACATCATACACATTTACAGATGAGGAGACATCCATGGCTGCAGCCTTATCTGTAATGACTCAGAAAGGAGGGACCCAGTGTTCAAGGCAAGACAGACAGTGGGATAACTCAAAAAGTTTTTTTTTAACAACTGGATCTGCGGATCTGCAGTAGCAGTGGCTACAGCATCTAAGGCAGGGAGCTCTACAGGAGAGAAACACAGGTTAGTGACTACGATAATCTGATGGAGGATGAGTATGAAAGCGTGAGTCGTTAACCTGGTTGTACAGTTCAGTCTGTATTCAGAGAATGAGGTAGGATCCGACCAGTTATCTGACAAAATGCAACAGATGCTGCCAGAAAGTTCCAGACGCTGAAGCCTAGAAGGCTGCAGGACTGGCAGGAGATCAGACCCGAGCAGACGGAGGAAGGAAGGATAATCCAGGTCAAAGTCGGCAGTCAGATCCAGGTTCAGTCCACAAGAAGAGTCCAACAGAATCCACAGACAGGTCAGGTAAACAGATCAGACAGGGGCAGGAAGGCCCCAAGGTCCGAATACAGAGACGGGTCAGAACCAGCCAATCAGAACATTACAGTAACGCTAGAAGACTCTCACACCAAAGGATCAAGAATAATCTGGCCCTGATGGCAGCTTACATAGAGGCAGGAGCAGGCGGATCACATGAAACCGGGCAGAGTCAGACAGGTGAATGAAATTAACAGCTAAGGCGCCATCATCACAACATTATCAAAATATTACACTTTGTTGTTAGACCAATCATGCCGCTCTAATTCCATTTCTACATCTTTGCAATGTATGTAATGAAGTTGGCTTTTAATCCGGACTATCAAACTTTCCTAATTAGATAAACTACTGGGAAAACATTAGTTCTGACAGGTAACAGACAGGTATTATTAGGGTTTAACAGACTCACAGGTAATTAATAAGAATAATCCAAACAGGCAGAAACCACCGAGGTCGGAGAATTTAGTTTCTCTTATCTAATATATTAAATTATCCTATTTACTCACTATGAAGGTTTTTCACCCAGCCTGTTGGGAGCTGGAGAAATTCCACCTTTCTCCAGCAGAGTCCGCCGTGGATCCTCTGAGGGAGCCTCCTGCACAGCTGCAGCTCGTCTAGACCATCAGAGGATCCACTACTTAAGCTGTCTTCAGACCTTGCCTCAACGCCGCAGTGTTGTTCCAGTTGGTCAGCGCTTAAGCCTAGATCCTCAGTGTAATTCAATGACTTTTGAATCCAGCTTGGATTCTAACCCCTGTCTCTGTTTTCCAGGAAACCTGTGTCTCCTCTGTGTAAGCTCAGGAAGAGCTAACCTGCCGAGCCGACCCTCAGAGCCAAACCTGAAGATTCACAGTGAACCTCCAAGCAGCTCTGGACTAGAGCTGGAAAACCCAAAGCCAAGGTCTATTCAAATAAGACGTGAGACGCTGAAGCAGCAAGCGGACTCTGCTGATGAACTCATCTCCAGAACCAACAGAGACTCTCCCAAAGCTAACCTCAAGAACCCTCAAGGTACAATCGGTAAACTTCAGGAAATCAAACCTCTGTTGGCAACGCTAACTGAACTGTCTCTCACGCAGACTCCGGTGAACCAGAATCCAGGCCCCGAACCTGAACCAGTGTATACTGTGTGCTTGTGCATAAATAAACTGTTTAACTTTCATCCTTGTGTCCGTCAGTGGTGTTCTGCATTCTTGGGTCGCTTTTAGTGAACCCATCATGACACAGCCTGTTTCACCTGTAAGGCCACACAACGCCTGCATGAGGGCTGATTACCGTGCAGTAAGCGTCATATGATGAACTGTTCTCTCTTTGCAAAGATAGAATAAAGCGCTGACTGAGTGAAATCCATCAATCTCCATTTATTTAACCGGAGTAAATAGTTGAATACTTTTTCCCACTACACCTGTTTATGTAACTCATTTCTTATCTCCTCTTCCTTCTGCTTTTTGTAGTTTCATCTTGCATCACTACCTATAAGAAAACCCCCCCACCAGTGCCGCCGCGGACCTCCACCTGCTCCACGGCCTCCAAGCCATACATCTCTATTACAGCCCAAAGCAGCACAGAGTCTGCACAGGTACTGAGCTCCGCATCATTGGTTCATGTTGTTACGTCACATTTCTTTCTGATTCAAACACGTAATGGGTTCTCATCAACTGATCTCTAAAATTATTAGAAACCTTACCCTCAACAGCAGGACTCTACTTTACCTGAACTTTCTATTTTTCTTCTTGCACCACTGAGTTTTGACTCAACATTGTTGTTAAAGTTGCCCCTTTTTTTGCAGCAAAGATCTCAGAATAGTTCTGATTTCCGAACAGAAGAGACATGCAGAGCGTTACGGCTGTCATTACAATCCTGTGCTTCATACATAAAACTTTAGTAGAATTTGCTTGAAAGGTTATTTTGATGCGGAAAAGAGAAACAAACAGAAGAAAGAAGGTCGGGGGACAGAGAGGGAAGCAATATATGCAGAGCAAAGGGCTCTATGCTGCAGGGGGAACGTAGCACAATTATATCAGGTCGACCATTTCTGTATAGAAAAACTGTTCTGATGTTTTAACTTCGCTGTTTATTTTAATGTTTTGTGATTCTGTGATTCTACTATATGGCAGGAAAGAACTGGATTAGTCAGGTTGAGTGGAGGTTTTTAGACGACCCAAATGCAGAGACGGAAGCTGAGGTGGTTTCTTGTAGATTTAATGTTGATCCAAAGGAACCAGAAGCAAAGTCCAAAACAAAATACAGAAAAAAAAGAAAACAGGAGAGACACATGAAGAGCAAAGAAACGATGAGGAACAAGCAAATAGTAACTGAAGCGGAGTATAAATGGCAAACACAACAAGGACTGATTGGGAGCAGGTGTGTACAGAAGAATCTAGAGGGGAACGAAGGGGAAGGAGACTGACACTAGAGGGCGGCAGAGGGTCAACAAGGAATACATGAGAACTCAGATACCACCAGAAACTAAATGGAAATAAAACCAATTAAGCTATAAAACACACGCCTGAGCAGAGCAGCTCTGTGGGATTCTACAGCACCTCTTCCCCCTTAGTCTTACCCTGGAGACAGTTCCAGGGATGTGGAAGACCTCCTGCCTTGATCCAGGACCAAAGAAGACTCAGCCAGCAGTCCTCAGTGACTATAGACCTCCTGCCTTGTTCCAGGAACAAAGAAGACTCAGCCAGCAGTCCTCAGTGACTATAGACCTCCTGCCTTGATCCAGGACCAAAGAAGACTCAGCCAGCAGTCCTCAGTGACTATAGACCTCCTGCCTTGTTCCAGGACCAAAGAAGACTCAGCCAGCAGTCCTCAGTGACTATAGACCTCCTGCCTTGTTCCAGGACCAAAGAAGACTCAGCCAGCAGTCCTCAGTGACTATAGACCTCCTGCCTTGTTCCAGGACCAAAGAAGACTCAGCCAGCAGTCCTCAGTGACTATAGACCTCCTGCCTTGTTCCAGGACCAAAGAAGACTCAGCCAGCAGTCCTCAGTGACTATAGACCTCCTGCCTTGTTCCAGGACCAAAGAAGACTCAGCCAGCAGTCCTCAGTGACTATAGACCTCCTGCCTTGTTCCAGGACCAAAGAAGACTCAGCCAGCAGTCCTCAGTGACTATAGACCTCCTGCCTTGTTCCAGGACCAAAGAAGACTCAGCCAGCAGTCCTCAGTGACTATAGACCTCCTGCCTTGTTCCAGGACCAAAGAAGACTCAGCCAGCAGTCCTCAGTGACTATAGACCTCCTGCCTTGTTCCAGGACCAAAGAAGACTCAGCCAGCAGTCCTCAGTGACTATAGACCTCCTGCCTTGATCCAGGACCAAAGAAGACTCAACCAGCAGTCCTCAGTGACTATAGACCTCCTGCCTTGATCCAGGACCAAAGAAGACTCAGCCAGCAGTCCTCAGTGACTATAGACCTCCTGCCTTGTTCCAGGACCAAAGAAGACTCAGCCAGCAGTCCTCAGTGACTATAGACCTCCTGCCTTGTTCCAGGACCAAAGAAGACTCAGCCAGCAGTCCTCAGTGACTATAGACCTCCTGCCTTGATCCAGGACCAAAGAAGACTCAGCCAGCAGTCCTCAGTGACTATAGACCTCCTGCCTTGTTCCAGGACCAAAGAAGACTCAGCCAGCAGTCCTCAGTGACTATAGACCTCCTGCCTTGTTCCAGGACCAAAGAAGACTCAACCAGCAGTCCTCAGTGACTATAGACCTCCTGCCTTGTTCCAGGACCAAAGAAGACTCAGCCAGCAGTCCTCAGTGACTATAGACCTCCTGCCTTGTTCCAGGACCAAAGAAGACTCAGCCAGCAGTCCTCAGTGACTATAGACCTCCTGCCTTGATCCAGGACCAAAGAAGACTCAACCAGCAGTCCTCAGTGACTATAGACCTCCTGCCTTGATCCAGGACCAAAGAAGACTCAGCCAGCAGTCCTCAGTGACTATAGACCTCCTGCCTTGTTCCAGGACCAAAGAAGACTCAGCCATCAGTCCTCAGTGACTATAGACCTCCTGCCTTGTTCCAGGACCAAAGAAGACTCAGCCAGCAGTCCTCAGTGACTATAGACCTCCTGCCTTGATCCAGGACCAAAGAAGACTCAGCCAGCAGTCCTCAGTGACTATAGACCTCCTGCCTTGTTCCAGGACCAAAGAAGACTCAGCCAGCAGTCCTCAGTGACTATAGACCTCCTGCCTTGTTCCAGGACCAAAGAAGACTCAGCCAGCAGTCCTCAGTGACTATAGACCTCCTGCCTTGATCCAGGACCAAAGAAGACTCAAACAGCAGTCCTTAGTGACTATAGACCTCCTGCCTTGTTCCAGGACCAAAGAAGACTCAGCCAGCAGTCCTCAGTGACTATAGACCTCCTGCCTTGTTCCAGGACCAAAGAAGACTCAGCCAGCAGTCCTCAGTGACTATAGACCTCCTGCCTTGTTCCAGGACCAAAGAAGACTCAGCCAGCAGTCCTCAGTGACTATAGACCTCCTGCCTTGATCCAGGACCAAAGAAGACTCAGCCAGCAGTCCTCAGTGACTATAGACCTCCTGCCTTGTTCCAGGACCAAAGAAGACTCAGCCAGCAGTCCTCAGTGACTATAGACCTCCTGCCTTGATCCAGGACCAAAGAAGACTCAGCCAGCAGTCCTCAGTGACTATAGACCTCCTGCCTTGTTCCAGGACCAAAGAAGACTCAGCCAGCAGTCCTCAGTGACTATAGACCTCCTGCCTTGTTCCAGGACCAAAGAAGACTCAGCCAGCAGTCCTCAGTGACTATAGACCTCCTGCCTTGTTCCAGGACCAAAGAAGACTCAGCCAGCAGTCCTCAGTGACTATAGACCTCCTGCCTTGTTCCAGGACCAAAGAAGACTCAGCCAGCAGTCCTCAGTGACTATAGACCTCCTGCCTTGTTCCAGGACCAAAGAAGACTCAGCCAGCAGTCCTCAGTGACTATAGACCTCCTGCCTTGTTCCAGGACCAAAGAAGACTCAGCCAGCAGTCCTCAGTGACTATAGACCTCCTGCCTTGTTCCAGGACCAAAGAAGACTCAGCCAGCAGTCCTCAGTGACTATAGACCTCCTGCCTTGTTCCAGGACCAAAGAAGACTCAGCCAGCAGTCCTCAGTGACTATAGACCTCCTGCCTTGTTCCAGGACCAAAGAAGACTCAGCCAGCAGTCCTCAGTGACTATAGACCTCCTGCCTTGTTCCAGGACCAAAGAAGACTCAGCCAGCAGTCCTCAGTGACTATAGACCTCCTGCCTTGTTCCAGGACCAAAGAAGACTCAGCCAGCAGTCCTCAGTGACTATAGACCTCCTGCCTTGTTCCAGGACCAAAGAAGACTCAGCCAGCAGTCCTCAGTGACTATAGACCTCCTGCCTTGTTCCAGGACCAAAGAAGACTCAGCCAGCAGTCCTCAGTGACTATAGACCTCCTGCCTTGTTCCAGGACCAAAGAAGACTCAGCCAGCAGTCCTCAGTGACTATAGACCTCCTGCCTTGTTCCAGGACCAAAGAAGACTCAGCCAGCAGTCCTCAGTGACTATAGACCTCCTGCCTTGTTCCAGGACCAAAGAAGACTCAGCCAGCAGTCCTCAGTGACTATAGACCTCCTGCCTTGTTCCAGGACCAAAGAAGACTCAGCCAGCAGTCCTCAGTGACTATAGACCTCCTGCCTTGATCCAGGACCAAAGAAGACTCAGCCAGCAGTCCTCAGTGACTATAGACCTCCTGCCTTGTTCCAGGACCAAAGAAGACTCAGCCAGCAGTCCTCAGTGACTATAGACCTCCTGCCTTGTTCCAGGACCAAAGAAGACTCAGCCAGCAGTCCTCAGTGACTATAGACCTCCTGCCTTGTTCCAGGACCAAAGAAGACTCAGCCAGCAGTCCTCAGTGACTATAGACCTCCTGCCTTGTTCCAGGACCAAAGAAGACTCAGCCAGCAGTCCTCAGTGACTATAGACCTCCTGCCTTGTTCCAGGACCAAAGAAGACTCAGCCAGCAGTCCTCAGTGACTATAGACCTCCTGCCTTGTTCCAGGACCAAAGAAGACTCAGCCAGCAGTCCTCAGTGACTATAGACCTCCTGCCTTGTTCCAGGACCAAAGAAGACTCAGCCAGCAGTCCTCAGTGACTATAGACCTCCTGCCTTGTTCCAGGACCAAAGAAGACTCAGCCAGCAGTCCTCAGTGACTATAGACCTCCTGCCTTGTTCCAGGACCAAAGAAGACTCAGCCAGCAGTCCTCAGTGACTATAGACCTCCTGCCTTGTTCCAGGACCAAAGAAGACTCAGCCAGCAGTCCTCAGTGACTATAGACCTCCTGCCTTGTTCCAGGACCAAAGAAGACTCAGCCAGCAGTCCTCAGTGACTATAGACCTCCTGCCTTGTTCCAGGACCAAAGAAGACTCAGCCAGCAGTCCTCAGTGACTATAGACCTCCTGCCTTGTTCCAGGACCAAAGAAGACTCAGCCAGCAGTCCTCAGTGACTATAGACCTCCTGCCTTGTTCCAGGACCAAAGAAGACTCAGCCAGCAGTCCTCAGTGACTATAGACCTCCTGCCTTGTTCCAGGACCAAAGAAGACTCAGCCAGCAGTCCTCAGTGACTATAGACCTCCTGCCTTGTTCCAGGACCAAAGAAGACTCAGCCAGCAGTCCTCAGTGACTATAGACCTCCTGCCTTGATCCAGGACCAAAGAAGACTCAGCCAGCAGTCCTCAGTGACTATAGACCTCCTGCCTTGTTCCAGGACCAAAGAAGACTCAGCCAGCAGTCCTCAGTGACTATAGACCTCCTGCCTTGTTCCAGGACCAAAGAAGACTCAGCCAGCAGTCCTCAGTGACTATAGACCTCCTGCCTTGATCCAGGACCAAAGAAGACTCAGCCAGCAGTCCTCAGTGACTATAGACCTCCTGCCTTGTTCCAGGACCAAAGAAGACTCAGCCAGCAGTCCTCAGTGACTATAGACCTCCTGCCTTGATCCAGGACCAAAGAAGACTCAGCCAGCAGTCCTCAGTGACTATAGACCTCCTGCCTTGTTCCAGGACCAAAGAAGACTCAGCCAGCAGTCCTCAGTGACTATAGACCTCCTGCCTTGTTCCAGGACCAAAGAAGACTCAGCCAGCAGTCCTCAGTGACTATAGACCTCCTGCCTTGTTCCAGGACCAAAGAAGACTCAGCCAGCAGTCCTCAGTGACTATAGACCTCCTGCCTTGTTCCAGGACCAAAGAAGACTCAGCCAGCAGTCCTCAGTGACTATAGACCTCCTGCCTTGTTCCAGGACCAAAGAAGACTCAGCCAGCAGTCCTCAGTGACTATAGACCTCCTGCCTTGTTCCAGGACCAAAGAAGACTCAGCCAGCAGTCCTCAGTGACTATAGACCTCCTGCCTTGTTCCAGGACCAAAGAAGACTCAGCCAGCAGTCCTCAGTGACTATAGACCTCCTGCCTTGTTCCAGGACCAAAGAAGACTCAGCCAGCGGTCCTCAGTGACTATAGACCTCCTGCCTTGTTCCAGGACCAAAGAAGACTCAGCCAGCGGTCCTCAGTGACTATAGACCTCCTGCCTTGTTCCAGGACCAAAGAAGACTCAGCCAGCAGTCCTCAGTGACTATAGACCTCCTGCCTTGTTCCAGGACCAAAGAAGACTCAGCCAGCGGTCCTCAGTGACTATAGACCTCCTGCCTTGTTCCAGGACCAAAGAAGACTCAGCCAGCAGTCCTCAGTGACTATAGACCTCCTGCCTTGTTCCAGGACCAAAGAAGACTCAGCCAGCAGTCCTCAGTGACTATAGACCTCCTGCCTTGTTCCAGGACCAAAGAAGACTCAGCCAGCAGTCCTCAGTGACTATAGACCTCCTGCCTTGTTCCAGGACCAAAGAAGACTCAGCCAGCAGTCCTCAGTGACTATAGACCTCCTGCCTTGTTCCAGGACCAAAGAAGACTCAGCCAGCAGTCCTCAGTGACTATAGACCTCCTGCCTTGTTCCAGGACCAAAGAAGACTCAGCCAGCAGTCCTCAGTGACTATAGACCTCCTGCCTTGTTCCAGGACCAAAGAAGACTCAGCCAGCAGTCCTCAGTGACTATAGACCTCCTGCCTTGTTCCAGGACCAAAGAAGACTCAGCCAGCAGTCCTCAGTGACTATAGACCTCCTGCCTTGTTCCAGGACCAAAGAAGACTCAGCCAGCAGTCCTCAGTGACTATAGACCTCCTGCCTTGTTCCAGGACCAAAGAAGACTCAGCCAGCAGTCCTCAGTGACTATAGACCTCCTGCCTTGTTCCAGGACCAAAGAAGACTCAGCCAGCAGTCCTCAGTGACTATAGACCTCCTGCCTTGTTCCAGGACCAAAGAAGACTCAGCCAGCAGTCCTCAGTGACTATAGACCTCCTGCCTTGTTCCAGGACCAAAGAAGACTCAGCCAGCAGTCCTCAGTGACTATAGACCTCCTGCCTTGTTCCAGGACCAAAGAAGACTCAGCCAGCAGTCCTCAGTGACTATAGACCTCCTGCCTTGTTCCAGGACCAAAGAAGACTCAGCCAGCAGTCCTCAGTGACTATAGACCTCCTGCCTTGTTCCAGGACCAAAGAAGACTCAGCCAGCAGTCCTCAGTGACTATAGACCTCCTGCCTTGTTCCAGGACCAAAGAAGACTCAGCCAGCAGTCCTCAGTGACTATAGACCTCCTGCCTTGTTCCAGGACCAAAGAAGACTCAGCCAGCAGTCCTCAGTGACTATAGACCTCCTGCCTTGTTCCAGGACCAAAGAAGACTCAGCCAGCAGTCCTCAGTGACTATAGACCTCCTGCCTTGATCCAGGACCAAAGAAGACTCAGCCAGCAGTCCTCAGTGACTATAGACCTCCTGCCTTGTTCCAGGACCAAAGAAGACTCAGCCAGCAGTCCTCAGTGACTATAGACCTCCTGCCTTGTTCCAGGACCAAAGAAGACTCAGCCAGCAGTCCTCAGTGACTATAGACCTCCTGCCTTGTTCCAGGACCAAAGAAGACTCAGCCAGCAGTCCTCAGTGACTATAGACCTCCTGCCTTGTTCCAGGACCAAAGAAGACTCAGCCAGCAGTCCTCAGTGACTATAGACCTCCTGCCTTGTTCCAGGACCAAAGAAGACTCAGCCAGCAGTCCTCAGTGACTATAGACCTCCTGCCTTGATCCAGGACCAAAGAAGACTCAGCCAGCAGTCCTCAGTGACTATAGACCTCCTGCCTTGTTCCAGGACCAAAGAAGACTCAGCCAGCAGTCCTCAGTGACTATAGACCTCCTGCCTTGTTCCAGGACCAAAGAAGACTCAGCCAGCAGTCCTCAGTGACTATAGACCTCCTGCCTTGTTCCAGGACCAAAGAAGACTCAGCCAGCAGTCCTCAGTGACTATAGACCTCCTGCCTTGTTCCAGGACCAAAGAAGACTCAGCCAGCAGTCCTCAGTGACTATAGACCTCCTGCCTTGTTCCAGGACCAAAGAAGACTCAGCCAGCAGTCCTCAGTGACTATAGACCTCCTGCCTTGTTCCAGGACCAAAGAAGACTCAGCCAGCAGTCCTCAGTGACTATAGACCTCCTGCCTTGTTCCAGGACCAAAGAAGACTCAGCCAGCAGTCCTCAGTGACTATAGACCTCCTGCCTTGTTCCAGGACCAAAGAAGACTCAGCCAGCAGTCCTCAGTGACTATAGACCTCCTGCCTTGTTCCAGGACCAAAGAAGACTCAGCCAGCAGTCCTCAGTGACTATAGACCTCCTGCCTTGTTCCAGGACCAAAGAAGACTCAGCCAGCAGTCCTCAGTGACTATAGACCTCCTGCCTTGTTCCAGGACCAAAGAAGACTCAGCCAGCAGTCCTCAGTGACTATAGACCTCCTGCCTTGATCCAGGACCAAAGAAGACTCAGCCAGCAGTCCTCAGTGACTATAGACCTCCTGCCTTGTTCCAGGACCAAAGAAGACTCAGCCAGCAGTCCTCAGTGACTATAGACCTCCTGCCTTGTTCCAGGACCAAAGAAGACTCAGCCAGCAGTCCTCAGTGACTATAGACCTCCTGCCTTGTTCCAGGACCAAAGAAGACTCAGCCAGCAGTCCTCAGTGACTATAGACCTCCTGCCTTGTTCCAGGACCAAAGAAGACTCAGCCAGCAGTCCTCAGTGACTATAGACCTCCTGCCTTGTTCCAGGACCAAAGAAGACTCAGCCAGCAGTCCTCAGTGACTATAGACCTCCTGCCTTGTTCCAGGACCAAAGAAGACTCAGCCAGCAGTCCTCAGTGACTATAGACCTCCTGCCTTGTTCCAGGACCAAAGAAGACTCAGCCAGCAGTCCTCAGTGACTATAGACCTCCTGCCTTGTTCCAGGACCAAAGAAGACTCAGCCAGCAGTCCTCAGTGACTATAGACCTCCTGCCTTGTTCCAGGACCAAAGAAGACTCAGCCAGCAGTCCTCAGTGACTATAGACCTCCTGCCTTGTTCCAGGACCAAAGAAGACTCAGCCAGCAGTCCTCAGTGACTATAGACCTCCTGCCTTGTTCCAGGACCAAAGAAGACTCAGCCAGCAGTCCTCAGTGACTATAGACCTCCTGCCTTGTTCCAGGACCAAAGAAGACTCAGCCAGCAGTCCTCAGTGACTATAGACCTCCTGCCTTGTTCCAGGACCAAAGAAGACTCAGCCAGCAGTCCTCAGTGACTATAGACCTCCTGCCTTGTTCCAGGACCAAAGAAGACTCAGCCAGCAGTCCTCAGTGACTATAGACCTCCTGCCTTGTTCCAGGACCAAAGAAGACTCAGCCAGCAGTCCTCAGTGACTATAGACCTCCTGCCTTGTTCCAGGACCAAAGAAGACTCAGCCAGCAGTCCTCAGTGACTATAGACCTCCTGCCTTGTTCCAGGACCAAAGAAGACTCAGCCAGCAGTCCTCAGTGACTATAGACCTCCTGCCTTGTTCCAGGACCAAAGAAGACTCAGCCAGCAGTCCTCAGTGACTATAGACCTCCTGCCTTGTTCCAGGACCAAAGAAGACTCAGCCAGCAGTCCTCAGTGACTATAGACCTCCTGCCTTGTTCCAGGACCAAAGAAGACTCAGCCAGCAGTCCTCAGTGACTATAGACCTCCTGCCTTGTTCCAGGACCAAAGAAGACTCAGCCAGCAGTCCTCAGTGACTATAGACCTCCTGCCTTGTTCCAGGACCAAAGAAGACTCAGCCAGCAGTCCTCAGTGACTATAGACCTCCTGCCTTGATCCAGGACCAAAGAAGACTCAGCCAGCAGTCCTCAGTGACTATAGACCTCCTGCCTTGTTCCAGGACCAAAGAAGACTCAGCCAGCAGTCCTCAGTGACTATAGACCTCCTGCCTTGTTCCAGGACCAAAGAAGACTCAGCCAGCAGTCCTCAGTGACTATAGACCTCCTGCCTTGTTCCAGGACCAAAGAAGACTCAGCCAGCAGTCCTCAGTGACTATAGACCTCCTGCCTTGTTCCAGGACCAAAGAAGACTCAGCCAGCAGTCCTCAGTGACTATAGACCTCCTGCCTTGTTCCAGGACCAAAGAAGACTCAGCCAGCAGTCCTCAGTGACTATAGACCTCCTGCCTTGTTCCAGGACCAAAGAAGACTCAGCCAGCAGTCCTCAGTGACTATAGACCTCCTGCCTTGTTCCAGGACCAAAGAAGACTCAGCCAGCAGTCCTCAGTGACTATAGACCTCCTGCCTTGTTCCAGGACCAAAGAAGACTCAGCCAGCAGTCCTCAGTGACTATAGACCTCCTGCCTTGTTCCAGGACCAAAGAAGACTCAGCCAGCAGTCCTCAGTGACTATAGACCTCCTGCCTTGTTCCAGGACCAAAGAAGACTCAGCCAGCAGTCCTCAGTGACTATAGACCTCCTGCCTTGTTCCAGGACCAAAGAAGACTCAGCCAGCAGTCCTCAGTGACTATAGACCTCCTGCCTTGTTCCAGGACCAAAGAAGACTCAGCCAGCAGTCCTCAGTGACTATAGACCTCCTGCCTTGTTCCAGGACCAAAGAAGACTCAGCCAGCAGTCCTCAGTGACTATAGACCTCCTGCCTTGTTCCAGGACCAAAGAAGACTCAGCCAGCAGTCCTCAGTGACTATAGACCTCCTGCCTTGTTCCAGGACCAAAGAAGACTCAGCCAGCAGTCCTCAGTGACTATAGACCTCCTGCCTTGTTCCAGGACCAAAGAAGACTCAGCCAGCAGTCCTCAGTGACTATAGACCTCCTGCCTTGATCCAGGACCAAAGAAGACTCAGCCAGCAGTCCTCAGTGACTATAGACCTCCTGCCTTGTTCCAGGACCAAAGAAGACTCAGCCAGCAGTCCTCAGTGACTATAGACCTCCTGCCTTGTTCCAGGACCAAAGAAGACTCAGCCAGCAGTCCTCAGTGACTATAGACCTCCTGCCTTGTTCCAGGACCAAAGAAGACTCAGCCAGCAGTCCTCAGTGACTATAGACCTCCTGCCTTGATCCAGGACCAAAGAAGACTCAGCCAGCAGTCCTCAGTGACTATAGAGCTGTTGCCCTGACAACCACATCATGAAGGTCCTTCTGCTGGTTAACCTCAGTAAGCAAACCAGCAGCTATCAGGACCCCCTGCAGTTTGCTTATCACCATGGAGATGGAGTTGATGATGTCATCATCCACCTTTTTCCACAAACCCACTGTCATTTAGACCAGGCAGGCAGCACTGTGAGGATCGTGGTCTTTGATTTCTCCAGATTCAGCCTGACTGACTTGGAGAGAAACTCCAGCAGACTCAGGTGGAGGCACCAACAACCACCTGGATCAAAGACTACCTGACAGACAGACCACAGCTTGTTAGACTGAAGGCTGAGCTGGCTGATCCAGCAGCACCACAGGGGGCGGTACAACATCTAAAAGCAGCGAACTCTGCTCTCCAGAGCGAGTAGATTGGTAACCCCGCCTCCTGCTCTCCTCTATCTTGTCTGCTGTCATGATTCATGCAGCTATTATTTCATCCAAATGAAAAATGGAGAACAGATAAGCAGATCATGGCTTGTCTACAGTGAAAAGAAGGACTGGGTTATTTACTTTGGCCTTTTTGGAAACACAGGAAGGAGCAATCAGCTAAGTGAGCTTAGTGCTTGGAAAAAATCTTTCATTCCTTTAGAGACAGCATGAAAAGTCAGCTGAGTACAAAACATAGAGAGGAAAACAAGAAGAAAAGGGACAAGAAGAGAGGGACACAACCTAGAACAGATAATGGATGTCTATTCTATTAACATTTCTCTATCTGGAGAATGGGGCTGTTTGATGTGTTCTCTATTCAGAGGGGCCCCATGTTCCCTAAATCCGCCCCTAAGACGGGCAGAAAACGGGCTTCTTAAAACTGGAGTTTAAAAACAATGTTTTAAACATTAGCTTCTGTCTTTGCTGTGGAGTTAAATATGGTGAACAATAATCTGCGTAGAGGATTTTTACTTTCTTAACCTGGATTATCAAGCCTGGATTATCCAGGTTGGATTATCCAGGTTGGATTATCCAGGTTGGATTTAGCTCAGAGATATGAACTGAAGGAAATAATAATTTTTTTATCTGACAAGAGATTGAAAGTATAATTTTTATTTATATTTTAATTTAGAGATTTATTCATCAATGAAATTTATCAGTGATTTATCTTTGGTTAGATCCACTAAAGTGAAAACGTTCTGATTAATAATGTTGGTTGAGTCAAAATGCGTCCAGCAGCCCCCCCCCTTCAGATACGCTGATGTTGCTCCAAAGCGGGTTTCTTGTTTTAACCCCCCAGGATGCCTACATGGAGGAGGAAGGGTCCAGAGGTGACATGACGATCCAGTCGGGCCTCAGCAACTCAACAGAGAGCATCGACAGCATGAAGGCCTTAACAGCTGCCATAGAAGCCGCCAACGCTCAGGTTGGTTCTCCGCTTACTTCCTGTTTGATTAAAGGAGTAAATAACAGTTTAAGGAAGGAAAATATTTCCTCCTTGGAAACAAGCAGAGCAGCGATTCCAGGTGTTGGTGAGATTTTACCTGCAGCAGCTGAAAACCTGACGAGGATCAAGGACCGGATTCTGGTTATCTGGTTTAATCTGGGATCCTTTAGTCCAGGTGTTCTGGGCCCTCCAGTGGTTCTCGGGGCCCTTTGCTGGTTCTCTGGGAAACACCCAAAACATGAAGGAAAGAGGGCCCCGAGAACCAGCACAGGGCCCCGAGAACCAGCACAGGGCCCCGAGGACCAGCAGAGGGCCCTGAGGACCAGCAGAGGGCCCTGAGGACTAACACAGGGCCCCGAGGACTAACACAGGGCCCCGAGGACTAGAACAGGGCCCCGAGGACTAGCACAGGGCCCCGAGGACTAACACAGGGCCCCGAAGACTAGCACAGGGCCCCGAAGACTAGCACAGGGCCCCGAGGACTAACACAGGGCCCCGATGACTAACACAGGGCCCAGAGGACTAGAACAGGGCCCCGAAGACTAACACAGGGCCCTGAAGACTAGCACAGGGCCCCGAGGACCAGCAAAGGGCCCCGAGGACTAGTACAGGGCCCCCAAGGACCAGGGATAGAATTCCTGCTTCATAAAATCCCAGACGGAAAGAAATGAGTTTAATCTGTTTCTGTCTGATTGAAAAATAATTTTTTTCTGAACTTTGTTCCTTTTTTCTCAGTTTTCGTTTAATTTTTCCTTCAGACTGAAGTCGATCAGTTTGGTTTGTTACGGTCAGTCTCTGTTCTTTGCTTCTCTGACGAGTCGAATGTTCTAAACTCAGACCAGCGACTCTAACTCAGCCGTTCAGACATGGTCCACCATCTCACCTGTCATCCCACTGTCAGTACCAGAGGCAGCCCCTCAGCATCATCCTCCCTCCTCCATGCCTTACAGTTGGTTCTGACCAGCATCCAGACTATGCAGATGGGTGGTGTCCATGTGTGCAGCATCACCTTCATTCCTCTAAGCTCTGCCTGGATCCACGTCTCCTTAGGTCCACGGACCCGCCAGTCAACATGTCAGCAACAGCACCATGACGGTCAGCACTGCCAGCTCCTCCCACCTGAGTAGAGGAACGGCTGTCGAAGAACATGGGGACGAATGCAGGAAGGAAGCCCTCAGGAAGGGGAAGTGTCTCTCCATCGGCATCCAGGTACTGAAAGGAAAGCTTCAGCTGCAGCACGTTCACCTGCATCAATCACAGGTAAAAACATCCCTGATGTCCTGTAGGTGGACGGACCTGAAGAGGTTCCAGACCCAGAAGATCCATCCAAGTTCACCTCAGTAGGGGTGCAGGTGGAGGACGACCGAGGGTGAGGAAAATTATCAGAATGATTGAAGATTTGATTAATTAAAGCCGGAGATAATTATTCAGTCGTTTAGCGTCTTTGAATGATTGATCTGCATGGAGGCCAGAATGAACCGGAAACATTTTAACATTTTGCTTTTTGGTCTTTCTGACGGTCAGATATCGGAGGCTGCAGCGCTCCAACAGTGTGACGGCAGCCGTACAGGTAAGCCTCACTTCCATCTGCAGGAGAAGCTCTGCAAAATACGGAAGAGGATTACCACCACTGAAAAAATATTAAAAAACTTAACAGATTTTAAAATTTTATTTCAGTATAATTTGATCTTTGATCTCAGAATAGTGGATCTTAATGCTGATGGTCTCCATGAAGGCAGAGATGTGCAGCTCTCAGATTCAGCTGTTTGGGAGAAACAGGAACACATTGGTGGAAAATGATGGAATTAGGAGAGTTTTTCCGTCCCTGCTGATGCTGTTTGATTAATGGAAGAACAGAAGGAGATTAAAACAGAGAGCTAGTTTACAGGTCCTTCTCAAAATATTAGCATATTGTGATAAAGTTCATTATTTTAAATATTGTAGTGATAAAACTTAAACATTAATATATTTCAATATTTCAGGACTTTTATTGTCTTAATACGGATTATTTTGGCAGACAGCTCATGAAAATCCAAAATTCCTACCTCACAAAATGAGCATATTTCATCCAACCAATAAAAGAAAAGTTTTCTTACTACAAAAAAAGTGAACCTTTAAATAATTCTGTACAGTTATGCACTCAATACTTGGTGGGGGGGGGGTCCTTTAGCAGAAATGGCTGCTTCAATGCGGCGCGGCATGGAGGCTATCAGCCTGCTGAGGCGTCATGGAGGCCCAGGATGCTTCCATAGCGTTTAGCCTTTAGCTCATCCAGTGTTGGGTCTTAGATCTCTCATCTTTCTCTACACAATATCCCACAGATTCTCTATGGGGTTCAGGTCAGGAGGTCGGCAGGCCAACTGAGCCCAGTGATACCAGTAAACCAGTAACCAGTGGTTTGGGCTCTGTGAGCAGCTGCCAGGTCGTCTTCATCTCCATGAAGCTTTTCAGCAGATGGAAGCATGAAGTGCTCCAACATCTCCTGATAGCTGCATTGATCCTGGCCTTGATAAAACCCAGTGGACCAACACCAGCAGCTGACATGGCGCCCAGACCATCACTGACTGAGGCTACTGACTCTGGACTTCTGGCATTTTGGCATTTCCTTCTCCCCAGTCTTCCTCCAGACTCTGGCTCCTTGATTTCCAAACGACGTGTAAAACTGAGCAACAGTCCAGAGCTGCTTCTCTGTAGCCCAGGTCAGGCGCCTCTGCTGCTGTTTCTGGTTCTAAAGTGGCTGACCTGGGGAATGAGGCACCTGTAGCCCATCTCCTGCACACGCCTGTGCACGGTGGCTCTGGATGTTTCTGCTCCAGACTCAGTCCACTGCTTCTGGTCCCCCAAGGTCTGGAATCGAACCTTCTCCACAATCTACCTCAGGGTCTCCTCTTCTGCAGCGTTTTCTGCCACTTTCTCCATCCCACTGAGGCGCCTCGATGCAGCAGCACTCTGGGAACAGCCTATTGGTTCAGAAACATCTCTCTGTGTCTGAGCCTCTGGCTGAGGGGGTCAATGATGCCTTCTGGACAGCAGGCAGGGCGGCAGTCTGACCCATGATGGGGTTCTGAGTGATGAACCAGGCTGGGAGCTTTAAAGGCCTCAGGAATCTTTTTCAGGTGTTTAGAGTTAATTTGTTGATTCAGATGATTAGGTGCATAGCAGCTCGTTTAGAGACCTTTATCATGATATGCTCATTTTGTGAGATATTTTGGGTTTTTCATGAGCTTTATGCCAAAATCATCCATATTAAGACAATAAAAGACCTGGAATATTTCAGTTAGTGTGCAATGAATCTAAAATATGTGAATGTTCAAGTTTGATCATAACATTATGGAAAATAATGAACTTTATCACAGTATGCTAATATTCTGAAAAGGGACCTGTAGTCTTTAAAACAGAGATTTCTACAGCTTGATGTTTGTTAGATCTCAGAACTCAGTCGGAATTCTGAGATTAAAGTCAGAAATCGGAATTCTGACTTTTTTTTCTCATACTAAAATAAAATTTAAAAATCAGTTAACTTTTTTTTTCTTTTTTCAGTGGCCCTAATCCTCTTCCATAGAAAAGATAAAATGTCTTTAATGAAATTGAATCAGTCTTAATTTGAGCAGGTAAAGGGAAAACCTGCTGTATTAATGTTCACCACTAAAGTTCGTCCAGCTAAATGTTCCGATTCCTCTCAGTTACTTACTGTTCTACAATCCAGGCAGATCTAGACTTACCAGACCTTCTGGACACTCCTCTGGACTCTCCACATCCTCACCGAGGACGCCTGTCATCCTGCGGCCTCTCTCGGAAATATTCCCGCGATGCGGCCACCTCCACCGTCAGCATTCAGGGCTCAGGGAACCATTACCATGCCTGCACCTCAGATGATTACGAAGATGTTGGTTTTGACCCCTCCATCCTCCCCCCACCAGACCCCTGGATAGACACCGTTACCGACGACCCCCCGGATGCCAACTTTAACAGCTCTGCCATCCTGGAGGTAAGGACTCCCTTTGCTTTGTCTCACAGTGTGACGCTTCGGATAAAATGTTAATAAATACCTTTTTTTGGATGCAGTTTATTTTTCCAACTCAAATTTCCAATAAAGGTCTGAAGGTCAAAAGGTCTCAATTCAATCGACTCGTAGAGGCAGAGTCCAAGTTGATGAGATCAAACCCAGTAATGGATCAATGGAGAAAGAACCGCTGAACCCGGTGAAACGTTAGGAAGAGGACGTCTGTCACCCATCAGACAGGAAGACGTCTCTTTCAGTGGATCTGGATGCATTAATGATCAGCCTAATATCCTCATGTTGTCCAACAGGAGACAGATAAGGTGACCTCTGACCCCTGCAGTGGGTGGGTCAGCATTGGTAGCGTTTCTTAAAACATGAACCAACATCAGCCATGTCCTCTGCCCTCATCCAGCTCCCTGCCTTCCGTCTAGCTGCTGATGTCACTTCTGGAAACTCTATTGATGCTGCATTGATTCTGTCTCACAGAATACTGACACCTGCTGGACATTTAAAGACACCACAGGCAGCTGATTGGACAGACTGAGCTGAAAATATTTGATGGTCTAGAACAATGATAGCATTGAAGTTATTGTAGGTTATATTGGATCATTTCATACACATGTTTAAATAGAGACCAAACGTTTGGACACCTTCTCATTCAAAGAGTTTTCTTTATTTTCATGAACAACTGAAAATATGTCTTATATTCTAGATTCTTCCCCCTTTAGCTGTAATTGCTGCTTCGCTCACTCTTGGCGTTCTCTTGATGAGCTTCCAAAGTTCGTCACCTGAAATGGTTTTCCAACAGTCTTGAAGGAGTTCCCAGGGATGCTTAGGACTTGTTGCCCTTTTGCCGTCACTCTGCGGTCCAGCTCAGCCCAGACCAACTCGATTGGTTTCAGTTCCGGTGATTGTTGAGGCCAGGTCATCTGGCCCATCACCCTATCACTCTGCTTCTTGGTCAAACATCCGTTCCACAGCCTGGAGGTGTTTGGGCTCATTGTCCTGCTGGAAAATAAATGATGGTCCAACTAAAGGCAAACCGGAGGGATAGCATGGCGCTGCAGGATGCTGTGGTAGCCATGCTGGTTCAGTTTGCCTTCAATTTCCTTGCAAGTCCTTCCAAATCATCGTTGTGGTGTATGCATATTTCCCCTTTATTCCACGGCCTCATGTGTTCCCTTTAAATAATAGTTTTCCCCCTGAACTAGCTTCTAAAATGGATCAGGAAAATACTGCTGGTCAAGGTTTGATGACCTGACCTAACAAAACTACGGAAGCCCTGAAGACCAGTGGAAAATAGAGACAACTAGTATGTAGAGCGCCATTTTCTCTTCAGATATTTATATCACTATTTTTTAACGATAAAATCAGATATTCCCCAGTGCCTGTCTCCTATCCTGTCATCTCTCTCCCATATAACCCCTCCGCTCTTCCAGCCTTACCCCAGCTTCCATTAAGAAACCCTCTCCAATATCTCTCATTTTATCAACAAATCTTCCAAAATTCACAGCTCTGCATTAAACCAAGGAGCCAGCTTTCTATTTTTAACGGTTTTCATTTTCAAAGGAGCTGCGTTGTCTAAGGCAGTACGCAGAGAACTAGCAACCCCATCAACAAAATCATCAACCTGTGAAGGGAAATAAGCTAAGCTTTTGCACTCTGCAGCACTGCTCAGTGACACAGAGGAGAGAGAAAGTGAAGCAGATTCTTTAAAATTTATAACTGCACTATCTGATAAAGATCTACTAAAATGTAACCTTCTTTTGGGGGAGGAGAACTCTGTTAAAGTAATCCTGAAGGTTATTAGAAAGTGGTCAGAGAGGACAGGGTTGCGAGGAAATACTGTTATTTCTTCACATTCTATGCCGTATGTCAGCACAAGATCCAAAGTATGAAGATGAGAATGCGTGGGACTATTCACATTTTGAACAAAGCCAATAGTGTCTAAGATAGCATTAAAGGCTGCTCTTAAGCTATCGCCTTCAATGTCAGCATGGATGTTAAAATCTCCCACTATGATGACCCTGTCAGTATTTAATACCAAATAAGAAAGGAACTCTGAAAACTCATCTAAAAATTCAGAGTAAGGACCTGGTGGACGATACAAAGTTATAAAAAGAAGAGGTTTTCTTGCCTTGAAATTTGGATCAGGGAAATTAAGGGTTAAATGTTCAAAGAGTTGCAGGTATTAACTGTTTTGGGAGTAATCAGTAAGTCAGACTGGAAGATTGTTGCTACTCCTCCTCCTCGGCCAGTATTTGAACTACATCTCTGTTTCCAGTGTGTGAAAGATGAATAGCGATGAACTCATGAATCTAATTGTAGCGAAACAATGTCATATGCTGTTAAAAATAAGAAACGTTTACCTTTGGTTTTGTTCCATATTCTTACACTTGAGTCATTTTAATTTCAAGTCAGGATTTAACAAAACCTGCTTCTACTACTTAACAGGATTTCTTTGGGAAATTTATTAGATTTTGGTCGTGGGCAAGACACTGTCTGGATGGAGTAAAGAGTGGGTAACAGTAGAGAAGCTGCAGAGAGGTCTGTTAAACTAGGACTCTGCTTCCTGGTCTGCACCCTGGGGGGTCAGGGTTTTGGAGGACTAATAAATGTGGCCAGATTCCTAGAAAGAAGAGCTGCACCATCCAAAGTGGGATGGATGCCGTCTCTCCGAATCAGACCAGGCTTTCCCCAAAAGGATTGCCAATTATTAATGTAGCCCACGTTGTTTTCAGGACACCACCTAGACAACCAGCGGTTGAACGACGACATGCGGCTAAACATGTCATCACTGGTCAGATCAGGGAGGGGACCAGAGAAAATTACAGTCCCACATTTTTTTGGCAAACTTACACACCGAAGCAACACTAATTTTAGTGACCTCCGATCGGCGTAACCGGGTGTCATTACCACCAGCGTGAATAACAATCTTACTGTATTTAACCTTATCCTTAGCCAGTAGTTTCAGGTAGGATTTGATGTCGCCCGTTCTGGCCCCCGGGAACCATTTGACTATGGTCCCTGGTGTCTCTAATGCTCGTTTCTGACTATGGAGCTGCCAATCACGACGTTCGCTTCTCAATTGGAGATGTAGGACTACGCTTTCTGTATAATGTCACCCAGCCATTTCCTGGCTGCTCAGGCACTGTTGAAGGATCACTACGTGGACGTGTTCCTGGTCTCAGCTGCTATAAACTGTTATCCAAACAGCTACTGGGCCTACTCTGACTCCTGGGGTTAGGACCAGCTTTTTGGTCAAATGCGATAAGAGCCAAAAGCCGTCTGTTAGCAGGTCCACCCGTTTAAAAAAAAACTTGGTTTTCAGTGGGAAAGCGGCTTTAGAGTTAACGGAGCTCAGAAATGGTAAATGTCCTGTACTTATAGCGCTTTTTCAAGTCAGAGGACTCTTCACACTACATTCAGTCATTCACTCACACACTGATGGTGGTGAGCTACATAGCCACAGCTGCCCTGGGGCTCACTGACAGAAGCCAGGCCGCCGTACGCCACCAGTCCCTCTGACCGCCATCAGGAGGTAATGGGGTGAAGTGTCTTGCCCAAGGACACAACACTGAAAGCCAGAGCTGGGGCTTAAACCAACAACTCTCCGGTTGGGGGGAAAACTTCTTCCGCCGACACCCCTGTCACCCCAAACACGAAGTGAACGCGATACTTAAACATTTGTCATCTATACTTTTTTCCCATCGCGATAAAAACTTTTCAATATTTTCGTTATTTCGCACTTAATTTTAGGTCTTTCATACACTAATAATAATAATTTATGATAACACGGAAAGTTGAATAATAATTTTACTTTCCGTGGTATCATTTTTATTCATAAGACAGGTCTGTCTTTATGTCTGTTCTACGTAAGTATCTGCAGACCGCTGGACTGTTTGCTGGACAGCTGTCCTCCCAGCTGTCCTCCCGGCTGTCCTCCCAGCTGTCCAACCCTATAGTCCTGAAGTCATAGACTAATCTGCTGAGACGCTGAATTCGTTACATTTGAAAAACGTGTCTCTGTTATGTGAATTTGACTGATTAACTCAGTAAAAATCAAAGTCTGTAACCATGTTCTGTTCTTAGGCCCTAGTTGTGCTTAATGTGTTCCACATTCATCAATTCTTTGCTAAAAGTTCCTGACTGAGTAAAATGAATATTCTGCTGAAAGGTGGTGCAACGGTCAGTCTGTCAGAGAGACGGACGCTGGTTCCTGAAGCTTCTGCAGGCAGAGACCGACCGCATGGAGGGATGGTGCCGACAAATGGAGCTGGACCAGCGGGAGAACGACCTGCCTGAAGACAGTAGGCTGTTTTATTTTCGGTTTTATTCCTAGACCTTGTAGGTGAAGATGAAGTTTTCTGAAAAAGCTGTGGGTTTGTTCCACCATAACCTCTTTCTGTGCTGTCAGTTCTGGAAAAGATAAGAACGGCGGTAGGAAGCGCCCAGCTGCTGATCTCCCAGAAGTTCCAGCAGTTCAAGGAACTTTGTGAAGAGAACCTGGTGAGTGAAAGTTATTCAGAAACGGAAACATTTGAGTTAAAAAGATTCCCTGTTGGATCCTTCAGTCGTCACCTGGTTTCTGCACCTTTTAAAACACACATTTTTAGATATTATTAATTCTATATCACTGCTGTATTGATGTAACCTGGCAGAAGATAGATATATGTGAGTTCTACATTATGAGTCTGAAATGGGGGCTGTTCAGTCTGTCCATGAAAAGGAGGGACCGTTGGTACAATACGTCGACCTGATTGGGTGGCGTACTAGCTAGTACCCGCCTTTCATAGCAGTGAATCATGACGTTTGGTAAGCTAAGAAATAAAACTTTTTCCAAATCCTGTCAGAAGAAAAGAACAGACATCTTTCCTATCTACAAATGTAAAAAGTGCGTCTCTTTGCTCCTTTTTTAGAAGAGTTATTATCGCTATTTTACCTAAAATCGAGTCAATCGCGGTATCGACAGGTGAGTCCTCCTGCGTAGCCATCTTTAGCCCCGCCAAGGCCCTGCACTGTAAGTAATTGTCCTGTAAAATAACAGTAAAGAGCTGGCAGCAGAGACGCCAGCAATATACCGTTATTTTTAAGGTATTCATCCGTAAATTGATTTTACAGTAGTAGACCGTAAACCAGAAATACGGTATATTTCTGTATTTCTATGAGTTACGGTAAAGAGCTGGCAGCTAGGACACCAGCGATATACTGTAATTTTAGGGTTTTCATACCGTAAATTGACTTTACAGTAGTAGACTGTTTTCTCACTGTTTAATGATTTCACTGTCTAATACATTAAAAAAATAAATGCATCATATTTATATTATTTGGAAATTACAATAATATTCTGTTTAAGTTTACTGTAGAGGCACAGTAGATACACAATACAACAATTCAGTTTAGCAGTTTCCTAAAATATCAACCTTGAATACATGCAATCAATATAAGAGCTTCATTATTCTACAGACAGTTGCTCAAGCATTATTATGAATATTGTGCAAAATAAGCAATCAAATCAAAAAGAATCAAAATAATTTATTTCAAAAGGCAATATAATACTGAATATTGCTACTTTCAAAAAATTGAGAAAAACCTCCCCAGAAAATAAACCGTGGTGGGTGATGCTGAGAAGATATTTCGAGTAGCAAACAGAGACAGCTGACTAGCTGACTTTGAGCCAATGTCAATATTATTTAACATTGTCTTTTACACACCAACACAACAAATACAGAGGAAGTAAGAGTTTAAACATTATTAAGACTACTTCAAAGTAGGAACATTAAGACCTTTTTTATTATGAGTAAAAACATTCAGCAAACCAGCATGTGTTTTTCCTCTTAAAATAGTCCTGTGAGATAGATTACAATTTTCCTCTAAACTCCACTTAAAACATGTATATTATGTAATCTGCAATGTATTTTCTGATGTCTGTGAAAATGCAGAATACTGTATGCAGAATTGACAACATGTGGAAAACAAACGTAAGAACATTTTGAAAAAGTGCATCAAGGCCATTTCAAAACTATTACAGTACAGTTAGAACATGTGGATTTATACATCATTACAGTAATATGGATTAAAGAGAACATTTAGGGAAGAAACTGTACTTTACTTCTTAAAGTAGTCCTGTGAGGTAGTAGTAGTAGTATTCCCGGGAATCTGGGTGGGTGTGAACCACCCTGATTCAAATCTTGTGGATCCAGGAGAGATGTTCCGTTTGTTAGCCACCGTTCTTCTGCAGTATTATTCTAGTGGAGCCACTGTCAAACAATAACAAACAAATATTATACAATCAGGAATGTGCAATATACTCTCCAAGCTAATGCTTATAAAACGAATAAATTGTTGTGGCTTAATGTGGCAATGTCAGATTGTCAAAACAACACATGGACAGACAGCAAGATTAAGGAAAACTCACTGATCTATGTGAAGTCCCATTCGAAGTCAAGGAGTTTCTTCAGGAGCATGTGTGGAGGAGACCTGTGTGTTGACTGTGGAAAACTTCTTCTGGAGGATCACACTTTTCTTCTTGGAGACAACCTTCCCCCTTTTGGCCTTTGTCCTTCTCTCTGGATTTATACCAATGAAGCGCCTAAAATCGTAAAAATAGTCTAAGATCAGAGTGGAGTAAAGTGACAGCAAATGGGATTCTAATGAGGTCCAATACCCTGTGTGTGTGCGTGTGGGTGTGGGGGGGTGTGCATGCCTGTGTGTAAGCTGTCGTCCGGCTACTGTATATTACAGGTGCTGGTCATAAAATTAGAATATCATGAAAAAGTAGATTGATTTCAGTAATTCCATTTAAAAAGTGAAACTTGTATATTATATTCATACATTACATACAAACTCATATATTTCAGATGTTTATTTTGTTTAATTTTGATGATTACAAATGACAACAAATGAAAATCTCAAATTCATCATATCAGAAAATTAGAATATTGTGAAAAGGTTCAAAATTGATGGCCCCTGGTGCCACACTCTAATCAGCTAATTAACTCAAACCACCTGCAAAAGCCTTTAAATGGTCTTTCAGTCTAGTTCTATAGGCTACACAATCATGGGGAAGACTGCTGACTTGACAGTTGTCCAAAAGACGACCATCGACACCTTGCACAAGGAGGGCAAGACACAAAAGGTCATCGCTAAAGAGGCTGGCTGTTCACAGAGCTCAGTGTCCAAGCACATTAATAGAGAGGCGAAGGGAAGGAAAAGATGTGGTCGAAAAAAGTGTACAAGCAAGAGAGATAACCGCACCCTGGAGAGGATTGTGAAACAAAACCCCTTCAAAAATGTGGGGGAGATTCACAAAGAGTGGACTGCAGCTGGAGTGAGTGCTTCAAGAACCACCACACACAGACGTATGAAAGACATGGGTTTCTGCTGTCGCATTCCTTGTGTCAAGCCACTCTTGAACCACAGACAGCGTCAGAAGCGTCTTGCCTGGGCTAAAGAGAAACAGGACTGGACTGCTGGTGAGTGGTCCAAAGTCATGTTCTCTGATGAAAGTAAATTTTGCATTTCCTTTGGAAATCAAGGTCCCAGAGTCTGGAGGAAAAGAAGAGAGGCACTTCATCCACGTTGCTTGAAGTCCAGTGTAAAGTTTCCACAGTCAGTGATGGTTTGGGGTGCCATGTCATCTGCTGGTGTTGGTCCATTGTGTTTTCTGAGGTCCAGGGTCAACGCAGCCACATACCAGGAAGTTTTAGAGCACTTCATGCTTCCTGCAGCTGACCAACTTTTTGGAGATGCAGATTTCATTTTCCAACAGGACTTGGCACCTGCACACAGTGCCAAAGCTACCAGTACCTGGTTGAAGGACCATGGTATCCCTGTTCTTAATTGGCCAGCAAACTCTCCTGACCTTAACCCCATAGAAAATCTATGGGGTATTGTGAAGAAGAAGATGCAATACACCAGACCCAACAATTCAGAAGAGCTAAAAGCCACTATTAGAGCAACCTGGGCTATCATAACACCTGAGCAGTGCCACAGACTGATCGACTCCATGCCACGCCGCATTGCTGCAGTAATACAGGCCAAAGGAGGCCCAACTAAATACTGAGTGCTGTACATGCTCATACTTTTCATGTTCATACTTTTCAGTTGGCCAACATTTCTATAAATCCTTTGTTTTTATTGGTCTTCAGTAATATTCTAATTTTCTGATATGATGAATTTGAGATTTTCATTTGTTGTCATTTGTAATCATCAAAATTAAACAAAATAAACATCTGAAATATATGAGTTTGTATGTAATGTATGAATATAATATACAAGTTTCACTTTTTAAATGGAATTACTGAAATCAATCTACTTTTTCATGATATTCTAATTTTATGACCAGCACCTGTATAGTTAACCAAGATTTAACAAAAACAAAATAATAGAGAAGTAGAATAGAATATAGTAGAATATTGACTACCCTATTCAAATCTAAGCATCACTGATAGCTTACATATAGCCTAGCTAGACAAACTCCTGAGCGTTAGCCTATATCAAACATTCTTGGCAATGTAAATAAAATAGGAAACACAGAGGCAAAGAAAAAAAGATTTTGATTTACGTACCGTTACATTTTTTAGATGCAAGGCTGGAATCGTTGTGATGAAGACAGATGGTAGCACGTTGTGTGTTCTGCAGTCGTCTTCTGGAAATTTTTAAGAAAATACTGTAGTATCCCGTTATTTAAAACAGCCGCATACCGTTTACGGCCTCTGTCCTGTTGCTCCAAGTTAAGAAGCCCACAATGCATTCATTGCCTTTTACAGTACTGAACTGTTAAACAAGAAAACAGCATTTTAGTGTTGAAAATTTGCTGTAAATTTACAGCAATTGCTTACAGTGTGCTGACTGTCATCATTCCTACATGTCCCGCCCCAAACCCCGGCTGGCATGTCATTTGTCCGAACGGCTGGTTGTTACGAGATGGACGTATTAGCAGCAGCCTTTAAATTCTATTCAGTGTATTTCTATAGCTCCAATTCACATCATGTCATCTCAGGTCACTTTCCAGTTCACCAGATCATCCAGTCAGATTGATTCAAAGTTTTCTATCTAAGGAAAACCAGCTGATTGCATCGACTCATTGACTCTTCAGCAATCCCTCACACTAAGCATGCTTGTAGCGACAGTGGAGAGGAAAAACTCCCTTTGAACAGGAAGAAACCTCCAGCAGAACCAGGCTCGGTGTGAGCGGCCATCTGCTGAGGCCCACTGGGGTTCAAGGAGACAGAAGCAGACATAGAAAAAGAAGCATAGATACAAAAGGCAACTGTCAACCAGCTCCACAGGCGGCCCCGTCCAGGAAACACACAGCCAGGCAGACGAGCTCCGAGCCAGCTCCCATGTCAGAGGATGAAGGCTTACACTCCAGCAGTCTAAGCCTATAGCAGCAGAACTATAGAGATAGAATGAAGCAGAATGATGAAAAAGGGGTCCCTATGTCCTCCAGCAGTCTAAGCCTATAGCAGCAGAACTATAGAGAGAGCTCAGGATAACCTGAGCCACTCTAACTAGAAGCTTTATCAAAAAGGAAAGTTTTAAGCCTAGCCTTAAAGTTGACAGGGTGTCTGCCTCACGGACTAAAACTGGTAGTTGGTTCCACAGGAGAGGAGCCTGATAACTAAAAGATCTGCCTCCCATTCTACTTTTAGAAATTCTAGGAACCACTAGTAAACCTGCAGATTGAGAGCAAAGTGCTCTGTTAGGAACATAAGGAACAATCAGATCTCTGATATCAGATGGAGCTTGGCCATTTAAGGCTTTATATGTGAGAAGGAGGATTTTAAATTCTATTCTGGATTTAACACCTGAACAATCATGTTCTCTTTTATCGTAGAACCCCAGCATCCATCCCCGCCCAGTGGCCTCAGACCTGGCGGGCTTCTGGGATATGCTCCAGCTCTCCATTGAGAACATAAGCCTGAAGTTTGATGAGCTTCACCAGCTGAGGGCCAACAACTGGAGGCCGCTGGACCTGCCTAACAGAAAGGTAGAGTCATCACCTCCAGCCCTAAAAGCCATATGATGCCTTGGTGTTTTCATTGATCTGCTGATCTCTAGGCATTCAGGACATTTAAAACAGCAGATGTAATGCACCCAAAATGAACCTTTCCTTTGTAACCAAACTTTTGTTGTTTGTTTTCCATTGACACTTTATATTTCAATTTTTGTCTTGTGAGTGGTCTTAAATTTTAAGAAACTCCAGTTTAGCCTTAAAAAGCTTTAAATATATTTAATCAGTTTTAAGTAAAACCACCTTTGAGGTCCTACAGCCATGAGTCTCCCTAGAAATGATGATGGATTTGGGGACCCGCTGCCGTTCTTCCTCTCCAGTTCTGTCAGGTTGGATGCTAAGCGTTGGATGGCCATTTTCAGGTCTCTCCAGAGATGCTCCATGGGGTTTAGGTCAGGGCTCTGGAATGGTCCCAGAGTTGTTCTTCTAGCTGTGAGCTTAGGCTCATGGTCTGGTTGGAAGGGGAACCTTTGGCCCAGTCTGAGGTCCTGAGACTCTGGAAGAGGTTTTCATCCAGGATATCTCTGTACTCGGCTGCATTCATCTTTCCTTCGATCGCAACCAGCCATCTTGTCCCTGCAGCTGAAAAACACCACCATAGCATGATGCTACCACTACCATGTTTCACTGTTGGGATTGTATTGGGCAGGTGACGAGCAGCGCCTTGTTTTCTCCACACATACCGCTTAGAATTGACACCATAAAGTTCAATCATGGTCAGATCAGACCAGAGAATCTTCTTCATCATAGTCTGGGAGTCCTTCTGTGTTTTTTGGTAAACTCTTTGCAGGCTTCCATCTGTCCTGCACTGAGGAGAGGCTTCTGTCACGCCGCTCTGCCATAAAACCCCGACTGGTGGAGCTGGAATGATAGTTGACTTTCTCCCATTTCTCTACTGCATCTGTCATCAGCGTGAACAAACTTCTTCCATTGAAGGATGATTGAGCCACTGAGCTCTTAGGAACCTTGAGTGCTGCAGAGACTCTTTAGTAACCTTTGCCAGTCAGTTCCTTCCACCTCATGGTTGTGGTTTACTCTGACATGACTGTGAGCTGGAAGGTCTTATATAGACATTCCTTCCCTAATCAGGTCCAGTCAGTTTATTCCCAAAAAGTTAAAATCAATCCTCTGGACTTTGTTTTCAAGTTTGAAGACGTTTCTTTTCCATCCAGGAAGAGTTTTCAATCCAAAATGTCAGAAATAGCGTTTAGTTCCAGGTTTTATCCAGCAGCCCAACAAAGCCTGGTTTTAGTTTAGAAAACATGCAAATAGAAACGGATGAACGGGTCCCCCCCTTTGGAATGGGGGTCGTTTGGCTTCTTTGTTAGCCTGCAATGCCCCATACCTGTCTATGTCTCTGAAAGGGGGGTCGTTAGAGGGAATAGTTGGCCTGGCTGAATCGGTGGGGTCTTCTGTTCTCCTGTAAAGGGGTTGAGAGTTTAAAGATCAAAGTAACCTGTGTTTACAGGGGAACAGACGACCCCACCTATTCAGCCAGGCCAACAGTCTACCAAAGTTTGCTTTTAGCCAATCTTGGCAGAAACCACGATAAACCTCAATAACTCCCTCTTTTCCTGTCTCACTGTTGCTCTTTGAGAGATAAAATGGAGGATGATGAAAGAGGTGTGGAAGCAGCAGCAGCTATGCATCCATCCTCTTCTGCTGCCTGGTTTATTTGGTCGGCTTTGGGCTCTGCAACTCTTGCTTTCATCACGGCTGTATGTCCTGCCTTAAACCATAATACTGAAACTTGATTGGAGCGGTATAGGATGGTTTATGCGTATTTGAACTGATAAATAAAGCCGGGATTTAGTCTGAAGGAAAGATTAAACCCTTCCTTCAGACTTACTGGCACCTTATTTTCATATCTTTGCAAAGAGAGAACAGTTCATCATACCGCTCTGTAATCAGCCCTGTTCTGCCTGGGCAGAGTGTTTCTCCCTTTACTTACAATAATAGAAAGTAGTCAGAGTCTATAATACATATTACAGACACTTTGGTTAAACAGTAACATGTTATGAATAAACCTGGAGAAAGAATCTGGTTTGTTTTGGCAAGAAGCTACGTCTGCTCTACAAACACCTTAACGCAGGGGAATGGCGTTGCTTTGCAGGGGAAACAGACTGAGTGAAAAGTTTATAGTGAGTAAATAGGATAAATTAATATTTGAAATAAGAAAAATAAAATTTTCTGACCACACTGGTTTGGAAGATGTTTCCAAAGACATCGGCCACAACCAAACTTGCTTGCGAACCTTCTGCCACAACAGTCCCTCCCTCTTGATAATCAACCAATCACACTCACTTTATTCACCCGTGTAAAGTCGTGCACCGCACAGAAGAGTTCGGAAATTCAACGGTTGGAACAGCCGTTTCCCTACGAGTTTAAGAAAAAAGTTACTTTTTTAGATTTTAATTTTTTTGGCAGTGTATCGTTTTGCAATTTTACAGGTCCGGTATTAGTGTTTTACTCTCATCATCAATAGAATTATTATGAAACAAATGAAATCAACCGTGAAATAATGCTAACATTACGATACCTCTCAGTTGTAGTTCTGTTAGCGTCCAGCAGATGCCGCCATTCTAAACTGTATCAAATGTATCATGCGTGTCGAGTTTTAGTCAATTGTGTGAAATTGTTTCATTGGTTCACGGGGCTTTGGAATGACCATCACTAATGCTGCTTTCTAGCCAAAGCTCACTGGTTTGTTTTATTGGGGGGTAGATCTACTCTCCTGGGAGCCAGTCTGAATTCCAACCTTGTTTCCTGCAAATCTCATTAAAGAAGCTTCTACTATCTGATAAGTTCAAGTCATTTCTTTGGTCCCTAAAATGGTAAATTTAGCTCTTAAAGATCTTTCTGGCTCCATAGATTACAGGAAATAATCATTTTTGGGCATTTTTCTAAATATATGGTGTTTTTTACTGCAAATCAGATCCTTAAGTCATCCATCCTGGCTATGCATGTCCAGATATTCCTTCCTCACTATAGCTGCTCTATACGTTTCAATCTGTCTGGTCTTCTCTGATGTTGGATCATCGGCTCATTGTTGTCTGCTTCTTTGTTTTTCCTTCTGTTTTATGTTGACAGTGAAGGCGCTTGCAAACAGCCACACATCAATCTGCATCACCAACAACACCACAGGGCCTTGACCGATCTGGGCCTCCATGGATCCATCATGTCTGTCTTTTCATCCTCCTCTTCATGCTTCCTTCTGCTGCCTGCAGCCATGTCACATGTGTGGCTTTATGTTTTGTGTCTTGCTTCTGCAAACAGCAAGATATATGAGCCGACTGGTATGTCACTGCAGCATTCTACCTCTGAGCCATCTTCACTGTGAAACACGCTAACAGCTTTAAAACAAATTAAAAAGTAGTAAGAGTGGCCAAAGAAATAAACACAGATTTATGATTTGTTTAGAAACTAGTATCAATGAAGTTTGGTTTAGTGTTGGTTTGACACGGTGTGGACGGTGTAACTGTTTTCTTCTTCCTTCTGGCCTGTCTCTTATGCTACGTTCTAACCGCTAGCAGCAGAAGCAGCAGGTTTAAAGTCAATACTTGATGTGCAGCAAAACATTGACCTTTATCTGCTGGATGCGCTGCATCAACCAATGAAAGAAGCTGATCTGGGAGCTGGCAGGGAGTCAGACGCAGCACTGCTGATGCAGAGCGCTATGATCACTCCTCTGAAACAGTTTATTAACGCCTAAATTAACTTCAAATGTAGAAACCTGCCGGCAGAATATGTTGGCTTTTATTATCCTGCTGCCTGCAGTTTGTAGCACAGACCTGAAAAACGCTAACATCTACTTCCAGCCGCCACCAACAGGAGGGGAAAACCCTGGAGAGGCGAGCGGGCCTGAGGCAGCTGCTGCTGGGGATTCCCAGGAACGGCTCCATACATCCAGGCGTTGTTTTCGCCCAGCTCCTCCAACAAACCGTACAGCGCTAACCGAGCCCCACGCCATGACGGCGAAGTTGAGCTAGGAGTATAATTAGCCCTCTGCTGCTACTGACTGAGCGGCGCGAGGCGCTGAGGGACAGGCGCCATGCGGGATAAACAGGGCAACAACGCGTAATCTTCTATGAAGCTCAATAAACACTTATATTAACAATTCAATTACAAATTACAAATGAACTGTAGGCAATTACATTCCTTAATGTCCATTCATCAATGATTCGTAAATTTTATCTGTTCTTAGTCTCGTTAACGAAAATCTTTTTTTTTTTTTGTCATATTTTTATTTCCTGGAAACAATCTTTGTGCGTCGTCGTCTCGTCATCGTCACGGGAAAAAGGGGCGTTGATGAAATATTTTTGTCATCGTCCTGGTTGAGGAAATGAACACTGATGCAAACCCTTAACATTCATCCTGGTGATGTTTCTCCTCTCTGCCTGAGCAGCTTTTGAGTCAGAAGGTTTTAAAACTTGAACCAGTCGTCCGTGTCTGCAAGCAGACCGCTGCACCTCTTTATGTTTACATTTCTCCCCTTAATTCAGGGCTGGGTTTATTTTTCAGGTCTAGTTTTTATAGAATAAACAGAATCAACTCAGGATTCATCTGGTGCCACTAAACTGGAGACACTGCTGATCATCAGACTCAGCACAGACAGGCTTTTTGGCCATTTTCACTTTAGCCATTAGCCTGACCTGACCAGATCTAACCAGGAGAACATTGCAGGACTCACAGTCATTCCAGCTTTCATTCTCACTTCAACTCAGTTTATTTTTATACAACCAGTTTACATCATGACATCATCTCAGGTCACTTTATAGAGACAATTCAACCAGATCATCCAGTCAGATTGATTCAAAGTTTTCTATCTAAGGAAAACCAGCTGATTGCATCGACTCATTGACTCTTCAGCAATCCCTCACACTAAGCATGCTTGTAGCGACAGTGGAGAGGAAAAACTCCCTTTGAACAGGAAGAAACCTCCAGCAGAACCAGGCTCGGTGTGAGCGGCCATCTGCTGAGGCCCACTGGGGTTCAAGGAGACAGAAGCAGACATAGAAAAAGAAGCATAGATACAAAAGGCATCTGTCAACCAGCTCCACAGGCGGCCCCGTCCAGGAAACACACAGCCAGGCAGACGAGCTCCGAGCCAGCTCCCATGTCAGAGGATGAAGAGAGCACATCCAGTTAGTCACAGTCAGAGAAACAGGACTACACTGGAAAACAGGCCAAGCTCCAACATCTAGAAACAAAGGTGTTGATGGCAGCAGCACAGCTGGTATTTCTCTCCAGGATGGAGTCACAGCCAAACAGGAACAGACCAGATGAAGCTACTATGAGAAAAAGCAGAGAGAGCAGAACGTTAGAGATTGAACTAACAGATTCTGCAGTGGGAGAATAGAGATAGAATGAAGCAGAATGATGAAAAAGGGGTCCCTATGTCCTCCAGCAGTCTAAGCCTATAGCAGCAGAACTATAGAGATAGATCAGGATAACCTGAGCCACTCTAACTAGAAGCTTTATGAATAATTATTGAAACACTGACACAGTCCATAACTCATCGGTTTAGCTTCACTGTCGTTGTTAAAAGTGATTTTTTTTAGCTTCCATATAAAACAAGCTGTTTCTCCTCTTCATAAGTTCCAAGATGTAATTCCAATGCAATATTTGACCAGTTGGGAGTGACAGTGTTTGGTTATTCTCCTAAGATCCTCTCAGTCTTTGACTTCTTCTCTTTCTTTCACCAGGAGAGGCGACTTCCACCTCCTGTGCCAAAAAAGCCACATAAAGTGGCCCCCCACCACCACCCGCCGCTGGCCAGAGACCGCTCGCTGGAGAGCTCTGAGAAGCAGCGGCAGGAGGCCAGAAAGCGCCTGATGGCTGCCAAGAGAGCAGCCTCTGTGCGGCAGAACTCAGCCACAGAGAGCGCCGACAGCATCGAGATTTACATCCCTGAGGCACAGACCCGGTTATGAGGACGCTAGCTTGGACATGACCTCGCAGATACACCCGCCATCCTCCAAACCAAACACGCAGGACTTTTTTCCCCCAGAGGTAGAAACTAATGTGAATATTTCAGGTCTGTGTTTTTTTCATTTTAACGTCCTCCGTTTTTACCTCTTCAGTCATTTTTTGATGAAGTAGCAACAGAAGTTCTACAGGTCCGGTTTTAACGAAGAGTTCCTCTTCCCTGCGACGGTTTTTATAGCATCTAGAGGAAGTAAAGGAGAATAAGCAGCTCTGGATATAAGCTGCACCAGGTTCATTTACATTTCCAACAGCCAATATAGGAAGATCTGAGGTGGAAGTTGCTTCAGTCCTTCCTGGTAGGACAGGATGTTCCTAAGAACCGCAGATGAAGCACAGCTTCCTGCAGCTCATGCTGTACATCAGCAGATCTTTGGGGGGACGCTCCAAATGCCACCTAATACTATTCATGAGTGAAGGTAGCGGGCATAGTTTAGCTTCCTGGGGGTCAAAGCCCTTTGCTTCTCATAAATGCAGCACATGATGGAGGGGGCTCGTACTCTTCTCTGGTTTTTAGATGAGCTGGAAACATATCTTCTTAACCACGACCTGGTGTTGCTGGTCCAAAAGACGCACTCAGAGGAGCAAACCCCAAAGACCAGGTGATCATTGGCTGGAGCAGGACGTAAAGACGGACCTCTGAAGTCGATAACAGTCTCTCTCTGGTCTCTGCCAGTTGAAGCGATGAAGACACCCTGTGACGCCACAGGCAGTGAAATGACACGGAGCAAAGCAGGCAGTGTAGCCGACTGAGGGTGTGAATGAAGGCAGGTTGCAGCGCAATAAACAGCCATGACCTCAGCATGAGAAATACGCTGACAGGATGTGGAGGAGAACCAACACCTTTCTAGGTCAGTGGAATTCTGGGATTTACTGTTTAAGCCCCTCGCTTGCAAACGTGGGGGGGGGTTACGGTCGATGTCACCACATGCATCTAAAACTAAACTGTCAGGTTGAGCCACAGCAATCGTCTATAAGGCAATTAAATGCATTTTTATGGTTTTAAAAATATTTGAAAGAAAGTTTCCAAAATTCATCTTTAGCACCGCTTCACAACATATTTCATCTCAAGGCGCTGGTAGGACCTAGTCCACCTGGGGGAGCTAGCAACAATATTCGCCTTCATTGTGTCCTTGACTCTCCAGCAATCCCTCACACTAAGCATGCTTGTAGCGACAGTGGAGAGGAAAAACTCCCTTTGAACTGGAAGGAACCTCCAGCAGAACCAGGCTCAGTGTGAGCGGCCATCTGCTGAGGCCCACTGGGGTTCAAGGAGACAGAAGCAGACATAGAAAAGGAACATAGAAACTCTGATTGATGAATACTTTCTATGTTAAAAAAGCTGACTAGCTCCACAGGTGGCTCCGTCTGGGAAAGGAAGTTAATCAGATGAGCTTCGGGACAGTTTGTATGTCAAATGTTAAAGAGAGAAGATCCAGTTAGTTCCAGTAAAAGCTGAGCCTATAGATATAGGAGAGAAATGGGACTAAACACTGAACCCCCACCCCCCAAAAATTCTGCTAATCCATCCTTGCACTGATACTGTAAAGAAAATGGCTTACAGAAAGCAGCTGTGCATGTGCCACGCTCTCACAGAGGCCCCTTCGTCTATAGCAGCACAACTATAAACTTTATCAAGAAGGAATTTTTTGAAAATAGTTTCCTGCTGTATAAGAGGACCCTAAAGCAAAGCAGCATATTTCTCCTCATTAATAGAAAAGAATAAGAATACTCCTAAATATCTTTTAAATCCGGTTGCCAAACTCACCCAGAGCCATAGCTCTGTTGAACCGTCCATTCCACCTGCTGTTAGCAGCAATGATTTTATGGGATTCTTTACAAATAAAATTGATCTTATTAAACATAAGATCATTAGCACTCCTCTATCTATGATTGAAACCGCTACTTCTGTACCTCAGATGTTGACTCACCTTCCAGAGATAAACCAAAGTTCAGCTTAAGGCGTAAACCTGCCGTCTGACCTCTGGTTTCCAGCCAAGCATACTGGCCGGCCAGTCAAGGACCCATCAAAGAAACAGAGGAGCCTTTAAACCACTACTACTGTAACTAGGATCTGAACCGGGTTTAGATGGTTTGGATCCGGTTGCAGTTTCAGAGTTGGCACAGCTATTAGCTTCATCTAAGCCTTTAACTTGGAGTATTCCCTCTGATTTCCTCTTCCAATAATCTATCTATGGGATTAAACTGATCTCAGATAATAAAGTAAAAATCTTGATAATGTTTTTTATCATTTAAATCCCGTATCAAAGAGGTTTCTAGAATTTCCTTCTTTGATCTGCAGAATATTGCAATTCTTTCATTCCTTTTTGATAAAGCTTATAGAGTCCAGTGGTAACCAGTTTACCATTTATCAGCTGATCATATTTGAACACTTCTATCGCCACCATTCAACTGCTTCCTTGATCAAACCGCCTTTAAGACAGTTTGATCAGTTCAGAGTGATTTAAGCAGAGCTGATTATCTATTGGAAAAAGCTCTGAATATAACAGAATCTATTTGTGTTACCAAGATGGATGGGAGTCACCAGCAATGCTGCTCCCTCATATCACTATTATTGCTACCTTGCAGAATAGAAAAAATAGAATTCAACTCTATTGTCGTTCCACTGTCACAAATGCAGAGTAATGAAATTCCCTCTCTGCATATATAGCATCCCCTTGGGGAGCAGTGGGCTGCCGGGGAGCAGAGTGGCGTCTGTGGCAGTCTGTGGGAGTGGGACTCAAACTCAGAACCTCTGGGATCCAAGTCAGAATTCTGTCAAAAGTGTAAACCAGTCTTCATGCACATGTTGACCGATCCAATACCAGGAAGCCCCAGTATGTCACCAGCATGACTGCATGCTTCCTCTGCGCTCACGTCAGTCGACCAGCCGGAGAAAATAAACTCAGAAAAACTGACATTCAGTGTTTCCAACTCCTCAGCAAGAAACGTCCCTATTGGCTGTCGCTACAGGACGTTATCGCTTCATTTGCACATTTAAAGTCATGCAGCGTAGAGAGATAGGAGAGCAGGGAGGATTTGAAGAGTTTTATATGGACTTTTACAGAAACAAGGAAAGAAAAAAATAGCATCTTCCCTAAAGCTGGGCATACACTCTACGATATTTTCAGTTTTTGCATGCAGCTACAACTCAAGCTGTACGACGACATTTCAGGGTTTAAAAGTTCTTAGCTCACAATGTATGTGTTTCCTCTCAGACATGATCCGCCTGCTCACACCGTACGTCCAAAAACTAGACATCGGACTCATCCGAAGAGATGGCGCTGGTCGTACTCGTAAATCTGGAAGAAGAACTCCCTTCTTCCAGGACTTCTTAAATCCCAGCACGATTTAACCACCAACGCCTCAGGAGCAACTGAATTTCAAACATGTTTGATTTTCTCCGATCTTACGACTCCTGCTAATCACCCCTCGTTACACCCAGTAGTATACTGGGTGTAACGCGGCACGACGCAGGACGCACCATTAGACTGAAACCCGATCCAAACCATTCTCTCATGAATAGAGAGAGAGAGAGGGGGGAGGCAGGCTTAGATAAACTCCCTCAGATGCACAGAAGTCGACGCTTTTATGTCGCCAAAATCTCCTTCAACACAGAAACAAAAGTCGCTAGATTTGTAGCTTTTTAAAAAATAAATGTGCTAGAGGGATCTGAAAAGGTGCCAAATTAAGTGACAAAAGGGCAATACTTCTTCCCTTGATGATATTTAAACAGTAAAGCTAATGTTAGCTTAGCTCCTCCTAAGTTCCACATTTAAAGGAAAAGTTCGGTCAGCAGGAAGAATCAATAGATCATTATTTATACCTAAAACTAATCTGTTCGTAGTGATTTAATGAAAAAAAAATATATATATATAAATTTCGTTGCGATCACTGAGTCTGGGAGCGGCCATCTTTGCCCAAACATAGTAGCCCCTCCCTCCTGCCATCTTCCAGCAGTGACGTCACGGTGCGGTAAGCCTAGCGCCATTCTCCCCGCTTTCCAAGCTAAATCAATGGGAACTACTAGACACATCTGCAATCAACAACAATTATTGAAGATTTCCAGAGGACTTCACCATTGAAATTCACCAGAGCTATAGTGAAACTGACAATGCCCACGTGCATGGCAGCTGGATGCTGGAAAACATCGGGTAAAAGTGAAACAAAGAGTTATTCCACCTTTCTGATTCCTGATCCTCCACGGACGGGTTGGTCGTTGGATCGCCAACTTGAAGAGGGAGGATTTGCCATCGAACTTCTGGCCAAAGAAAAAACCCGTAATATGTAGCCAACATTTGGAAGAAGAATGTTTTCAAGATGACTTGGATAATAGCGCGTTGTGACAAACACCAGATACAGCACTGGGACTTGATCAACAGCCGATACCGCACCGTGACAATGTCACTAACCAGTAGGTGGCAGTAGTGTTCTTTGACAAACATGGATGCCTCCAGTAAAGCACATTCACATGAAAATTACTCTGAATTAAAAACACTGATCATTTATTGAACAGGATGGAATCATTTCAGATTTAAAGAACTTTCAGAAGTTTGAATTCTGAATATGAGCGACTTTTCCTTTAACGTGTCGGAGCCCATGGCTGCTGCTGTCAGAACACATTCATGACTGTGTTGAAGTAAAGAGGACAGCGGTTAGCTGAAAGGAGCTAATGATTGAGTTTCCTTTCTCCAGACGGTTCCACCCTCACAGTGACTAACGCAGACGGAGCATTAACTAACCCATAGTGAGACCCTCATGATGTTCAATCTCACTGCACAAAATTGAAATCTAAATAAGTAATTTGTTCCTAAATTAAGTGCATTTGTTCTTAAATTGAGGAGGTAAAAGAGACATTTTGCCAATGGAACAAGACAATTTACATTTAAAATAAGAAAAAGCAACTGCATTGTCTTATTACAAGTGCATTTTATCTAATTATCTTATTTTAAGAGTAAAAATACTAATTCCATTGGCAAATCATTCCATTTACCTAATAAAATTAAGGTAAAATACACTTGATTTAAGGAATTTTTACTTATTTCTAGATTGTTTTTTGCAGCTGCACAAATGAACCATTAAAATGTGCATGAAGAGTAGTTTCCATCTGTGTTTTAAATGCAGATGTTCATATCGGTATTTACTACATGGTTGCACTTTAGTCAGAATACTGACTCAATATATTCACTTGGTGAAGATTGAAGACAAATCGACTTTAGCATTTAGAGTTGCTTCACATTCTGGCTCTAGTCCTTCCTTTAAAGTGGAGGATATTTCTCCTGAATAAACTTTAGCTGTTAGCTACAGAGGGACGGAGTGGGCACCTGAGCTTCAGCCTGGGGGGAGGTCTACACCCATCAGTCAGATGATTGGTGGGTGCTTCCCTTCATATCTGTGGGTGGGGGCTGGGGACCAATCATCCCTAACGATTGGAGTTATTATATCCGTGTAAAATTACTAAGTTCTTTTAGTGAAAACAGAAGAGGGAAACAGAAATGTGGCAATAAAGACTTTTTATTAGAGCTAGTTCGTAGGGCACTGTTATGGAAGAAAATAAAATCCTATCACCCGAGCCCCTTCGTCACCCCCTGGTGGTGGGTGAGGATTAACGGTGTTGTAGCGGGAATGAGGCCTGCAGACAATCGGCTAAAGGTTCAATGATCCATGATAGATGAAGATTAAACCAGACAAATCATCCCTGAAAGAGTGTCACCATGGAAATGATAGAGATGACTGGATTAGCATGCTATGCTAATCTCATAACATGCTAATCGATGTTATGAGATATGCAACCTATGCTAACTCTGCTAAGCTGGTGAAAGACATCAGAGAGCTGGAGGGCGGCTGTTATTCCAGACGTGTCTGCCTCCATCCCTGATGAGGAGCGGAGGCTGGAGGACCGAGAGGAGAAGCTTTGGCTTCTTTCAGAAGCGTCTACCTCTGTCCCTGATGAGGAGCGGAGGCTGGAGGACCGAGAGGAGAAGCTTTGGCTTCTTTCAGAAGCGTCTGCCTCCGTCCCTGATGAGGAGCGGAGGCTGGAGGAACAAGAGGAGAAGCTTTGGCTTCTTTCAGAAGCGTCTGCCTCAGTCCCTGATGAGGAGCGGAGGCTGGAGGAACAAGAGGAGAAGCTTTGGCTTCTTTCAGAAGCGTCTGCCTCCGTCCCTGATGAGGAGCGGAGGCTGGAGGAACAAGAGGAGAAGCTTTGGCTTCTTTCAGAAGCGTCTGCCTCCGTCCCTGATGAGGAGCGGAGGCTGGAGGAACAAGAGGAGAAGCTTTGGCTTCTTTCAGAAGCGTCTGCCTCCGTCCCTGATGAGGAGCAGAGGCTGGAGGAACAAGAGGAGAAGCTTTGGCTTCTTTCAGAAGCGTCTGTCTCCGTCCCTGATGAGGAGCGGAGGCTGGAGGACCGAGAGGAGAAGATTTGGCTTCTTTCAGAAGCGTCTGCCTCCGTCCCTGATGAGGAGCAGAGGCTGGAGGAACAAGAGGAGAAGCTTTGGCTTCTTTCAGAAGCGTCTGCCTCCGTCCCTGATGAGGAGCGGAGGCTGGAGGAACAAGAGGAGAAGCTTTGGCTTCTTTCAGAAGCGTCTGTCTCCGTCCCTGATGAGGAGCGGAGGCTGGAGGAACAAGAGGAGAAGCTTTGGCTTCTTTCAGAAGCGTCTGTCTCCGTCCCTGATGAGGAGCAGAGGCTGGAGGAACAAGAGGAGAAGCTTTGGCTTCTTTCAGAAGCGTCTGTCTCCGTCCCTGATGAGGAGCGGAGGCTGGAGGACCGAGAGGAGAAGCTTTGGCTTCTTTCAGAAGCGTCTGCCTCCGTCCCTGATGAGGAGCGGAGGCTGGAGGACCGAGAGGAGAAGCTTTGGCTTCTTTAGCTGTTCACCTGCTGCCAATGAAAGACGATTCACTAAACCCAGGGAGAAAAGAGGAATCTCTGGTTGAAGGAATTTCTACTTAAGGTTTTTAAAGAATATTGAGGTTTGGTGGGCTGCCATGTTGGGGGGGGCAGATTTCTGTACAGAATCGTATTACCTCTGTGTTTAAACTATGGTACCAGTAACCATATATTGAGCCATATTCAATGTGAAATACTCTTCTTACCGAGAGGAAAGGGCCACACCTTGGAGTAACTAACGCTGAACCCCTCGTAGCAACGCCGTTTGGGAAAATGGTTCCCCTCATCAACTGATCCGAGCGAATCATGGCACGGCTCCAACAACTCCATGTTCCTGCTCCACAGCAGGGCCATAGATGATGAAGGGTTACCATGGCGACCCAACAGAGTCCAGATAAAATACAAAAGTAAAAGAGCAGAGTGGGAAACCAGTAGTATGAAAAAAACACCTCATAAAATAAGAAATTCTACCAGAACCTTAGAGCATAAAAACAAGCTAAAGAAAGCAGAATGTCGGACAGCGACATGCGATGGTTTGGGAAAGCGTCTGAGCTTTGGGTGCTTGCACAGGGGGGTGTGGCCATGTGTGGCTCTGATTTCCTCAGGAAAAGATGGATTATAGTCTCTAAAACCAGGATAACAATCACATTGAAGCTGTGTGTCTGTGAACGTGAGAAAGAGGAGAGATTTTCTAAGAATTATTATCACTGAAATCTGTATATCTAAATATTTGGGTGTGTGTGTGTGTGTGTGTGTGTGTGTGTGTGTGTGTGTGTGTGTGTGTGTGTGTGTGTGTGTGTGTGTGTGTGTGTGTGTGTGTGTGTGTGTGTGTGTGTGTGTGTGTGAGGTCTCTGAAGTGCTTCCTGGGTTCCTTGTTTTCCATGTTGGGCCTTTCTTTGATTTCCTCCTGTAGCCACCTACAGTCTCTCTGGATTGGAACTCGTAACCAGCGAGCCGTTTCTTGTGTTTGTACAGAATTTGATGGGGGTGTTTCATGACGCATGCAGGCCCCATATTAGTACTTAAGCAGCTATATCTCATTTGAAAACTTGTATTTGCTTTATTTAAACTATTGATTATTTATTTTTTCTAAACTATGAGATTCTGTCAGAGTGACTTGTCCAAACCTTATCTTACAGTGTTCTGTAAAGAGATGATTATATGTCCTTAACTATTACTGGCCCCATAATAAACTTGACTTTAAGTTCCTGCTCTATGACTCGTCTCTGTTGGTGTTTCGTGATTCTGCTGTCTGGTCTTTACGCCACACATCCTCTTGCATTTCAATTCATTTCCATAATAATTGCTCTGCTTGGGTGAACAAGGTAGAATAGATAGTTGTGTTTTATTTGAAATAAGCTTTTCTGATTCAACTTCTGATGGTTTTAAGAGTTTTATCTGAATGCTGACTGCAGACTGAATGAGTCACGCAGATCTGAAGAAACTGCTGCAGTTTTCTGGCTAGCATTGTTAGCTACAGGCTACCTAATGGCGGACTAGTGGTAGCGGCAGCATCGTCAGCCCTAATCTTCCTTTACTTCAGCTGGACCCACCCATACCAGACCCCAGCTAAGCAAACCCATTTCTCTTTCAGCCTCATCAGATTTTAATGCATTCCTGAGTCATTATTCATTTATAACCATTAATACAAATGACTGTATTTAACATCCGGGTTTATTCACATTTATCTGCTGCTATTTTAAAGGACACTTTCAATGCACTAAGCGCTAAAATTCAAACATTCCTCAAAGACTTTTAAACCCCTATTCCCCTCTTATTTGTTTTTTTGTGCTTATTTTTAGTAGCGTTTATTCTAAGAGTAGTTATTAAATATAATAATACTGTATGATTGTAAATAACCATTGTATTTTTAACCCGTGGTCTTTGTGTTTATTTTATGCATTGAACGATTTATCACTCAGGCTGGATTCACTCTTCTTTCAGTAACATCCGACTGAACAGAGACACATTTATTTGGTTGATTATTAACTTTGCTGATGGCCTGACGCTAAATTGCTGAACTGGTTCAGGCAACAGAATTTTTAACTGCAAAATTCAGGAGTCCATTTTATTATCTAAGAGACTAAGAACACTAGTCAGTAAGTAAATTAAGTTCTAATTATTCAAATGATAATAATTAAGTAGTTTTATCTCTGATTTGAATTACAAAGTAATTATCTATAACTTCCAGTTCTAAGTTTTTAATTTATTTATAATCTTCTGATAAACTTGTTCAGCATTTATTGGCTTCCCTGGGTGGGTCTGAGATGAAACGTTCACTGTGTAAATAACACACATAAAACGGTTAAGCTGCTTTGGGTTAAAACTGTTGAAACACTAGCCCATCCTGGAAGAAGTATTCTGTTTGTGGTTGTCTCAGGCACTCACTCTAGTTGCTTTGAATGGAAATTAACGACCAGTTGATTAACCTTCGGAACCTCCAGTCCAGCTATCGGTAATCTAGACTTCAGCCCCTTTTTCAAAACTGCAACAACCGATGGCAGAAACATAAATATAGATTTCTATGCCATGACTTTGTCAACCTACATCAACAAATGCATTTAAGATTTCAGCACCAAAAAGAAAATCATCAACCAGGCCAACCAACGATCCTCCATGACTGAGGAGGTTCAACAAACATTAAAAGCAAAGAATTCAGTCTTGAGTTCTGGTGACAGAGAGCCTCTGAGAGCAGTCAGAGTCAGCTTGAACCGTGACCATCAGGTCAGCGAGGCAGAACCACAGCCAGAAGATCCAGGATCTTTTCCACGATGCCAGCAACACCAGGAGGATGTGGCAAAGGCATACGGCAGATTACAGACTACAACGCACCCTCCCCCTGGTGGGTATAGCTGATGCTGACTTCCTAAATGAACTGAACAACTTCTTTTGAAGGTTTGAGGCACTAAACAGCCTCCAGCAGTGAAAGCTGTTCCACACCAGGGGGAGGAGGAACTAAACCTGGACGTAGCTGAAGTGAGGAAAACTCTGAGGAGAGTCAACCCAAGGATAACACACCTGGGCAGGTGTATAAGGAGTGGTCAGATCAGCTGGCTGGTGTCCTCACAGACATCTTTAACACCTGGCTGGACCAATCCATAGTGCCAGCATGCTTCCAGTCTGCCTCCATTATTCCAGTCCCAAAGAAGCCTCAGGTCGCCTCCCTCCATGATTAGCGGCCTGTCGCTCTGACTCCCATCATGATGAAGTGCTTCCAAAGGCTGGTTAAAGAACACATCGTCTCCAGTCTGCCGCCAACATTCCACCCGTTCCAGTTCGCCTACCGACGGAACCGCTCCACTGAGGACGCCATCTCTGCTGCTCTCCACCTGAGCCTGGCACACCTGGAGGAGAAGAACACCCACGATGGATGCTGTTCCTGGACTTCAGTTCAGCTTTCAGCACCATCATCCCACAGCATCTGATGGGCAAACTGGAACAGCTGGGCTTCAATACAACCCTCTGCTATTGGCTGCTAGACTTCCTCACCAACAGACCTCAGTCAGTCCGGCTCTGATGTCATCAGTCTAAGCCCCTCCCCTCAGGGCTGCGTCCTGAGCCCCCTGCTGTTCACCCTGATGACACACGACTGCGTCCCCAGGTTCACCACCGATCACATGGTGAAGTTTGCAGACGACACCACGGTGGTGGGCCTCATCAGAGACGACAACGACCTGGACTACAGAGAGGAGGTGGAGCAGCTGGTGGAGCAGAGAGAACAGCCTGATCCTGAAGGTGGAGAAGACCAAGGAGATCATGGTGGACTTCAGGAAGAAGCGGCCTAACCACGCTCCACTGCTCATCAACAGCTCAGCTGTAGAGGTGGTCAGCAGCACCACATTCATCACAGACACCCTCACCTGGACTGGAAACACCACCTCACTGGTCCACAGGGCCCAGAAGCGCTTGGACTTCCTGCAGATTGAGAGCGAAGTGCTCTGTTAGGAACATAAGGAACAATCAGATCTCTGATATCAGATGGAGCTTGGCCATTTAAGGCTTTATATGTGAGAAGGAGGATTTTAAATTCTATTCTGGATTTAACAGGAAGCCAATGAAGAGAAGCCAGGATAGGAGAGATATGATCTCTCTTTTTCATTTTCATCAGAACTCTGGCTGCAGCATTTTGGATCAGCTGAAGGCTTTTAACTAAAGGTGAATACATCATTTTAAATATTAATAAACTGGCAGGTAATAAACAGTGTTCAAGGATCAATGCAAGGTTGAGGTTGTTCAATAATTTTAGTTCGAGATCATTTCCTGTGTAGAAATGTCACATGATCAGATCCTTTCAATGCATAGTCGACTAGAACCACTCAGGATGTCAATAAATGCAAATCTTCTGAACTTTTAATATGAACTGAAAATCATTGCTGGCTGTAAATCCCTAAACTTCCACCTCCTCTGTGTTTAATGTCTTTAATGCTAAGTCTCTTCCATGCAGGATTAGTTCTGTTGCAGCACAAACTAAGGATGCTTTATTCTTTAAAACTCTTTCTCACATTGACTCCCAAACTGTTTAATTTGTTCAGGAAAAAAACTGCATAAATGTTCCTACATAACGCAGCAGATTTTACTACAACAAGTCTCATATTGAGGCTCTGATTTTAAAACAAAGCTTTCGTAACATTTTCAATTCTGAATTTCTTACATTATGAAGAATTATAGAAGTTTATGTGATGCTAATTAACCTTCAAATTCCACTGAGTAAATGTCAAATAATCCTGGATTATCTCATCTTTTAACAACCTTCATGTTCCATCCAACGTTTATTCTGGGGTGTTGTTTTCAGGTGTGACCACAAGGTGGCAGCATCGCCATGAGACTGACTGTCTCAAAGCTTTGCCTTTTTTTCCCCTTGTCGTTGTTTAGTGAAGAAAATCTGGATTAACAGAATAACTGCTTTCTAAATTCCATTGAAACGGAAATGATGGTGAATTAATCCCAAATAGTGAAGGTAAAGAAGGTGAAGTTTAAATGTTCTCACGGATTAAAGCTGCTGAATCCAGCAGGACAGAGTCCAGCTAACTCTGATTAATAATTTTATGTAAAACAAAACATTAACCTGAGAAGTTTAGAAGTATTTCTGACATTTTTATAAAGTGAAGATGAAAGAAACACCAAGCAACCTGAGAAAGAACCTACAAAATTAAAAAAAAAATCAGCTGAAAGTGGTTTAAATCTAGTGTATATGAGCAGCCAGAGTCCCTGAGTGACTCTGAGTCACGGAGGCTCTACAAAACCTGAGGATGTCCAGGCTTCCCTCCAGCAGGAGCTTTATAGAAGAATCTCACCAAGAATTCACCCAAAGACATGAAAAACTGCAGACTTTGAACCAGGGGGAGGATTTACCATCAGGCAATACTAGGCAGCTGCCTAGGGCCCCAAGTTCCTGGGGGCCCCATAAAACTGTGTTTCCATGTATGGTTAATGCAACTATTCCTTATTTCTGCACATTAATCATGTTTTTGATAAAATCCTTTGGCTAAAATGCCATCAGAACGCTGATAATATTAAGTGTGTCTCAGCCCCCCCCCCTTCAGTGTCCACCATATTGGATCAGTCCATTTGCTGCACATGTTCAGAAAGGTCCAAACAGACAGCAGCAAACCATTTGAAAACAAACCATGCAAAGAGCAGTGTTGCCAACTTAGCGCTTTAGTCGCTATATTTAGCCACTTTTCAGACCCCTCTAGCACTTTGATTTCTAAAAAGCTCCTAGCGCCAAATCTAGAGACTTTTTTCTGCTACTGGAGACTTTGGAGACAACATCTAAAAGCAGCGAACTCTGCTCTCCAGAGCGAGTAGATTGGTAACCCCGCCTCCTGCTCTCCTCTATCTTGTCTGCTGTCATGATTCATGCAGCTATTATTTCATCCAAATGAAAAATGGAGAACAGAGAAGCAGATCATGGCTTGTCTACAGTGAAAAGAAGGACTGGGTTATTTACTTTGGCCTTTTTGGAAACACAGGAAGGAGCAATCAGCTAAGTGAGCTTAGTGCTTGGAAAAAATCTTTCATTCCTTTAGAGACAGCATGAAAAGTCAGCTGAGTACAAAACATAGAGAGGAAAACAAGAAGAAAAGGGACAAGAAGAGAGGGACACAACCTAGAACAGATAATGGATGTCTATTCTATTAACATTTCTCTATCTGGAGAATGGGGCTGTTTATGTGTTGTCTTCTCCTACAGAGGGCCCCCTGCCCCTCTTCCCGTCTTCCTGTCTGATGTTGGAGTCGCCTCGTGCTTTACTCCCATTAAAAGAGGAATAAATCATATTTAGTTTAGATATAAAAATAAAAACAGCAGCAAAGAAAAGCTCAGGTCACTTCAGACGAATCGTTTTACTGTTAGTGTGATTCCCGCCCAACCCAGCAGAAACAGATAATAAATGGATAAAGATCAGTTATTTAATCAGCTTCTAATCTTTTTTTGTTCATCTGCAACATGAGAATTTCTTATTTTCATTTCTTCAGAAAATTTTTCCAACAACTGCATCAAATCTATTGTCAATAGTTCTTACTTCTTCCCCAAAACAATCTGGAAATAAATCAACATTTCTTAAAATTATTGTATTTACCCTTAATTTGAGCAGGTAAATAAGAAGATTTGCTAATGTAATTAGTATTTATTATATTTATTGTATTTACAGGTGGATCTTCCATATAACAGGAACATCTGCACAGATTCCTCTGAGGATACAGAAGATAATGATCCTTTGCTGAGGATCTTTTCTAACCTCTTGGTCAGACATTAATCTTTTCTTTGTTCCAGAAGAGTCTCCAGATGTTTTCAAATAATTAGCTTTTCCCTTTATGGAGATATAATTCACATTCCAGAGGTAAAGTCTTCAGCATTTCCTGATCCATTGTTTGATTCCTGCTCCTGACGTTCTTTCCAGAATAAAGTCTTTTAGCTTGTAGTAGATAAATATCAATAATTGTTCGCATTTGGTAATCAAAGTATTTTTTGGATTTGATCCTAAAATTCTGAAAAACCGGATCTAGTGCAATATCCTCTGATGTTCTGCAGTATTTTTTATTGCTCTCTTAAAGTTTGAATTTTCCTTTATTCTCAGAAACTAAACAGTGAATAAATCTGGAATATTAGGATTGTATTGATTTAAACTGACTGGTATGGTATAGATTTATATTAAACATTAGTATTGAAGTAATGGAATTGCTATTTTTAGTCTTAAAATCGGATAATTAGATAATATGCACTTGAACTTAGACAATGTTGTTGTTTTTTCTTATTTTAAATCTACAGTAGCAGAATTTCCCCATTTTCCTTAGTTGTTACTTGGTTGGTCCTCGGTTTGAATGGCTGCTACTGTAAAGTATCTTGTTTAAGTCAATAATAAACTGGACTGGACTCCAGTTTATTATATTTAGTTTGGACTAGACTAACGCTGACGTCCTTTACAAGAGCCGCCTTCTGAGGCTAACCATTAGCATAGCATAACTAATCCCAACCTAACCATTAGCAGAGTATAACTAATCCCAACCTAACCATTAGCGGAGCATAACTAATCCCAACCTAACCATTAGCAGAGTATAACTAATCCCAACCTAACCATTAGCGGAGCATAACTAATCCCAAGCTAACGATTAGCAGAGCGTAACTAATCCCAACCTAACCATTAGCATAGCGTAACTAATCCCAACCTAACCATTAGCATAGCGTAACTAATCCCAACCTAACCATTAGCAGAGCATAACTAATCCCAACCTAACCATTAGCAGAGCATAGCTAATCCCAACCTAACCATTAGCATAGCGTAACTAATCCCAACCTAACCATTAGCATAGCGTAACTAATCCAGACCTAACCATTAGCAAAGCATAGCTAATCCCAACCTAACCATTAGCATAGCGTAACTAATCCCAACCTAACCATTAGCAGAGCATAGCTAATCCCAACCTAACCATTAGCAGAGTGTAACTAATCCCAACCTAACCATTAGCGGAGCATAACTAATCCCAACCTAACCATTAGCGGAGCATAACTAATCCCAAGCTAACGATTAGCAGAGCGTAACTAATCCCAACCTAACCATTAGCATAGCGTAACTAATCCCAACCTAACCATTAGCATAGCGTAACTAATCCCAACCTAACCATTAGCAGAGCATAACTAATCCCAACCTAACCATTAGCAGAGCATAGCTAATCCCAACCTAACCATTAGCATAGCGTAACTAATCCCAACCTAACCATTAGCATAGCGTAACTAATCCAGACCTAACCATTAGCAGAGCATAGCTAATCCCAACCTAACCATTAGCATAGCGTAACTAATCCCAACCTAACCATTAGCAGAGCATAGCTAATCCCAACCTAACCATTAGCAGAGCGTAACTAATCCCAACCTAACCATTAGCATAGCGTAACTAATCCCAACCTAACCATTAGCGGAGCATAGCTAATCCCAACCTAACCATTAGCATAGCGTAACTAATCCCAACCTACCCATTAGCAGAGCATAACTAATCCCAACCTAACCATTAGCAGAGCATAGCTAATCCCAACCTAACCATTAGCATAGCGTAACTAATCCCAACCTAACCATTAGCATAGCGTAACTAATCCCAACCTAACCATTAGCATAGCGTAACTAATCCCAACCTAACCATTAGCAGAGCATAGCTAATCCCAACCTAACCATTAGCATAGCGTAACTAATCCCAACCTAACCATTAGCATAGCGTAACTAATCCCAACCTAACCATTAGCATAGCGTAACTAATCCCAACCTAACCATTAGCATAGCGTAACTGATCCCAACCTAACCATTAGCATAGCGTAACTAATCCCAACCTAACCATTAGCATAGCGTAACTAATCCCAACCTAACCATTAGCATAGCGTAACTGATCCCAACCTAACCATTAGCAGAGCATAACAAATCCCAACCTAACCATTAGCATAGCGTAACTAATCCCAACCTAACCATTAGCATAGCGTAACTAATCCCAACCTAACCATTAGCATAGCGTAACTGATCCCAACCTAACCATTAGCAGAGCATAACTAATCCCAACCTAACCATTAGCATAGCGTAACTAATCCCAACCTAACCATTAGCAGAGCATAACTAATCCCAACCTAACCATTAGCATAGCATAACTAATCCCAACCTAACCATTAGCAGAGCATAACTAATCCCAACCTAACCATTAGCATAGCGTAACTAATCCCAACCTAACCATTAGCATAGCGTAACTAATCCCAACCTAACCATTAGCATAGCGTAACTGATCCCAACCTAACCATTAGCATAGCGTAACTGATCCCAACCTAACCATTAGCATAGCGTAACTGATCCCAACCTAACCATTAGCATAGCGTAACTGATCCCAACCTAACCATTAGCAGAGCATAACTGATCCCAACCTAACCATTAGCAGAGCATAACTAATCCCAACCTAACCATTAGCATAGCATAACTGATCCCAACCTAACCATTAGCATAGCGTAACTGATCCCAACCTAACCATTAGCAGAGCATAACTGATCCCAACCTAACCATTAGCAGAGCATAACTAATCCCAACCTAACCATTAGCATAGCATAACTAATCCCAACCTAACCATTAGCAGAGCATAACAAATCCCAACCTAACCATTAGCATAGCGTAACTAATCCCAACCTAACCATTAGCATAGCGTAACTAATCCCAACCTAACCATTAGCATAGCGTAACTGATCCCAACCTAACCATTAGCATAGCGTAACTGATCCCAACCTAACCATTAGCATAGCGTAACTGATCCCAACCTAACCATTAGCATAGCGTAACTGATCCCAACCTAACCATTAGCAGAGCATAACTGATCCCAACCTAACCATTAGCAGAGCATAACTAATCCCAACCTAACCATTAGCATAGCATAACTGATCCCAACCTAACCATTAGCATAGCGTAACTGATCCCAACCTAACCATTAGCAGAGCATAACTGATCCCAACCTAACCATTAGCAGAGCATAACTAATCCCAACCTAACCATTAGCATAGCATAACTAATCCCAACCTAACCATTAGCATAGCGTAACTGATCCCAACCTAACCATTAGCATAGCGTAACTGATCCCAACCTAACCATTAGCATAGCGTAACTGATCCCAACCTAACCATTAGCAGAGCATAACTAATCCCAACCTAACCATTAGCATAGCATAACTAATCCCAACCTAACCATTAGCGGAGCATAACTAATCCCAACCTAACCATTAGCATAGCGTAACTAATCCCAACCTAACCATTAGCAGAGCATAACTAATCCCAACCTAACCATTAGCATAGCATAACTAATCCCAACCTAACCATTATTCTATTGTATTCTGTTCTATCAGAGCATAATTAAGCCTAACCTAGATCTAGAGCCAGTAGACCTGTAAGGACCGAGGCCTGGCAGCCAGGAACCCAGTCTGGGCGAATCCTTCCTGAACATTAGAGGAACCACAGCTTTCTAAAGCGCAGATCAACAGGAGTCCCTGAACTATGGAGCAGGATCACTGGGATCACCAGATAACTTCAGGTTTAAGCCTGACTTAGCTCCATGGTAACGTAATCTGATCGGCTAACCCGCTACGGGCCGGCTAGCTTTCATGGTGGACCATCAGCCAATCAGCTGTCAGGAAACCATGACGTGTCTTTGATTGAAGACGGATTTAAGAACTTAAACATCATCATGATAAAGGAACTGGGAACCAAAAAGTAGTAAAAACTAAAAATGTTCTTGAATATATTTATCATGAACTTTGTGGACTGGTGCATCTGAACACCAGTAAGACCGAGGAGATGGTGATGGACTTCAGGAGAAGACCCCCACCTCACCCCCCCTTGAACATCCAGAGGCAGGACATGGAACCTGTGGAGAGTTTTAAATCCCTGGATGTTCACCTCAATAATAACAGCGACGCCTTCATTGGTAAAAAATCAGGATCAAAGTGTTTTTGTTCTTGGATTAAGGAGCTAAAAGAGACATTTTGCCAATGGAAGAAAACAATTTACACTTAAAATAAGAAAACACAATTGCATTGTCTTATTTCAAGTGCATATTATTTAATTATCATATTTTAATTGTAAAAATACTCATTCCATTGGCAAACTCTCTCATTTATCTACTCATATTAATGGTAAATAAACTTAATTTAAGACATTTTTACTTATTTCCAGATTGTTTTTCCAGTACTGTCTAAGAAGGGCCAGAGCCGCCTCCCTCCACCTCCTGAGGAGGCTGAGCTCCTCTGCAGTGAGCGGCTCCTGGTTCTAACCTTCTCTGACTCTGAGGAGGCCTCAGCCCTCCTCTACGCTGTGGTCTGCTGGGCTCCTGGCAGCGCAGAGAGGGACAGAAAGAGACTGAACTAACTGTCCTTTTCTGTCCTAGGCTGGACTCAGTGGCAGAGAGGACGCTGCTGTCCAAGATCGTTATTAAATGTTTCATGTTTTACTGCTAACAAAATAATTGCCAGTTCTCTGCAAACATAAGAAATGTTACATATTTGACAATCAATGTCGTTAAGTGTGAATATTTTAGGTCCTGATGCTAAACCTTGTGGGACATCTCAGGTATTATTATAATTAGCACTTTTCACATGTTCCAATCATTTAGATCTTTTTTTAATCGATGTTGAGCCACAGTATCGTATCGTTGACATTTTACTGGTAGCAATGCGTCAAATGCTTTGTGTAAGAAAATATAAAGTTGTTTTTTTAACAGTCTGCCTTAATCTGAATCAATTATCTCTTTAAGCAACAACTGCCCTGAGGCAGAGGCTTGAACTTTTCAGCGCTTTCAGATATTAGCCATTAGCCTGGAAGCGGCGGATTAACGCCCAAATCAATTAGAGGCAGAAACGGAGGAGGAGGAGCTCCGCTTCCCGTCCCGAAGAACAGATTAGAACCCAGACTTCTGCAGGGATTCTCATCATCACTGTGGTGAAGGGGGCGGGAAACGGGGGAGGCAGCTCTCATTAGCAGCATTGTTTGTTTTTAGACTGCAGAATATAGGGTCACCCCCCCCCCCCCCCCCCCTACGACCCCCGGCTGGGCCAACCAGATTCCTGCTACAGACTCTTTCATAAACTCATTCACTTTACTGATGAGTCAAATGGAGCTTTTCTGGTTCAGGTAACAGAAGGTGGAATAAAATCCCATAATAAGCAAGAAAAACTTAACGATCGTCGGTTCTTCTGCAGGAGGAAGAAATGTCTCTGATGCTGTCAGTCAGAAAGGAGCAGAAATAAAACGGATCTTTATAGGTCTCCTCCTAAGATGCTGTTTGGTAAGAGTGAAAAAATGTGAATGAAAAGTGATTTCAGTCATTATGACATAAAAATCCTTCAATCTTCCAATAAAGGATAAAAAACATCAATCAAAACACAAACAAATAAAAACTAAAGCGAATTTTATCAATGAAGAGTAGCAGCCAATCAAACTTTCCCCACTTTCCTTGGTTGGTCCTTGGCTGGTCCTTTGTTGGTCCTTGGCTGGTCCTTGGTTGGTCCTTGGCTGGTCCTTGGTTGGTCCTTGGCTGGTCGTTGGTTGGTCCTTGGCTGGTCCTTGGTTGGTCCTTGGTTGGTCCTTGACTGGTCCTTGGCTGGTCCTTGGCTGGTCCTTGGTTGGTCCTTGGTTGGTCCTTGGCTGGTCCTTGGTTGGTCCTTGGCTGGTCCTTGGTTGGTCCTTGGTTGGTCCTTTGTTGGTCCTTGGCTGGTCCTTGGCTGGTCCTTGGTTGGTCCTTGGTTGGTCCTTGACTGGTCCTTGGCTGGTCCTTGGCTGGTCCTTGGTTGGTCCTTGGTTGGTCCTTGGCTGGTCCTTGGTTGGTCCTTGGCTGGTCCTTGGTTGGTCCTTGGTTGGTCCTTTGTTGGTCCTTGGCTGGTCCTTGGCTGGTCCTTGGCTGGTCCTTGGTTGGTCCTTGGTTGGTCCTTGGCTGGTCCTTGGTTGGTCCTTGGCTGGTCCTTGGCTGGTCCTTGGTTGGTCCTTGGTTGGTCCTTGGCTGGTCCTTGGTTGGTCCTTGGCTGGTCCTTGGTTGGTCCTTGGCTGGTCCTTGGCTGGTCCTTGGCTGGTCCTTGGTTGGTCCTTGGCTGGTCCTTGGCTGGTCCTTGGCTGGCCCTTGGCTGGTCCTTAGCTGGTCCTTGGCTGGTCCTTGGCTGATCCTCGGCTGGTCCTTGGTTGGTCCTTGGCTGGTCCTTGGCTGGTCCTTGGCTGGTCCTTGGTTGGTCCTTGGCTGGTCCTTGGCTGGTCCTTGGCTGGTCCTTGGTTGGTCCTTGGTTGGTCCTTGGCTGGTCCTTGGTTGGTCCTTGGCTGGTCCTTTGTTGGTCCTTGGCTGGTCCTTGGCTGGTCCTTGGCTGGTCCTTGGTTGGTCCTTGGTTGGTCCTTGGCTGGTCCTTGGTTGGTCCTTGGCTGGTCCTTGGCTGGTCCTTGGCTGGTCCTTGGCTGGTCCTTGGTTGGTCCTTGGTTGGTCCTTGGCTGGTCCTTGGTTGGTCCTTGGCTGGTCCTTGGCTGGTCCTTTGTTGGTCCTTGGTTGGTCCTTGGCTGGTCCTTTGTTGGTCCTTGGTTGGTCCTTGGCTGGTCCTTGGCTGGTCCTTGGTTGGTCCTTGGTTGGTCCTTGGCTGGTCCTTGGATGGTCCTTGGTTGGTCCTTGGCTGGTCCTTGACTGGTCCTTGGCTGGTCCTTGGTTGGTCCTTGGCTGGTCCTTGGTTGGTCCTTGGCTGGTCCTTGGTTGGTCCTTGGCTGGTCCTTGGTTGGTCCTTGGTTGGTCCTTGGCTGGTCCTTGGCTGGTCCTTGGTTGGTCCTTGGCTGGTCCTTGGTTGGTCCTTGGTTGGTCCTTGGCTGGTCCTTGGCTGGTCCTTGGTTGGTCCTTGGCTGGTCTTTGGCTGGTCCTTGGCTGGTCCTTTGTTGGTCCTTGGCTGGTCCTTGGCTGGTCCTTGGTTGGTCCTTGGCTGGTCCTTGGTTGGTCCTTGGCTGGTCCTTGGTTGGTCCTTGGTTGGTCCTTGGCTGGTCCTTGGCTGGTCCTTGGTTGGTCCTTGGCTGGTCCTTGGTTGGTCCTTGGCTGGTCCTTGGTTGGTCCTTGGTTGGTCCTTGGATGGTCTTTGGTTGGTCCTTGGCTGGTCCTTGACTGGTCCTTGGCTGGTCCTTGGCTGGTCCTTGGTTGGTCCTTGGTTGGTCCTTGGCTGGTCCTTGGTTGGTCCTTGGCTGGTCCTTGGTTGGTCCTTGGCTGGTCCTTGGTTGGTCCTTGGTTGGTCCTTGGCTGGTCCTTGGTTGGTCCTTGGCTGGTCGTTGGTTGGTCCTTGGCTGGTCCTTGGTTGGTCCTTGGTTGGTCCTTGGATGGTCCTTGGTTGGTCCTTGACTGGTCCTTGGCTGGTCCTTGGCTGGTCCTTGGCTGGTCCTTGGTTGGTCCTTGGCTGGTCCTTGGTTGGTCCTTGGCTGGTCCTTGGTTGGTCCTTGGCTGGTCCTTGGTTGGTCCTTGGCTGGTCCTTGGTTGGTCCTTGGCTGGTCCTTGGTTGGTCCTTGGCTGGTCCTTGGTTGGTCCTTGGTTGGTCCTTGGCTGGTCCTTGGTTGGTCCTTGGCTGGTCCTTGGTTGGTCCTTGGCTGGTCCTTGGTTGGTCCTTGGTTGGTCCTTGGCTGGTCCTTGGTTGGTCCTTGGCTGGTCCTTGGTTGGTCCTTGGTTGGTCCTTGGATGGTCCTTGGTTGATCCTTGGTTGGTCCTTGGTTGGTCCTTGGCTGGTCCTTGGTTGGTCCTTGGCTGGTCCTTGGTTGGTCCTTGGTTGGTCCTTGGATGGTCCTTGGTTGATCCTTGGCTGGTCCTTGACTGGTCCTTGGTTGGTCCTTGGTTGGTCCTTGGCTGGTCCTTGGTTGGCCCTTGGCTGGTCCTTGGTTGGTCCTTGGCTGGTCCTTGGCTGGTCCTTGGTTGGTCCTTGGCTGGTCCTTGGCTGGTCCTTGGCTGGTCCTTGGTTGGTCCTTGGCTGGTCCTTGGTTGGTCCTTGGCTGGTCCTTGGCTGGTCCTTGGCTGGTCCTTGGCTGGTCCTTGGTTGGTCCTTGGCTGGTCCTTGGTTGGTCCTTGGTTGGTCCTTGGATGGTCCTTGGTTGATCCTTGGCTGGTCCTTGACTGGTCCTTGGTTGGTCCTTGGCTGGTCCTTGGTTGGTGCTTGGTTGATCCTTGGTTGGTCCTTGGCTGGTCCTTGGTTGGTCCTTGGTTGGTCCTTGGTTGGTCCTTGGTTGGTCCTTGGCTGGTCCTTGGTTGGTCCTTGGTTGATCCTTGGTTGGTCCTTGACTGGTCCTTGGTTGGTCCTTGGCTGGTCCTTGACTGGTCCTTGGTTGGTCCTTGGCTGGTCCTTGGTTGGTCCTTGGTTGGTCCTTGACTGGTCCTTGACTGGTCCTTGGTTGGTCCTTGACTGGTCCTTGACTGGTCCTTGGTTGATCCTTGGCTGGTCCTTGACTGGTCCTTGGTTGGTCCTTGGCTGGTCCTTGGTTGGTCCTTGGTTGGTCCTTGGCTGGTCCTTGGTTGGTCCTTGGTTGATCCTTGGTTGGTCCTTGGCTGGTCCTTGGTTGGTCCTTGGTTGGTCCTTGGCTGGTCCTTGGCTGGTCCTTGGTTGGTCCTTGGCTGGTCCTTGGTTGGTCCTTGGCTGGTCCTTGGTTGGTCCTTGGCTGGTCCTTGGTTGGTCCTTGGTTGGTCCTTGACTGGTCCTTGGTTGGTCCTTGGCTGGTCCTTGGTTGGTCCTTGGTTGATCCTTGGTTGGTCCTTGGCTGGTCCTTGGTTGGTCCTTGGTTGGTCCTTGGTTGGTCCTTGGCTGGTCCTTGGTTGGTCCTTGGTTGATCCTTGGTTGGTCCTTGACTGGTCCTTGGTTGGTCCTTGGTTGGTCCTTGGTTGATCCTTGGTTGGTCCTTGGCTGGTCCTTGGTTGGTCCTTGGTTGGTCCTTGGTTGGTCCTTGGCTGGTCCTTGGTTGGTCCTTGGTTGATCCTTGGTTGGTCCTTGACTGGTCCTTGGTTGGTCCTTGGCTGGTCCTTGACTGGTCCTTGGTTGGTCCTTGGCTGGTCCTTGGTTGGTCCTTGGTTGGTCCTTGACTGGTCCTTGACTGGTCCTTGGTTGGTCCTTGACTGGTCCTTGACTGGTCCTTGGTTGATCCTTGGCTGGTCCTTGACTGGTCCTTGGTTGGTCCTTGGCTGGTCCTTGGTTGGTCCTTGGTTGGTCCTTGGCTGGTCCTTGGTTGGTCCTTGGTTGATCCTTGGTTGGTCCTTGACTGGTCCTTGGTTGGTCCTTGGCTGGTCCTTGGTTGGTCCTTGGTTGGTCCTTGGCTGGTCCTTGGTTGGTCCTTGGTTGATCCTTGGTTGGTCCTTGACTGGTCCTTGGTTGGTCCCCTACAATTCCTTTTTAAACATCAATCTTTGTAAAAAATAAAATAAATTATTTCTGTCATGATTTATGGACATTAAGATCTAAAGAGTAGCTTCGTTTCTTTTTCAGGATCTTTTTGGTTTGCTTTAGACTAAATTATCTCAGATCTTCAGGAAGGCAGTCCAAAAAATAAAACGTTTAAATCCACTGGACTTGGTTTCCGATGTACACAGTCCAGTGGATTTTATTTGATTTTGGAACAATTATGACCTGGATGACCTTTACCAGCATATTCAGAAAGGCAGATAAAAAAGATTTATTTCTATCTCAGCCGTTTATCATGATGTGAATGTCAGACCTCTGAGCAGGAGGTTCACACTGAGCTCCGTGTTTTTTCTGGATCAGTTATTTCTAGGTTAAATAAGCTGCATCGACACCAAAGTTCTGCTGAAGAAAAGCTAAAGTAAGTAAGTAAACTTTATTTGTATAGCACTTTTCACAGACAAAGTCACAAAGTGCTTCACATGATAACATAAAAACAACACAAGGAAAACAGATTGTGTTTCCTTGTGTCTCAACACAAGGAGAACAGAATGCAATAAAAGCTATAATAAATAAGGGAATAAAACAACAGGCTATGTGCTTTGGAAGGCTAGTGAAAACGTGTGTTTTTAGCTGTTTTTTAAAGATGTCCACTGAGTCCAGAGAGCGCAGGGACAGGGGGAGTTCATTCCAAAGACGGGGTGCCACCGCTTTAAAGGACCGGTCTCCTCGGGTTTTAAAACGGGTCCGAGGAACCATAAGCAGGTTTTGACCTGAAGACCGTAGACTACGGACCGACGTATACGGCTGGATCAGACCTGTCATGTAGCCGGGCGCCTGTCCTTGAAGGGCCCTGAAAGTAAGGACCAGGATTTTAAACTTTATCCTGGAAGCAACAGGAAGCCAATGTAGGGACTTCAAGAGAGGAGTTACATGGGCTGTCCTATTTGTTCGGGTCAGGAGTCTTGCAGCAGAGTTCTGGACAATTTGTAGGCGACCAAGCTCCTTCTTGCTCAGACAGGTAAACAGGCTGTTACAGTAATCCAGTCTTGAAGAGACGAAGGCATGGATGATTCTCTCCAAATCATCGTGAGAGAGGATTTTCCTTACCTTGGAGATATTGCGCAGATGGAAGTAACAGTTCCTGATCAGTTGTTTTGAGTGTAGCGCAAGGGACATCCCCTCATCGAAAATCACTCCAAGATTACGCAGACTGGATTTGGCTGAGGAGCATAGATCACCCAGGTGCTGTTTAATGTCAGGGATGGCACTGTCAGGAGCAATAATGAGTAGGGATGGGAATCGAAAACCGGTTCCTGTTAAGAACCGGTTCCGTATTTTTCGATTCCATGGCATCGTTTGGCAGCTCGCTGAACGATTCTTTTTTCGATTCCCGCAGCAACAGAGCCTAGAGCGCCGGCTCTGGGGAGCACGACTTACGTCACGTTTTTTACGTACGTTACGCAGCTTACGCAACTTACGCAAGTTACGCAAGTTGGAAGAACTATTCGAGGAGGAAGACAACGAGCTGCGGTCACTTTGTGAATCAAAGCCCCGTCTTTCCTTAGCCCAGAGGGTAGATCAGGAAATCCAGCTCTATAAAAGCTTGCCCTCCATCCCCTGCAGGGATAGCGCCACACTGTGGTGCTGGAACAAGCAAGATACGCTGCCCTTGCTATCTGGACTGGCTGAAAACTACCTCTGTGTGCAGGCTTCCTCCATCCCATCTGAGAGGGTGTTCTCCACGGCTGGAGACACCATAAGCCCTGAAAGATCCCGTATCCTTCCAGAAAAAGCAGATATGCTCATCTTTCTGCAAAAGAACTGTTAATTTTCCCTACTACTGTTTTATAATTAGTATTTTTTGTTATTTAAAATAGGTTATAATCCCATCATTTGTTATTAGACATTGTTTGTTATTAAGTTTGTTCTTGTATTCATTTTTCATTTAAACACAGATGTTACTCCAGTTTCACATTTCCTGTGGACATCTTGATCTTGTTGATTTTGTAAGATTGTGCAATAGTTAAGTAAACAAAGTTGATTCTGATAATCAAACTGTTTGTTCTCCTTTTTCTCCCAAATTGGAATCGAAAAAAGAATCGATAAAGAATCGAATCGTTTCATAGAATCGAAAAGGGAATCGGAATCGTGAAAATCTTTTCAATTCCCAACCCTAATAATGAGTGTCTCAGTCTTTTCGGTATTCAGTGCGAGATAAAAAACAAAAACCTTCAGGGAACCGTTTTCATCAGAACTCTGGCTGCAGCATTTTGGATCAGCTGAAGGCTTTTAACTACAGTTTGTGGACTTCCTGATAGTAAAGAATTACAATATTCCAGCCTTGAAGGAACAAATGCATGGACTAGTTTCTCAGCATCACCCCTGGACAGGAGATTGCTCATTTCTGCAATATTCCTCAGATGAAAGAAGGAAATTCTAGAAACGTTCAGGGATCCTGTGTGAGTGATGCATCTTTTCCAGAGAGGATCTTGGTGGAGTACCTGGGCAGCCCACACAGGTGGAGCTCATCAGCCTCATCAGAGGAGCTAATAGTGCAGCAGAGTCTCACTCAGCGCTGGATGATTAACGTCTTTCTGTGGTTCTCTGGTCATCGCTTCTAACTTTTCTAGTTGTTTGCTATCTCCTGTGAAGGGGGGGGTGGATTTAAGATTAGGCAATACTAGGGAGTTGACTGGGGCCCCTAGTTCCTGGGGGCCCCATAAAACTCTGTTTCCATGTGTGGTTAATACAACTATTCCTTATTTCTGCACATTAATGATGTTTTTGATAAAAATCCTTTGGCTAAAATCCCATCAGAACGCTGATAATATAAAATATGTTTCAGTGCTATGATGAGCTCTAAATCCAGACTGAGGCCGTTTCTCAATGTGCGTTCTTGAGCGTTCTCGTGTGCTCGTGACACGTCATCAGCCTCAGCCCGAGTACCGTTCCAATTCTCGAGAACGCCAGATCGAGAACGCACCAAATCCCCGGATGTTGTTCTCACCCCGCCCTCTTTATCGAGCATGCATCAGAGCAGACTTGTGCGTTCTTCAGACTGACCGCTTCCCCAGAATGCCCCGCGGCCGCAGCTTGATTCCAGACAGCGCTCACAGTGGTAAGTTAAACATTCCCTTTTCTGCTGCTGTTGTTCTTCAAAAGTACGTTTTGAAATCGTTTGAGGCGATAACATTATACATTGAAGCCTCCCTGTGTGGCCTGTTTACAGAGTTAGTGCGAAATGTTAAAAAAAAGTCAGACATTGAGCGGACCAGCGTGACCAGCAGACCTCCGAGGGTAACCGCAGCTAGGGCTAAATTTACCCCGTCTGTAGTGCACTTCTCTCGGTCTAGTTATGTGTGAACTACCGCTCGTTCTGATGGCGTTTTTTTGCGGTTCGGTAATTTTTTAAATGTTTTTTAAGCTTTAGAAATTAAAAATATTGTTTTCAAAATATTTTGTGTAGGGAATAAATCGTTTTGACTGTTAAAGAAATGCTAAACAACGTTGCAGGTGATGACGTCACGAGTACGCTTCTGCTCCAATACACATACGTGCTTGCGTGCTCGCATTCTCGTCAAGTCCGCTCTTCCTGCGTTCTCGCCAAGAACGGCCTTCACGAGAACGCGAGTACGTACTCGCCCTGAAACTCTTCAAAACGCCCTGAAACTGTTCAAAAAGTTCATTATGGTGGAAGTGATCGCAAACCTTTTTGGCAACTACCAAGAATTTTAGATCAGAAAGGAAGATTGGATATAGGTCTATAATTGACCAAGTCATCGCGGTCAAGAGACGGTTTCTTAAGCAGAGGTTTAATTACAGCAACCTTAAAAGCTTTAGGTACATATCCCTGTAACAGAGATAGATTAATCACATCTAAAATGGAGGAGGAGATCAAAGGGAATACCTCCTTAAATAACCTGGTTGGAACTGGATCTAACATCCAATTGAAGGCTTAGATGAAGACAATAGTTTTGCTAACTCTGAAAGTTCAACTGGATCAAAGCAGTCTAAACCCGGTTCAGATTCCATGACTACCTCAGATGCTGCCCCCCCCCCTCCAGAGACAAACCAATCGCGGATAGAGGAGTGCTAATGATCTCATTTTTAATAAAATCAATCTTATTTATAAAGAATCCCATAAAAACATTACTAATTTTCCAGACCTGCTGTAATCTATGTAAACGGTTAGCTTGATCTGGATTATAGATCTATCTGAGTAATAATCCTCTGTGTGGCTCTAACCATCAGGAAGGTTCTGCCAAAAACAATTAAAAGTCTCTAAAATTAAGTTCTTCCTTCCTCTGAATAGAATGAGGGATTGCTGAAGAGTCAATGAGTCGATGCAATCAGCTGGTTTTCCTTAGATAGAAAACTTTGAATCAATCTGACTGGATGATCTGGTTGAATCGTCTCTATAAAGTGACCTGAGATGACATGATGTGAATTGGAGCTATAGAAATAAACTGAATAGAATTGAAAAGAACATGAACCAGATTTTTAGGACCTGTTCGTACCATTCTGCTGTTAGCATCGGTTTATTATTCCTGTTTTCCTCTGATGCCATCACTAGTGATTAAACAACGTGTGGACTAGAAATGATTTAATCAGTTTATAAAGAGATTTAAAAAAAACTTCAGAAGTCAAACAGGTTAATGACATTTTCCAAACAACCAAAAATAAAATAATTAAGACAATTCTGAATATTGAAGGAGGTTAGGGATAAATAAAAGATCTGTTCCCAAACCCAAAGATGACTGTTAATGTGCTACTGATGCATTTCCTGTTTCCTGCGTCTCCCATAGATCATAGATCTAGATTAGATCAGTGAGTGAAGATGCTGATTTTTAGCCTCAGATTTCTGCTCCATGACTTTGAGCACCTGATGAATGAAAAGTTGCAGCCTTCGGGTCACCAACCAGGCCAGGTCTCTGGGCGCCGAGATGTAAATTCACCGCAGAGTAAATCCCTTTAATTTGCTGTATTCATCCAGATGGATAATCCCCCGCAGATTACATGGATTAGCACTGAGGAAGGATTCATTTCTAATCCCACACATGTGTGTGTGTGCGCTAGTTCACTTTTTGGATTTCCTTTTCTGGCATCTGTCAGCCCCCCACCTCCACCCCCCCATCATGTTTTGATGACTTTGACCTTTAATTAACTTAAATATTCATTTTCTATGGCCTAAACCCCATTATTATTATTATGGATATAGCTATTATGATTATTATTATCATTACTATTAATAGTATAAAATTACCATTATTATCATTTGATCATTAACCTGGATCAAAAGAAAAAATATATATATATATTTATATATATATATATATAGTGTCATTATATTTCTTTGAATGTTTTATTCTATTAACCTAAAATTTGTAGTTTAGTGAACATTAATTCTGTATTTTTAAACAAGTTATGAAGATTTATATCTGTTTTTAATTCTTTTATTTTTCACTGTAGAATTCTTACTGTTGTGTTTTTAGTTTTAAAGCATTTTTAGGTTTAAACCATTTTTAGGTTTAAACTATTTTTCGGTTTAAACCATTTTTAGGTTTAAAGCATTTTTAGGTTTAAACCATTTTTAGGTTTAAACCATTTTTAGGTTTAAACCATTTTTAGGTTTAAACCATTTTTAGGTTTAAACCATTTTTAGGTTTAAACTATTTTTAGGTTTAAACCATTTTTAGGTTTAAACCATTTTCAGGTTTAAAGCATTTTTAGGTTTAAAGCATTTTTAGGTTTAAACCATTTTTAGGTTTAAAGCATTTTTAGGTTTAAACTATTTTTAGGTTTAAACCATTTTTAGGTTTAAACCATTTTTAGGTTTAAACCATTTTCAGGTTTAAAGCATTTTTAGGTTTAAAGCATTTTTAGGTTTAAACCATTTTTAGGTTTAAAGCATTTTTAGGTTTAAACCATTAGTCTCCTGCCTTGAATAAAGGCGCTATATAAGTAGTTACATTCCATTTAGCATTTTAAGATCTGTGCAGAACAGATGGTGCATTTGCAGGAATGCTGATTAATGTCTAATTATAATCTAATAAAAATCAATCAAAATCAATCAAAAAAATACATCTAATAAATCAATCACATTTATTATTATCGTTATAAATAGGCTACTATTATTATCATAATGATTTTTATTTTCAGTATTATTGTTGTTTTTTATCATTGTGGCAGATTTAGAGCCCAGATGTTTCCTGCTGATCATCGATATTTATCCCAATTATCTGATCAGAAACTCTTCCTGGCTGCTTGTTGCCAATCTAGTTTAGCAGTTCTAGCAGGACACGCTGATCTAGCGGATCCAGATCTATCCCGCTGCATGGTGGGGGGGTCCAGCCGGCTGCGTTCTGCAGAGCGAGCGGCTGCATGGGAACCAGAACACTTGTTCGCAGGTCGCCTCCTCCTCAACAACAATCCGTGAATGAAGCTCCGCAGAGCGCGCGGTCACGGTGCGTTAGAGACCCGCACGGTTCAAATGATCATCTGGTCTGAATGGGGGGGTGCAGGGGGTGTCTTCATCTCCACCTGATGCAGGACCGGCGGAACCTGTGATCTGTGACTGGAGCGCGTGTCTGTTTACTGCCGACCCCCCTAACCTCTCTGACCCCCCCCCCCCAGATGATGGAGGAGCTCCGGCATGTTCAGCTCCACCTGATGCAGGGAGGGGGGTGGGGGGGGGGTGTCTGAGCGTCAACAGCTTCATCATGAGGACAAACAGGCAGCATTGACTGCTGGGAGAGCAAGTGGTCTCCTTCCCACGGCCACGGCCCGTGTTGCAGCTTTTCCTTCACTCCACCTATGCTCGTCCACGCGGGCCGCGCGCCCCGCAGCTTGTCTCCTTTCTGTCTGCGGGACAAAGTGAGTCCTTTCATTGCGGGATGAGGGGCAGCTTCTCTATCTGCGCTCCTTTCATTTGGTCGCGTGAGGTATCAATAGAGCGCGCGCCTCGGAGCTCTCCACTGGGCCATTATGTGTCAACCAGTTCTCCCAGTCAGCCGGCCCAGTCTGCCACTAGTGGCCCATCGACCGCTCCACTGGTGTCTGTATTTATGTCCCCCCCCCCCATTCACATCGTTAGTTATTGATAAATATTTCTATAAACAGCCCCGTCTGCGCATGCGCAGCCATAAACACTTTAGAAGGTAAGTTAGCGTTTCTGATCCCTACACCCCCCCCCCCCCCCCCGTCCCTCAGTGAGATCTAGAAGCAGAAGATCTATATCCAACCATTCAGTAGAGATCCTGCTGCATGGCTCTACATCTGATTTAGGCTTCTGACCAATTAGATGAACCTTGAATGATGGATTATCTGCTGGAAATTAACTTGGAAAAAAGTTAAAAAATTATTTGAAAAGTTAAAAAGTTAATAAGCCAAGTTAACAATTATATTTAGGTTTAAAAAAAAAAAAAGTCAGTTCCAGTATCAGCATCAATGCCTCTAAGGTTAAGTTGGACCAAATAAATGGGTTTTTTTTTCGCTCTCGGTGTATTTTTAATGAATTTCTTATAAAAGGACTTTTTTTTATTTTTCTTAATATATTCGGGCAAGTTCGTGTTCCTGGTTATTATATTAATATTAAATTTTAACCATTAAAATTTCCAGATTTTTCTGAAGGTTCTAAAGGTAATAAGTTTCCTGGATGCCAATTGGCTTGAACGGCCTATAAAGGGTTAATAAGTTGGTTGATTAAACATCATTAAATATTAATCTGATTCATTGAATGTTTAGTTGAACATAAAAATGTATTAATGTTTTATTTTTATAGCAGGAATCAATCAAAGTCTCCAGATTTTATAAAAATGACCATTAAATCTAGTGGAGAATCGTCCTTTGTTTGGTTTTAATAATAGTGATTATTAAAAATTATGATAAAGCTGCTGGAATTTGATCCTTTAGAGTTTATTAAACTGTTTGAGATGCTGCTGACGTCACTTTGTTGATTAATTTGAACTTCATTTTAAAGAATGTTTTGCTTGGAATGACAACATAGAAAAAATTAACGTTTCTGAACATTTCTTTATGTTCAGAAACGTTTTTTTATCCTCAAATGTAAAATTATTTTTAATTAAATCCTCTTTTTTTTAAAGGAAGCAACAATTTATTTTTTTACATTTTCCTCCTCCAATAACAGAAAGGAATTCTGTTGGATTAATAGTTTCACTTAATTACTATTTTATTTTATTTTTTATTTATTTTCATTATTTTTGTTGAAACTTCTGGTCATTGTTCACTTTAAATTGTTATTCTGTATAATAAATCATTTACTAATAAAGAACAAAGTGTTGATTAATTTATGATTAATGAATTAATAAAGTTTCTACAGAAACATGAATCTAAACTAAAGGACCATCCTGTTACAGACAGTCTGCAGCGCTGCGGGGGGGCGGGGGGCGTGGCTTCAGGGAAGGAGCTCTTGGTGCGCCTCGCGGACCGAGCGGTGATTGGCTGGGCCGGTCAGCAAGCGGCACGCGACTGTGGATGTTGCTATAAAGAATCCTCGCGTGGGAGATGCTGGAGGTAAACTGTGAGCGGACCGGTTCCGGCCCGGATCCCCAGGGGAGCAAAGATGGACTCGGTTCTGGATCCTTTCTCTGCGCTCGACTCTCTGTCCTCTCCGCCTTATTTCGAGGACGAGGACTTTTTCACGGACCAGTCCTCCAGGGACGGCCCGCTGGACGCCGAGGACTTCCTGGACGAAGACGTGGACTTCCTGAGCTCCCACCTGCAGGACTATTACAGACAGGCGGCGCCCCCCCACGGGGACTATGACGTGGGCAGCCTGTCCTTCTCCTCCTCGTCCCCCACCTTGTCCTGCAGCCTGTCCCCGCGCAGCGGCGGGCCGCTGCTGAAGCGCCGCCGGCGGCTGCGCTCTGAGGTGGAGCTGCAGCAGCTGCGTCAGGCCGCCAACGTGCGCGAGCGCCGGAGGATGCAGTCCATCAACGACGCCTTCGAGGGGCTGCGCTCCCACATCCCCACCCTGCCCTACGAGAAGAGGCTGTCCAAGGTGGACACGCTGCGCCTGGCCATCGGCTACATCAACTTCCTGGCGGAGCTCGTGCAGTCCGACCTGCCAATCAGGAACTCCAGCAGCGAGACGCACGGGCCGCCCAAGAAGGTCATCATCTGCCACAGAGGAACCAGTAAGTGTGAGGAGAGGTTCTGCTGGGTTCCAGCTCCGCCCGGAGCAACAGGAGGCTGATGCTTTCTGTCTTTCCTCCCCAGGGTCTCCCTCCCCCAGCGACCCGGACTACGGCCTGCCCCCCCTGGCCGGACACTCGCTGTCCTGGTCGGATGAGAAGCAGCTCCGGGAGCAGAACATCATCCGAACCGCCAAGGTGTGGACCCCCGAGGACCCCCGGAAACAGCAGCAGACGGCCCTGAGGGACATAGAGAACGAGCCTCCCTTCGGCCTGCTGGCCTGAACAGAACCGGTTCTCCAGAACCGGAACCATCAAGCCATTATGTTAATGTGGAACCGAGATGGACCTTTATCATGTTGATAACTAAAGGTGTTTTTCTGCTATTTATTCTATTTTTGTACAGATGATAATATATTTAATTTAAATGCAGAGGAAGGAAGGAAGGAAGGAAGGAAGGAAGGAAGGAAGGAAGGAAGGAAGGAAGGAAGGAAGGAAGGAAGGAAGGAAGGAAGGAAGGAAGGAAGGAAGGAAGGAAGGAAGGTTGCTTCTCTGCAGATTAAAGCACTTCCTAATGAAACTGGGAATGTTTCCTGGGAAACTGGAACATCAGGCTCTGCAGGCTCTGCTGGGATCCGGACCGTGTCTGTTTGAATCTGATCTCAATAAAATGCTTTAAGAGGCCTTCGCTGCTTTATGTCTTTATTTTTAAAAAGCTTTCCATGTTTGTAATAAACGGGGTGAAATGAGCTGATCTGGTTTCTCTCTGTCCCGCTGAAACAATGAAGAGCAGCTCTGGTGGGACAGGAAGCTGCAGACTGACAAACACAAGTATGCAAATGACCCCCCCCCCCCCCCCCCCCCCCCAAACAGCTGAAGGTGTTTACAGCAGCAGCGTGGTGGGCCGGTGCGCTGCCAGGTGCTGCTCAGACACTTTTTCCCGTGGCGGTGCCCTCCTGCCCAGGGCCGCCCCCGCTGTATCCACGCACTGCAGCATCAGAAACAGGAACAGCGACGCAGTAGCGACGCACCAGAGCCGCAGCGACGCCGCTGAAGGCCCAGCTGAGTGAAAGCTGCTGACAGCTCTGCTGATGTCTCTGTCTGCAGCCTGCAGCATGTAATCCCATTAGAACCATTAGAAAGTCAAATGTTATCCAGTCTCCTTTCTGACCCAAACAGAGGGGGCTTGTTGCAGTCTGTCGCACCTTTCCTCCATGGCTCTCCTCCATCCTTTAGTTCTGCTGCAGTCAAGTGGAAGAAAGAATCTGAAACAGCCGCTCTGCCTGTTACCGTTTGGCAAGGCATCTAAGAACCGCAGCATTTTATTAGCTGACAGTTTTATTCCCTCAGAGCGCTGAGAGAGAAGCCTGCAGGAAAAACAACAACAACAAGTAAATAAACTAACAATAAATAATAATAACTATAAGTGAGGCAGACACCCTGTCTACTTTTAAGGCTAGGCTTAAAACTTTCCTTTTTGATAAAGCTTCTAGTTAGAGTGGCTCAGGTTATCCTGAGCTATCTCAATAGTTCTGCTGCTATAGGCTTAGACTGCTGGAGGACATAGGGACCCCTTTTTCATCATTCTGCTTCATTCTATCTCTATTCTCCCACTCTGCAGAATCTGTTAGTTCAATCTCTAACGTTCTGCTCTCTCTGCTTTTTCTCATAGTAGCTTCATCTGGTCTGTTCCTGTTTGGCTGTGACTCCATCCTGGATGATCTGGTTGAATAGTTTCTATAAAGTGACATTCAGTGAAATAAGCAGAATATTGAATTTTATCGGTTCTTTGTTTTATTTTTCCAACTTTTTTCCTCTTTGGAGGATTTTTCTTCTCTGTAATTCTCCTTGGAGCTTCTCCTCCACTGTTTTCTCCTCTGGATGCTGGAGATGAACCTGACCTGCTCCAGCAGCAGGAGTCATCAGCACTCCTCTCTGTTCTCCATGTTCTTTGGGGAACCTCAGAGATCTCCTGCTCCTCCGCAGGAGCAGAGTTAGTCAAGATAAGGAGAAGATTCCCCCAAAAAGTTTAACCCTTTAAAGCCCGATCCAAGAATAAAACAAAACAGAAAATAACTTTTTTTGGGTTTAAATTCCTTATTTGGCCTCCTAACAAAATATGTAAAAAGAAAAAACAGAAATACATTTTTGATATTAATAATTTATTATATGCAATAAGTCAAGGTTATTTTCTGCCCTCTGTTATCAGGTATATCTGATTGTGTACAATATGATTTTGAGCAAAGCTTTTACCATTAAATTATGCAAAAAGTTTTCCTGGATGGAAGAGAAACGTCTTTAAACTTGGAAACAAAGTCCAGCGGATTGATTTGAACTTTTTTAGAATGACTGTGACCTGGATGAGGAGCAGAGTTGTCCTCCTCCTCGGCCATCCCTCCTCTGGCTGCACCTGGCCGGTGGACAGCAGCTGCCTGGAAGAAGCCGCGGCCCTTCTAGTGTCTGGAGATGGATTTGGCGCCGTGTTCCGCGTCTTTAACCTTCCATTAGCCATTGTCCAGCAGACAATATGGCCGCTGTAAAGCATGGCGTTTTGCAATAACAAAACACATTGTGGATGTGTTTACAGTGGGCTGAAAGCTGCGCGGCGCTCCGCGGCCCAGCCGAGCCAAGCGGGTCCCTGCGTTCGCTTTGTGCCCCGCAGCCAATTAACAGCGAGCTCTTTGAGCCGCGCCGCGATAAGCCACTTTAATTTATGGCTTCTATTTTTGTCAGGACAGAAAGGAGGCGGATTTGGCGATTTTCTTGTCATCACCTGGTGCTTTCTTCACAAGAGTGTAAACCATCCCCGGTGCCTCTAGAAACATATGGCTCTCAGCATCGCGCGCCATTGTGTCCCGCGCTGATCGCTCATTACCAGCATGTAACAAATCCTTTATTAGCTCTGTTTTTGTCATATTTTCATCCCGCAGATTAAGCAGATGCTGCGATTGTACAATCCGAGCTGTAGGGCTACTCAAGACTGAAAGGGAGACGGGCCCTCGGTCCTGGGTGAGGAGGAGAGAAAAGCGCCGGGCACATCTTCAGAGGAATAAAACATTTAGGAGCCATAAACAGACTTCAACCTGCTCTGTTTCAGCCTTTGTGTTGTTTGGGCATAATTAATGTTAATAGGGACAGGTTTGTGTCATTTGAATGCGGGACCACAGGTGCAGAGTGACAGGATGAATAACCAGCACTGATTTTTGCCAAAGCTCGAGGGCCCTTGTCCAGGGTCTCCAAGTTGATGGAAAATATTGTCATGTCTTTGATTCGCAGCATTACTTTCAGGGGGAACAAAGCGCGGAGATGAAAAGCTTATGTTGAAGTGAAACGGCCAGTGACGGTGGCCGCTTCACGCTGAAAGGGAAGGGGAAGGGGGCGAGGCATTGGCAATGCGCGCTCCTGGTTTTGTGCGCAAAGTGCTCCATCTAACTCAAATAAAGGAGCCTTTCCAACTTTTAAAGGACCACTTTTAGCCTTTAATAAAGACTGAGCGGCTGTAGCCATTAAGCATATGGTGCTAAGGCGCTGCTCCTTTGTCTCCGCAGGGCCCTTGAGATCCTAACTTTCCTTCTTTATGGGAAATTGAACTTGTTGAATAATCCAGCTTAATGCACCGAAGGCAACATGTGGCACCGGGGCGCACAGACAGCCCCTCCCCTCGGTGGGCTGGGGTGGGGGGGCACCTAACACAGGAGACAAGCGGGCTGTGAGCTCAGGGCAGAGGGACCTTCCTGGCTGCACAGAGGGCCGTTTCTGGGACTCAAACATCAGTTTTCCTCATCGTGCTGCTGGAGGATCCAAAACTGTATCCATGCGTAAAAGCCAGAGAGCAGCACGCGCCTCGCTTCCCTCGATCTGGTGGAGGTTTGCTGCGTCATGATGAGATGCGAGCAGGTCTGACTGCTCCTCTGCTTCATGGGAGGAAACCAATAAATTAGCTTCCAGCTGTTTTCTGTAAGGGGGGGGGGGGTGTTTGCGGCTACTCTGGTTGCCTTTCACGCCCCGCTGAAAGGGGTCCGTGTGTGGGGTGGATGGGGCCAGTTGGCCCCTGGAAACCCTCCTGGTGGACCGAACACGCCGGGCTGACCTCTGCGCCGGAGGCCGGGGCTCCGCTCTGACTCCCCCAGGCAGAAGGACTCAGTCTGTCGGCCTGAAAGCGTCCCGCTCATGGAGGCATTGTGCGCAGCCTTCGCTGCACCATCATAAAATATTCCAGCCTTTCAGCCTTTGAAAAGTGCAGCAGACTGGGCTGATTTCAGAGAGCAGGAGGGAGGATCTGAATGTTCGGAGGAAAATCTCCCTCATTTTGACAGATGATTGAATTTCTGTGTCTGACTCTATAAATCTCTGAATAACTCAACAAAAAAGTGATAAATTGCTAATATGCAAATGGAGTCACGGCCGTTTGGACGTGTGCTTCGCCATCCATCTCCCGCATTCTGCGCGGCTGATTCCCGTCGCGCGCAAGCGGACACTCAACCCGTCCAGACCGGGGGGGCTTTTGTTCGCCTCTGCACCCCACAGCCTCCACCCCCATCGCCTGCGCTGTCAGTTGCCAGGATTCAGAGGTGTAAAAGCATGCATCATTTTTCACCAGCTCTCCGTTCTGATATCGACAAAGGCCTGCGCTCTGGAGCAGCCTCTCCGCTTGTTCCCTGGCTTGAACTTCACTGATATCCAACTGCTCCCTTTTCCTCGCCTGAACGCAGCGCAGCGGGGATGGATTTGCAAGACAAATGCAGCTGTGTGTGAGAGAGAAAGTCAAGTGGCACAAAAAGGCCATTTCAGTCAGGCGATGGGATGGAGAAAGTTAGCATTATGTGGGCGTCAAATCAATCAAAAACAAAAGACCACATGCAGAAGATCAGCTTCTAGAGTCAGACTGAAATATAAGAAAAATAACATCTAGATAGGACTGGACAGAACTGCACCAGAACCAAACCCATCCGGGTCTAAGTCTGCTGTTGGACCCATCAGAACCGAGAGGTGGAAGCCTCAGTTCATCCTGTCAGTAGATTAGAACAGAATAGAAAAGCAAATAACAAAACAGAATATAATAAACTAGATACTCAGGTGGCTCTATCTGAGAAAGAAACAGTTAATCAGACAAACTCTGAGAAAGTTTTCATGTCAGAGGATGAAAGAGAGAAGACCCAGTTAGAGCCTAGAGCTACAGGAGAGAAACAGGATTAAACACTGAAAAACAGGCCAGTTTCCAACATCTAGAAACAAAGGTGTTGATGGCAGCAGCACAGCTGATATTTCTCTCCGTTAGAGATTGAACTAACAGATTCTGCAGAGTGGGAGAATAGAGATAGAATGAAGCAGAAAGATGAAAAAGGGGTCCCTATGTCCTCCAGCAGTCTAAGCCTATAGCAGCAGAACTATAGAGATAGATCAGGATAACCTGAGCCACTCTAACTAGAAGCTTTATCAAAAAGGACAGTTTTAAGCCTAGCCTTAAAAGTAGACAGGGTGTCTGCCTCACGGACTAAAACTGGTAGTTGGTTCCACAGGAGAGGAGCCTGAGAACTAAAAGATCTGCCTCCCATTCTACTTTTAGAAATTCTAGGAACCACTAGTAAACCTGCAGATTGAGAGCGAAGTGCTCTGTTAGGAACATAAGGAACAATCAGATCTCTGATATCAGATGGAGCTTGGCCATTTAAGGCTTTATATGTGAGAAGGAGGATTTTAAATTCTATTCTGGATTTAACAGGAAGCCAATGAAGAGAAGCCAGGATAGGAGAGATATGATCTCTCTTTTTAATTTTCATCAGAACTCTGGCTGCAGCATTTTGGATCAGCTGAAGGCTTTTAACTACAGTTTGTGGACTTCCTGATAGTAAAGAATTACAATAGTCCAGCCTTGAAGTAACAAATGCATGATCTGGTGTCAGATCTGAAGATTTTGAAAATCCAATTAGTGAAACTTTTTTTATTATTCTTTTTGATGATGATTTTCTTATCTATTTAGTTGCAGCTCAGTGTTTGCTGAGGGGAGCTGATTTCTCCCAAAACATTCAGCAGCCCGGTGCAGTCAGTCCATTGGTGCTTAGAAACGGGACAGGCTTGTAATCAATTAGCTGTTCTCACCACATGTGACTGTCAATTAGTTGCTCACTGATTGGATGTGAGCAACAGGCCCAGCCGTTCTCCTTCACTACAAATTACATCAGCTACAACCAGTAACCCAATTGCAACAACTGGACCTGACCTTACTTTGAACTAGTAATTGCATTTCTTACCTGAGTAGAATGGGAGGCAGATCTTTTAGTTCTCAGGCTCCTCTCCTGTGGAACCAACTACCAGTTTTAGTCCGTGAGGCAGACACCCTGTCTACTTTTAAGGCTAGGCTTAAAACTTTCCTTTTTGATAAAGCTTCTAGTTAGAGTGGCTCAGGTTATCCTGATCTATCTCTATAGTTCTGCTGCTATAGGCTTAGACTGCTGGAGGACATAGGGACCCCTTTTTCATCATTCTGCTTCATTCTATCTCTATTCTCCCACTCTGCAGAATCTGTTAGTTCAATCTCTAACCTTCTGCTCTCTCTGCTTTTTCTCATAGTAGCTTCATCTGGTCTGTTCCTGTTTGGCTGTGACTCCATCCTGGAGAGAAATATCAGCTGTGCTGCTTCCATCAACACCTTTGTTTCTAGATGTCTACCCCTTCTAATAATTCGGTGAGCTAATCTGAATCCTTCAATTCAATTTGGAAACTAGCAGCAGTTCAGCGGACAGGATGAATGAACGGTAGCCGGCGCGCACGGATGACGTTATACACGCGCCGCTTTGTTTTTAAAAGATATAAATATAAATAATCTAACGGCGGATGTCTGGGGGACAGTGATTGGCCTCCATGTTCTGAATGCTGGCGTACCATAAAGAATAAATGATGAACAGTTTAGTTTGTGCCTTCAAGTCGTTGCCCATAGGAAGACGTTACTGGATATAACCTAACGGAATATCTTCAGAACGGCTCCAAATGACACTAAACTCAGATGGGAGAGTAGAAAATGATGGAATAACGGAAAAATCAAGGACCAATGGAAAAGAAACAGCGTTCCCCTTCTAAGGTTCTTTATGATCACATTTGTTCTGAAATGGGGAATTTTACATCAACTGAATTGAATCATAGATTTGATCAGGATGACCTGAGGAACTAACTAGAAACTATGATAGTGATTCAAAGAAAAAAGAGCAAATAGTGAAAATCAAACAAAGAAATCTAAAATATTTTACATAAAATTAGCTGATATAATGAAGTGGAATCAATGTTTTCACTGCAGAAACTGTTTGTGGTTTTTCCACCTGTCCTCTTGGTATAATAACAAGTTCAGCGCTTTCATCATGTGACTTTTTAATTTCTGAAGTGTTGCATAAACTGAGCCAGCAAACTTTCTACATTATCTCGCTCTGGCCTTCCATAAAGAGGCCTTTCATCGCGGCTAAAAGAGAGGCAGCGCCTCCATCCAGCACAAAGTGACTTTTTTTGTTTTCTATCAAAGTGAATGTTGGGTCCAGCCCATGGGAGGGGCGACATGACATTTCCACTGCGGCTACTAAACAGGTCAGCCAAGGGAACCATGGAGTCCAAAGCAGTGGGAGGGAGACACTTTGAACCAAAACCGTGTAACTGAATCTAAACCAGTGGTTAAACCCATTCAGCAGTGCAGGAATGGGGAGAGAGCCCACCAAACAATGCAATTCATAGGCTAACAGTCCCCACAGAATGGACAGGGAGGGGCTGTAATCAGGCAGAAAGGCTCAGTCCGTCCGTCACTCTGTCCGTCACACAGACAGGCAGAACTTTCACATCCAGCCCTGATCTTAGTCTGTGCCGTACTCAGAGACGGCGCCGTGCTGGAAGGCCGCTCTTCCTCTCAGAGAGTTGATGGTAAAGAAAGATGCAAAGGCGTTTCAGGCGGCGGCAACAAAGAGATGCGATAAAGGGAAAGGGACGGAGGATGGGGACTCTGGAGTCAGTCTGCCCTCGGCTTGACCTGCAGCTTTCATGCAGCTTGAACACATCAGAAATCCTATTGTGGGAGGTGATTAATTGAGACTGATAACTTACCATGAACATAGATTGTTATAGGCTTTAATGTGGTAGGCCTGGCTTTTTAAACGCTGCTTTCATGTACTTTGTAGTCCAGCATATGGGCCCAGACGTATTCACTGACAAAAGGCAAATGGAAATTTATCACGCTTGTACTTCCCGCTAACAACATGTTCACTCCCTCTTTATGCACACCCAGACTTCCTTTTGCTCTTCTACGTTAAAAAGAAATATCTCTGATAAAAAAGCATTTTTCTCGTAGCAAACGGATGAAAAGGAAAGTAGAGCTGCAGCTCCTGCAGCCTGAGCGGATGGACATCATCAGGAGACGCCACACACTGAAGGAATCCTAAAATCACAAAGAGCAGGGAAGCAACATCACATGTTTGATTTGAATCCAGTTTATTTCTGAAGCTCCAAGTCACATGTTAGCTTTCTAGACCTACATCAACCAGATCATGCAGTCAGATTAAAGGTTTATATTGAAGGAAAAGCAACTGATTGCATCCAGTCACTGACTTTACAGGATGAGCAAGTAGAGAAATTAGATATTCACTCTGCAGGAATTACTCACCCAGCATGTACGTAGCAACAGTGGGGAGGAAAACTGCCTCTAACGAGACAAAGCAACTTTATTTTTATTCTATTCAGTGTATTTCTATAGCTCCAATTCACATCATGTCATCTCAGGTCACTTTCCAGTTCACCAGATCATCCAGTCAGATTGATTCAAAGTTTTCTATCTAAGGAAAACCAGCTGATTGCATCGACTCATTGACTCTTCAGCAATCCCTCACACTAAGCATGCTTGTAGCGACAGTGGAGAGGAAAAACTCCCCTTGAACAGGAAGAAACCTCCAGCAGAACCAGGCTCAGTGTGAGCGGCCATCTGCTGAGGCCGACTGAGTTACATTTATAACACTAATGGTAAATCAAAACACTAATACATAAAGGTAAAAACAAACAAACATAGAAATTTGAAATTAGATGCTTTAAAGTCATTAAAACATTTTTCCTCAGAATAAGTAGAGGCAAATAAGGAGGTTTTAAAGCTAATTATTAAATTATAGTTATTAGTTACATTTTAGTGTTTGATCCCCACAGACTACACTCTGGGTCCCTGAGCAAGACCCTTAACCCCACACTGATCCCCGGGCGCCGCACCATGGCAGCCCACTGCTCCCCAGGGGGAGGGGTTAAATGCAGAGAGGGAATTTCTCCAGTGTGAGATCAATAAAGCTCAATTAGAAGATATAGAATTGTGCAGAACTAAACTCTGCTTTTATTTTTTTTATCCGATATACTGATATTCTCTGTATCATAAAACAAAGCAAAATAATACATTCAAGGGATTGCAAATAGATTCATTGTATTTACATGTACTGTCTGTGTCATGATGGGTTCACTAAAAGCGACCCAAGAATGCAGAACACCACTGACGGACACAGGGATGAAAGTTTTACAAGTTTATTATGCACAAGCACACTGAATGTACAGGTTCTGGTTCGGGGCCTGGATACTGGTTCACCGGAGTCTGCGTGAGAGACAGTTCAGTTAGCGTTGCCAACAGAGGTTTGATTTCCAGAGGATCACTGATTGTACCTTGAGGGTTCTTGAGGTTAGCTTTGGGAGAGTCACTGTTGAGTCTGGAGATGAGTTCATCAGCAGAGTCCGTTTGCTGCTTCAGCGTCTCACGTCTATAATGAACAGACCTCGGTTTGGGTTTTCCAGCTCTAGTCCAGAGCTGCTTGGAGGTTCTCTGAGATTCTTCCGGTTTGGCTCTGAGGGTCGGCTCGGCAGGTTAGCTCTTCCAGAGCTTTCACAGAGGAAACACCGGTTTCCTGGAAGACAGAGACAATAATTAGAATCCAGGCTGTATTCAAAGTCAAACAGTTTCACTGAGGATCTAGGCTTAAGCGCTGACCAACTGGAACAACACTGCGGCGTTGAGGCAAGGTCTGAAGACAGCTTAAGTAGTGGATCCTCTGATGGTCTAGACAAGCTGCAGCTGTGCAGGAGGCTCCCTCAGAGGATCCACGGCGGACTCTGCTGGAGAAGGGTGGAATTTCTCCAGCTCCCAACAGTCTGACACAGAATATTTAGTTTTATTAACGAAAAAAAGGTTTTTGTTGATAAAATGTGTTATACTTCAGAATTAAATATTATTTAGAGATTCTAACTTTGGTTCCATAGATCCAAACACTCTCCTGCTTCTTTACTGCAATCAGCAGCTTTCACCTGTTTTAGTAAAGATAATGTTCAGTTATTTAGCCTAACATTCATTGTAGTAACTGCGGTATTCTAGCGGGAATAAAATCAAATTTTTGTGCTCCAATCACGCACACACAGATACACATTATCACTAGAAAACAGCCAATCAGGAAGAGGGAAGGCGTAACCCAAGGCAATCAGCACAGCTCAGTTACAAGTTAAAAGGACAGGAAAGACCAGGCAGGGAATCAGACGAAGCAGCAGCAGCTACCAGGGAGCGGAGCTGTGAGACAAAAGGAGCAGAAGTCGTTCACTGGAGACTTTCTTGGATGGTTTGACGTGTTTCCTGGACTTTAATAATAGAGGGCTTCGCTCAGGGTTTGCATGGCGGCGATGGGGATCCGTCGCTATTGTCTCACAGCTCCGCTCCCTGGTAGCTGCTGCTGCTCCGTCTGAGTTCCTGCCTGGTCTTTCCTGTCCTGAGCTCTGCTGCTCATTGGTCTTAGTTTCCGCCATCTCTCTTCCTGATTGGCTGTTTTCTGGGTCCGTATGTGTTCGTGCTGAGAGTGCGAAATTTTCATTTTATTACTGCTAGAATACTGCAGTTACTACAGTTAATACTAGGCTGCGATACTAGTCCCAATTAAAAAACTGAATATTATCGACGCTAAAACAGGTGAACGCTGTTTCAGCTCAGATGCTAACCAACGTTAGCGTCTCTAAATATTACTTAACTCTGAAGTAGAACACATTTTATCAACAAGAACCTTTTCTCTTTTATAAAACTAAATATTCTGAGTCAGACAGGAGTTCTGCAGACAGCTGGAAAAATGGAGGATAA